>NW_026853759.1:0-369201 GCF_026571515.1 Ruditapes philippinarum | reverse complement strand
AATCCCAACAACAAAACAAAGATTTTATGAATACATAGAGGATATTTGTTTAGTTCAGTGTAAGATCGGAATATATTTCACCGAGTGAGCACCAAAAGGTATATTTCACGAGTGGCGCAGCCACGAGTGAAATATGAACTTTTGGTGTTCACAAGGTGAAATATATTTCGATCTTACACTAAACTAAACAAATTTTCTTTTTATTATATGCAAAGAAACGTTTTAAAAAGACATTAAACCTCATACTGAATGAAAAGCGCGCCAAAAAATTATACAACGTGACGTCATTTACGACGTCACGTCATTAAGTTGGTACCCAGTACTGTGCACGCTGGTATTTCACTGAAACAACGTAAGGGGCTTAAATTCAAAACAGTGAAATTATCAAAGTGGTAATTTCACTGTTTCAAACAGTGAAATTATCAGTTTTATATCACTGATATATTTCTATAAACCACCGAAAAGCATGTAATAAAAGAGTTTACACAAACATCCTAGTAATTCTAGTTTTGCAATTGCTCAATTCATAGGATAAGTTACAAATAAAATAATTGAATTAAAACAAAGAAAATTCATGCATAATTATTTCATATACATGTACAAATGTACATATATTTCTATTTCAGGAATGTAGTCATCAGTTCTCGGATGAAGAATTATTACGGAGAAAGGTTCAATCCCTGATGGATTGTTTCCTTGAGTCTTTCACAACACCTACACTACAGGTATCATTGTGCAAGTATTGTTATTTCAATGAAAAAAGTCTGAGTATTTTGTATATAATGCAACTGAACATAATTCTGTAAAACATTAGATCTTCTCTAAAAAATACAGTCCAGACTGCACAGCCATTAAATTACCAGAGAGTCTTCTTCTGGTACATACTGTTGTAGAGGTTGTGTAAGACCAAATGCAGGCTTAAGTTGTGGTCATATTGTTGACCAGCAATAAACTTAACAAAGAGACCACAGATTTCTTCTAAAACTAACTTTGTTTTGTAACTGCTAATAAATTTTTAATGTAGCATTATCTTCTATCCATTATATAATTACTGGTGTTAAAAACTAAGAATATATTCCTTATTGTATACTGTAGAGAATGGGGGCATGTTATTTTATATGCCCCTGCTAAAGGGGTTGGGGTATATAGATTTGCCATTGTTGACCTATCACACCGTCCGCCCATTGACTGACTGTGGAATGTTGTGGCATTTATGTCCTGCCAATACATTTCTAGTTGTAAATTTATGCTAGCATGATGATTTATTTTCAGATTGATATTAATGGAGAGTTACAACAGAAGACGGTACGATCTGCACAGAGGTACCTCTCTGGGAAAGAAGTATTCTCTAACATATTTGATGAGGCTCAGCTGAGTGTATTTAAGGAGTTGCTGCCGTACTGGGCTGGTTTCAGGAAAACATACTCCCCTCCTGATGATCCCAATAAAAAACCTGGTAAATTTATCATGTTAATTGATATTAAATCGGAGAAAAATTTACTGTAATTCTTGTAAAATTATTAGTTGGTATGTTTACTTTTAGAAGAGCTTTCTTCAACTGGAGGCAGGATTTAGTGTAAAATATGCAAATTGTGTTTTAATTATTTACAGTGATACAAAGAAAATACATGTAACAAAATCTCACAGTCTTAGTCTTACATTTCAAGTCTCAAATGTAACAATACTCTAGGATGAAATCATTTAAATATGCATGAAGAATTCTAATCTTAATTACATGTAAGTGTAAAATGTTGTGAAATTTATAGAAGCGATTGTAAAAGTTATCTTGAAGAGCAATTTCATTTTTAGTGACATTTTACATTTTGTATGTACATTAGTTGTAAAATAACATGAAAAACTATCATTTTTAGAAAAATGTTTGCTGTTAATAATATTAAAAAGAATTATTTTATGTATAAATTAAAACATTTATGTTACAGTCACCAAATATCAGAAGATGTTAAAGAAGCGTATGGAATCTATAGATAACTATGTCATCCCACCAAACGAGTTTCAACTGCCATCCATACCAGAGGGCGCCATAGCGGCCTTCACTTTCTCATTGTCAGACGGTGTGAAATTGAGGGTAAATATTATTTTATATACATATATATGTATTCACTTGTTTGATTCCTTTATTCTGGTCCCTTAAAATGTTTTCTTAGCTGTTTCTTTTTTTAACTTGCATGTAAAATTACTAGAGGTGATGTAATAATGATGTCAGAAATATTATATCCACCTAATGTGTTCTCCTTCTTTTGATATTCATGTTTTGTTTATTAATCTTCGGAATTTTATATCAATGTAAACTAAAGCGTACCTGAAATGAGTTGTATAAAATTTTTGTGTGCAAGGCAACATGAAGATATAAATATGATCAATCCTGTAGTAGAAAATGAGGTTAATGTAATTTCTTAATTGGTAGGTTTAATATACATTGTACAAATGTAATTTAGAAATTTGAATACTTGACGGTCTTCCTGTTATCATTGCTTCATTTGGCTGTAATTTACATTGATATCATGACTTTTAGCTGTCACAAGCACAATACACAAGTACTGAAGAAATTAGATACATGTATTACAAATATAGAATTTTGATATCAGTATCTTTAGATATCATATCACAATTTTTTTTTCATACAAAAGCAACAAAGAAATTAAATATTACAAATGTTGTGTTTTTGATATCATAATTTTTAGATATCACAAATATTTCACAATGATATCATGTTTCAGCCAGTGTCTGCCCTGTCTTTATCTGATCAGGGCTCAGAACGTAGTATGGCCGTGTCTCACGGTCGGGGCAGGCGTAAATCTAGTGTCGCAAGTATGAGCTCAAACCGAGGATTTGCTGGTATGAGGCAATCCTTGCCTAACTTAGCTAGGGCCAGAACCAAGAGTTCTGAGAGCCTAAGTTGTTAAGATTTGTGGTGAGTGTAAGCAGAAAGCAAAATATGATAAACATAGAGCCAAATTAATGCACCCAGAACTTAATTGTTTGCAAGATAGTAGTTGTGTTTTGTAGACCATGCTAAAAATAAAATTGTATACATGCTTTTAAACACTGAATTGTAAATAGAACACATTGAGAGCTTTATTCAGTACAGTTATACCTACATTATATATATATATTTGTTTAAAGGTATAACCTTTATGCACCAAATACTTGACATACTAATTCAAGGGGTTGGGTGCTTTATGGTTGTAAGGTCCTACTTTATGTAATATCAGTTACAACCATTTCACACTGAACCCACAAAAGGTATTTATACAAGTCAAAAAGTAATTTGATGTAATCTGAACAATCTGTAGTATATTAACCAGTATACCAAGATGTTAGAATAATTGATTTAGGGTGACAGCTACTTGTTTTGTGTGATTTTGAATGTTGCTTGTATTTTGTTTAGAATTGCTATTATGAATAATATTGAATAATTATGAGCATTTATGAGGTATACTTTATATACATGTATATCTAACATGATATATTTGAAACATTCAACAAAACAGCATAAAAGAACTTTTTGATGATCAATTTTATAAGTTTTTTGCATAATATACAAAAAGAGGAAAATAGATTTTTAATATAAGATTTGATTCAGAGAGTTTGCAAAGTGATCAGAAAACATACTTTTATTTATATCAAATTAAAGCAAGTTTTTCAAACTGATATCCTAGATTTCTAAATGTTAGTGATTTTTTATGTATGATTAAGAAACTAAGGAAAGAAAAGAGAGATGATGATTCAATAGTTTAATCATATATAAGTCAGGTGTCAAGGATTAAGCCATGTTCTTGATTTGACTACATATTTATTTAAATCACATTGGATCAGGCTAGAACACAATGGGATATTTTGACATCAAAGTTAATTTTATGAATTGGCAGATTTCTGTGAACACGTAGAAATATATTTTGTATATACTGGTAGTAAAGGACTTGCAATGTAAAAAATGCTTACAGGGGGTCAAATCGTGTTCACCATATGGTACCATTATAATGTACAGTTAATATAACTATGTATGATATATTTGCCAGTATCTAGAGAGAGATGGTTTAAGTGATGATGGATACCAGGTACCAGCTCTATGTCTCTCTCACTAGTCTGTCAGTCAACAAAATAGTCTCTACTCCTTTGTTTAAACCCATAATCTGCTGAATTTGTGCCCAGTCTATTTTTTTGAAACAATCCATTTGAAAATTCGGGGTTTTCAATATCAAAATACAAAAATTATGCAACAAACGGTATAGAGTTTGGTCAGACAGCATGGACATGCAGGCTGGCCGGGCTCTACACTGGTGGCAAAGGCTGACCACTTATAGTTCAAGCAGGTTATGGAGTTCAGATTAATTGCTTAAAAGTGCAATCTCATTTTTCTCCTGTTTTGTTTTAAGATACTTACTTTTAATCTACTTTGAAAATTCTTATACCTGGTAACAAATGATAATTAATTTAGATAGTTTGTTTTGATTTTTGTTTTATCTCTATTTATGCTTATCTTTTATTGACTAGACATCATAATTTTTTTTTATTTCAAAATTAATGACTAAAATGAATTTTGTACAACTAAAAATAATATTTACAAATATGAAAAAAAGTCTCTACTTCTTTCTGAACCTGTACTGTTACTATCACGAAAATCAATAATTATTGCTCTATTGTATGCTAAGCTTTTTAAAGCTGTGGTAAACTTGAATCCCTAAATTTCTGAGCAATAGCTGAACTTTTCTGCAGATCTTTTATACTTTATGTTTTCCAGTTCCTAAATTATGAAAAAAAAAATAAAATTGTCTCTTGTAAAACAAATACATCGTACTATTTAAATATTCTATTTTAATTGACATTTTGGGTCTATAGTGTTAATGGGTAAAGAGAACATGCAGATTAAATATAACTTTATGTAGATGTATATTTCTGAATGATAATCAACATGAAGCATATAGTAAGTTATGCATCAGTCAGTTGAAATATTGTACCATCCCAACCCCCAGAAAAGTAGAGGAAGTTAGGTATGAGTTTCCCTTTTATTTTACCTCCTTTTTGTCCACACACAGCATGCTTTATTTTGGAAGTAAAAGAGTGTGGGATATTTCAATTGGAGACAGGGGGCATTTAGCAAGGATATTATAATCTGATGGTGCTTTTTAATTTCTAAATGATAATGTTCTTGCAATACCCAGGGAAAGAGGGGATGATGTTCAGGGTTGCAGTTGACTGTTGCAATGAATACATAGACATACATAGACCAGCATTTTGATATATAGACAGTGCAAATAACAAGTTTTCAATTTAATCATCAATTAAAGGAACGATCTCAAAAAATGACACTATTTACAACTAATATTTTCTGACTTGTTAACTTATAGGAAGATGCTGTAAGTATATACATGTATATTTCATGATTTTATTTGTATACTGTTTTAATATTGTTCTTTTTTTAATCTGACCTATTTTATACTTATTGTATACTGACCTCCTGTATTCCAGCTTTGGTTTTGGGTTTGCTAGACATATTTCAGAGATAAAATGTTTTACATCTCAGTAAAAGTGAAAGCTCATCAAGATTGTTTAGAGCAGAGCTTTGAGGAACAATATTTTAATTTTCCCTTAGTTCCATTAAGTTTTGATTTTATAACTATAAATGCCTTGCTATTGTTGAAATGTAAGTTATATTTATAAAACAATAATTGTATTGTGTGTTTATTGTTTTAATCAGATAAGATTTTGAGTTTGGTGTGAAATTTTATTGCTTTTGAAATTGAATTGCAAAGTAAAGGAAAAAAAGATTCAAAATATCTTATTGCTTGCATTGAATTTTTTCTACCACTGGAATGTAATAATATTTATTTATTCACTTTATCTAGGTTCCCCTATTTCATTTTAGTTAGGTTACTAATTCTTAAGAAGTCATTAGTGTAGAATTCTCAATGGCAAGGCTTCCTGGCAATACAGTGTTGACAAAAAGTTAATAATGATGTATGCAAAAATGTACTAGTGAAAGGGGATAAAATATGGTGGAAGAAAAATTAAGTACATTGTAAAATCTTATTTGAAGCTAACATAAACTAAATAGTTTATTACATTGTATTTACCTAGTTATTGATGTACAATTTGTAGGATAAAACATTAGAAAAAGAATGATTCCTTTCATATTTTCTAATCATAGTAAAAAGTGCTTGTTATGTATCCATATCTAAATGTTAAAAAGGGTTTTTAGAAATTAAATTAAGGATAATAGATGTTATCTGAAATTGGCAATCATGAATTTTTCCTATCTTATCAGAGGGTACAAGGGGTACAAACAAGCTTTTTTTAATTATATGTATTAGCTTCACAGTGCAGAACCATTCACAATAAAGAGTATTACACTTAAAATCAATATATATTCCAAGTTGTTACAGTAAAAGTTTGCTTGTACCCCAGGATTAACTGGGAAAACGCACATTTGCTGAGTTCCAGTGTATCCCTATTTTACCATGTCTTAATAGTTTATTATCAGAAATATGCTTTGTCAAACCTGTAAAAAAATCAAGTGCTATCAGAAGTCAGTGCTGTTTCATTAAAGATAATGATAAATAGATGTATACATATAAGTTTTGTATTTTATTCATAGTGCAGGTCAGTTGCAGATGCATAGTAACACATAAACTGTTATAATAATCTAGAAATTCGTCATTTATTAGGACTTATAATGCTCCAGTTAGTTGTAACCATAGCCCACCAACAACGCTTAAGACAGCAGGGAAAATGAGCAAAGTTTGAAATTTTATGGTTTTGTTTTGGTGCCAAAATGGCCAGGGGAATATATCCAAATTGCAGTGCTGGACTTTTAATGGGATTTTACAATCTGGCTGTCTATGCAGGCTTTTGAGATCCAAAAGTCACAATCCCTGCTATTCTGTAGGGATGGCAGTGCCCTGGTTACAACTGATAAGTGCATTACTGGTTATGAAATTTCTCATGTAGTTATTTTAATCACTTTATATACATGTACATGTTTATATATCTATATTATATCTATTTATATTACCTTTCCTACATTATATTTACTTTTCTATTAAATGCATACAGGATTATTGGGTGAGTTGTAAAGCACTGAGTTGTTAATTTCAGTTTCTTGATGACATGTTTTGTGAAACAAAGTTTCTTTGTTTTGTTTACAAGAAAAGCATTATAGAATAGTTAGGTTTTAGGGTTTACACTGTGTCAGTAATTGAATATTTTGTTTACCAAACAGGAAGATTCATTCATGGAAAATGGCCGAGTTTGGTAGAGCATCATGGGTAATAAACTGCTCAGACTATGTCAATATGTGCTTGTCACTAACTTGCAATAAGGTCAATGTCACTAAATAACATTTCAAAGGTCATTGTCATACACCAAAGGTCAAGGTCATAAACAAAAAGGTCAAGGTCTTTGTAGTAACTTTCATCATCATGCTTTCTCACATCATGAAGCATGCAGCATTGCTGTACTGACAATCGTAAATGTTTTATTTAAAATGCACAGTGCTTGAAATATGACAATTATATGGCTTATTGTCATTAAATGCTTTCTTACCTGTCAAATGCTTTTAGATTAATTCCAATAGATTATAAAGTATTATTTAACTATGTATTCACAGCAATCTAAATATGCAGCTTAAATCTAAAGAATGGAATAGAAAATATTGTAGCAGTAAAAGTTAATTAATTGACTTGTTTGCATACTTGAAATCTTGTTTAGAGTATCAGGTATGTAATTGTTTTATGTATTATAATTTGCAGCATTCAGATACAGCGTCGGATATATCACATGTACGCTATATTTATATTATCCTATATTGGTGGAGTACTTATTGTGGATTAGGGAAAACTTTAGCAATTACCTCCCTTAGTTCTATTTTTAGAAAAATCCCCAAGGTTCTGAACTAGTGCTGTAAAATAATGTAGTAAAATCAGTTAAAAGAAGTTACTTTTGTGTTTATGTACAGTTGTTTTTATTTTAGTATAAAATAGTATAATAGCTTTACATGAGAACTCTGTCACTTTTGTGGTCTACGTATGCACAAATACAGCACATACAGTATCCTAGCTAACGGGCATAGTTCTAATCACAGGAAGCTTCAGGTCATCCTCAGGTTTTTTTTCCTTGTCTCTTATATAAAATACTGTACATTAATGTCATACTAGCTGCATAAAGCAACATACTTTCATCAGAACTTTGCTTCAAAACTATCTGGATTAAAGGTTATGACTGATGACAGGTCATTATTTTTACAAACTTAAACTTTGTCACTTTGGAGGTTAGATGGAGCCTAGCCCTAAACCTGCTAAATTTATGTAATGAACTTGCCCTGCTTTGAATTTAGAACAATCCATTCAAAGTTAAAGGGATTGCAATATTAAAATACAAAAATTGAATTACCAACAGTATACCTAGCATAGATTTGCAAGCTTGCAGGGGTCTTTATTGGTGGCAGAGGCTAATCACTTCCAGCAGGTTATTGGCTATTCAAACATGAACTGTCTGTTTTTGTGCAAAGTTATGTTTTTTTTATTCAATTTCTTCACAAAGATATTTTTCTTACATTTTACAACAATAATTATTTCTGTCTTGTCATGACTGAATTGGGTTGATTTTGGGTATTGCTTTCCTGGGATTGTAGTCTTCCTGGGGGTGTTCAGCTTTCCTTCCTCTGTTGTTGTGAATTTCTGTAAAGCGAAAATATCAGAATGGGTGATATGTTGTAATATTATGTTTAGATTAAGAATATATCTTCTTGTCTTTAGTATGGGTAATTCAATTTTCAATTTTTACAAAATGCACATTTCTTGTCATAGTCATGTTATATAAAATTAATGTTAAAGTTAAAACCATATAAGAAAGAAGCAGTTTAGAACTCTGTGGAAAAAGTATTTTTATTTGTTAAAACAATTTAGTACCTTTATTTTAAATAAGTATTGTTGGTTAAATGATTTAGGTTTTTAATCTAAATTTATCATTATATTGTCTGACATTGAATGAATATTGTATAAAATATAATGTATTTAAATTTTTGATATTTCCTAGTGAATAATATAACAAGGTGAGTATAAGTTGCATACTCTAGTCATGTGATACTCTAGTTTGGTCATGTGATACTTTTAGTTTTGATCATGTGATACTCTAGTTTGGTCATGTGATTTTGTATACCTGGTCATGTGATCATATATGTGACAATATATCATGGTATAAAGGACATTAGTGGACACTGTGTGTAAATTATATATCTTCCACCTATCTCTTGGCAATTTTCTTTGTCACTTCTCTAGAAATGGATTAGTTGTTTTTCTGCCCTTTTCAGGTTCAGATATAATCTTTCTCATTTTGGCGCCATATGACCTAAATTTTGTTTGTGCACTGTAAAATCAAACGAAACAAAGATTGAGAAATTTATGAAAAAAATTTTTTTTCTTCAAACATCGAAATCGATTATATAATTTATGGTGTCTGATTATAAACTGCAACTTATTTGACTAAATCATATTCTAAAAATAAAAATGTCATGTTCAAAAGATTTATGTAAAGGGTTTGGATTGAATGCTTCCTTTTCATATGACTATTTATGAAAATAAAACATTTGATAATGCTAAAGGGTCGTTGAAGTTACATAGTGTATTATATAGAACTTCTTTCTATCTTTCTTACTTTTTCTCAAATCTTTCTTCCCTTTATCACTGGTAAAGCATTTTCTGAGCAAATTGTTAATTGGGATGATATGGATATTCAAAATACATATACTTGAATATTAAGTACTTGAATGTAAAGAACTGCTAATTCAACTCATTTCTCATGGATGATTATATTTAACTCATGTTTACATGTAAATATAAATTTACAAAGTGGGTAGGAACAAATTTTACTAGTATTTCTTCAAAGGGATATACATAACAGTAATTAGAAATAGAATAAATTTCTTCACTAATTTGCTCAAAAGTTCAATATCCATTCTGTATACAAACAACCTTTTTTGTAAATTTCATCATGTTCTGTTTGCAAGCATGTAAAAATTTATTATTTGTATATGGAAGAAGGTTTTCTTAGATATTGGATCTTCAAAAAGAATATGTATAGGTGATGGCTTCTCATCAGTTAGGCATTATACATTTATAACAGAAAAATTGGAACATTGCTTCTCATTTTAGCTTCATGTGATATTATTTACTTTGATTTACAAACTGATATTTATATAGTTAAAAAAATAAACATTAACTTAAATTATTTAGCTTTGACTCTATAATGAAATCACATCAGCCTCTGTGCTACAATTAGGTTATAGAAATATTGTTTATTTTGTTCATTATGTTAAAAATGAGTTGATGGAACAGATGTATTTTAGAAGCATGTAAGGCAAACTGAATAGAATATGTATAATATCCTAGTAGCTTACAGTATATACCTGCAAATATTTATGTTGCTATGTAACATTATCAAGCATCATGTAACCATGGATACCTCATGCTTGGCTATAAATGCTTATTATTTATTATAATTAAATAAGTAACTGATATAATTATTCTTAAAGCAATTCTTAGGTCTATTTTAAATATATACATGAAAATTGTGGTTAAATTTTACTTTTTAGTTCTTCTACATGGAAAGTTTTTTTCTCTGTCTTTGTCAAACTTGTTGATATTATAAGTACAATAACATTAACAATTATTAGTACAGTAATGGCACTGAGAGATTATTTTGATTTTATTGTGAACAAATTTAAAACTTGATAAATATTTTACAGGAGCTGACACAAGGAGAGGAAAATAATTTAGCATATGTGATGGACTCGAGTACCCGAGGCAGTAAAACAGACATACTGAGTAAAAACCGTGCCAGCATTAGTTCAGTGAACAACCCAAGTAGCACCTCGTCAAAGAAAGAGAACAGCTCATTATCAGCCAAATCGTGATACCAGACAAATTTATTTATGCCTAATGTTTTATGTTGTCTTACAACAATGAAAACTGTCATCTACAAATCTGAAAACTGTCATCTACAAATCTGAAAATTGTTGTCTGCAAATCTGAGAACTGTTGTCTGCAAATCTGAGAACTGTCATCTACAAATCTGAAAACTGTTGTCTGCAAATCTGAGAACTGTTGTCTGCAAATCTAAAAAAACTGTTGTCTGCAAATCTGAAAACTGTTGTCTTTAAATCTAAAAACTGTCGTCTGCAAATGTCAACTACATTATGAAAGACTGTCTTGCTTCCATCTGCAGCAATATAAGACATGATACAATAAAGAAATTCTGATTCTCTGTATAATTTATCGACATCTGCTGGAAATGAAAATTTTAGTCTGTCACTACAGAAGACAGGGATATACTAAAATGCTTGCTTCTGAAATGCTGTTTTAATACTAAGTCTGTATAACTGTCATATGCTGCAACCGAAAACAGTTGTATAATACATTGGTACATGTACTGAACATCATTCTGTTTGATTTGAAATTTGTCATAAACACATTGTCAAAATCTGAAAATGTCATCTGCCACAATTGAAAGCCACAATGTTAAATTTATAATCTAATAATTGTTAGTTGGAGCAAAATATAATTATTGGCATTCAATATAAACTATCAGCTGTTATATTTTAAATATGTAGATGTTTGTTTAAATCAATTTCATCAACATACTAGATTCTTCATGTCAACAGCCTGATTTTTATTTTCCCTCTCATACATTTATTAACTTTTTTTTATTATTCATTATAAGAAAGTGTTCTTCTGAATTAATAAACATACTAAATATCTGCTTAAAAAACCTAATTGAATACATGTGTTTGTATAACTTAAAATTATATTTTTTTTAGATATTTATAAGAATGTTACAGATATATTTCATATTTAAATTATTATTTCAAAGCTCACTGTGATACTAATGTATTTCTAGGAAATGTCATATATTCCAATTAGCATAATTCTTATGCCTTACAAAATAATGATTATTTGTTGTACTCTTATCATGGAATATTAAAGTATTTTTATTTTTTTTATTTTTATTTGTTTAGTTGTAACATAATAATTCAGGGTATATTTGCTTTATTAATGACTACTAGCTGAATCTGTGATATAATTATAAAGTTTTTGGAGCATTTTTAATAATTATGTAATTTGTTTAACATTAAATATTTATTTTTTATGATGAAATCGCTTTCCATGTCTTGTTTGTTTACATTAATACCATTTTTTGTATTGGTTGTTAATGTTTGGACCAATTTAAGTATGACCAACATTTTCTTGTTTAATAACCCATATTATACTGGATATGTTTAATCTGGCAATTGATTCTACCCATACAACCAAATTCAACTAGTGCAGACCATTATTAGTGTTGTCTTTTCATGAGTCAACACTGCTATTTACTCAGTATATATTTTGAAATTTTTCCTAAAAGTGATGAATGGATTAGCCCAGATTGAAAGAAGAAGAAGTCTATTTAAGAAAAGTAAGCATAGTAAGTTAGGGACTTATGATTTAAATTTGGAAACATTGATTTAAATTTGTAGGGGAAATATACTTAGGCAACAGTAAAGGGGTCTTGCCTGACTGATGACTTACTCTTCATTTATGGCAGTGTTTGTTATGTTAAAACCAATGGTTAATCTGAAAGTGCTATTATACATTTTCTATCTTCAGTGCAAAATCATTGTATCTACAGCTTTACTTACATGTGGTTGTAATGGTTATGCATCTAATGTGTCAGAATATTTTGAGAGTACATTTTTCATTTATTCATTTTCGTTCATTGATAAGTTTTTTCAATTATTAGAGCACAGTTATTGTTTTATTAAAATTTTAGAGATGATGTGAACATTTTATTGTATACATGTATGTACATTTAAACTTTTTTTCTGAATGATGTTATTTTTTACATAAAACTTTCACAATAAAAAAGTGTGAATACTCATTCCTGTGTTATGCTTTGTCATGCCATTAAAGTTTATTTGGAGACAAAGCCTAAAATTCATTTGAGCCGCCTCATGACAAAACCAACAGTGCGTTTGCAACCAGCATGGATCCAGACCAGCCTGCACATCCACGCAGTCTGATCAGGGCTTACAAACCCTATTACAAGTAGAGAAACTGATAGCAAACAGCATGGATCCTGATCAGACTGCGCGGATGCGCAGGCTGGTCTGAATCAATGCTGGTCGCAAACACAGTATGATGGTTTTGTTGTGACGCGGCTCATTTACATTATTATCAGAAATTATTATCTCCCCTGCCCGCCATTTTTTTGGGTCATTCCCAGTATATTATATGCTAAAGATAAGTCTCTCATAATTTTATCATCTTCATGAAGAGTGATAAAAATCTTACATATATTACATTTGATGGTTTCATGATTTCTTTCCTTTTCCTGCTACATTTTTGAAACAGAAAGATCTGTTATATTTTAATGTTACAAAGTTACCTTTGAGCAGATGACAATATATGAGGCATACCTAGCTATAAACTAAATGCATAGGTTCATTATGATCACATTAAATGATCACAATGTATATAAATGTAAAGTCATGGTGTGTATTAAAGAGCTTTTTTGATGGTCTAGTGGTTAAGTTGTTTGCCTAGCGACGTCCATGGCTGAGTGGTTAAGGTTGTTGACTTCAAACCACTTGCCCCTCACCGCTGTGGGTTCGAATCTTGGCAGGGACTTTGGATTCTTTCAAGTGAGGAAGCTATCAAGCTAGCTTACGCAACGTTGGTGGTTCTACTCAGGTGCACGTTCGTGCCTAAAATAATGCACAGAAGGGCACCTGAGGTCTTCCTCCACTAGTAAAGCTGGAGCGTAGCCAAATGACCTATACTGTGTCGGTGTGATGTAAAACCCAATCAAAAAAACAAACAAGTTGTTTACCTCTCACTTCTGGACTCAATACTTTCAAGCCCTACTGTGGTCATGAGCATGTTCCCTTGTATGACACCAGCACTGGTTAGTTTCCAGGAAAGCAGACTCAAAATTGGTTCAATTAAGCTCTCTAGTCTTCACCACAATAAAGCTAAATCAAATATATTAAAACTAAATGATAAAAAGATGCTCATCAAAATGTTTGTAAATTTTTAGCCTTTGTAAGCATGGACAAGGTCTTTCACTTAATTTGCTCTATCAATAGCAGGTAATACTCTGGATTCAAGCACAATTTCTTTAACAGTTTCAATACAATTATTTCTACCACTTTAAACCTTACAATACAGAACAACAAAACTTTCTTTTAGCCTTTAAAATCATGCTCAAAATCTGAAATAAGTGTTTTTGAATAAGTTTTACTTATAAATTAAGAAACAACATTTCCCTCAGCAAGTTACATTAAAATTTGTACTGTAATGTTTTAAGTCTACAATGGACCTCCAGAATGTTCTTATATGCATGTTTAGGAAATAGGTATCAATTCTGATCGTTTTAGAATAATGCATGGTTTGAATTCAAATGCGTAGTAATATTTGAGTTCAAATGCGAAGTAATATAATCACGAAGGCCGATAGGCCCGAGTGATTAATTACAAAGCATTTGAACGAAAAACCATGCATTATTATATTGTAATGCACGAAGAATTAATATCTATTTACATTCTAACATGTCATAAAAAAATATAATAATTATTATATAGTTGGACTTTGTTTGGTGGTTAAATTTGTTTTCTCTCCAGAAGTTTCCAATAGAAATGTTCTTTAAAGACCGTTCCAGTTGTTTGAAAAAAAAAACTGTTGTTAAGTCTACCATGTGTAGAAACATTTTGAGAACAACAAATTTTGAAAACGCTTATAAAGTTTTGTTTCCTTTAATAAAATATAAATCACACTATATTTTTCAAGCGAAATATAAAGTAATATTTATAATGAAATAAATGTGAAGTTTGACTCATTTGCGACATTGAAATAGGGTTCTTGTTTTGATTATTTTGCATGTGCTGTTAATTTTGTGCCACATTGTGATGTCATGTAAACAACATTTTAAACGTCTGTACAACATTACACTAAATTAAAGATATTGGTGTTCAGATTTATTTTCTTAGGCCATTTCTTAGGGGAATAAAAATGGAGAGTGCATTGTTGTGTAATATATCACGCTTCAGGCCTTCTTTGTTTATATAAGACAAATCTACTAGCATTAGAATCTGAAATAATGCACGGAAGGCACCCCAAGGTCTTCCTCCACCACTAAAGCTGGAAAACTGCCATATGACCTATACTGTGTCGGTGTGACGTAAAACTCAATCTAACAAACAAATATATGCATGTTTTATCTTATAAATTTGGCTGTACCTTTATAAACAGCAAGTTTCAAGAGGCTTTCAAATTAAGCAACAACTGTAAGGAAGACAGGATAAGTCAAGAAATACATGACTTCCATTAAAAACTTTTATTTTACTGATTTCTGACCTTCATTTATCAAAACATGTACTATATGGCACTAGAAATAGTTCTAAACTAATTACGGTCACTGGGTTATTAAATTTTTGTTTTTGCAACATCATTTACATGTATAAGTAAAACATAACAAATCAGTATATAAGTGAAACAAATTTATTTTATTTATAAAATATCAGTAACAGCAGTCTTTTACAATGAAACAATAAAAAAAATCATAAATATAACTATAGTATATATATGGTACTCTTGGTATAAAAAATCAGCAGTTCATTTCCACAATAAGCAATCAATAAATGAATACTGAAAACAATAAACAATACATAGAGGATATTCAAGTTTTTTCTATAAATACATGATTTATTTTCATCGAGTGGTATGAAAATAAATATTTCATGAGTGGCGGTAGCCACAAGTGAAATATGGTAGTTTTCATGCCACAAGATGAAAATAAATCATGTATTTATATAAAAAACTTTAATTTTCTGTTTATTATATACATTTTTCTCTTTTTTGACATTAAAATTTAAAAGACATCCCTTAAATTTGGGGAATTGGCAGAATTTACAAGAAAGTAGTCCGGCAAGACACCAGTGAAAATACGGAAAATACGTTTCACTGCAGTGAAAATTAAATTTTTACAGTGAAAATACGGAAAATGAAAATACGCATTTTATTTCATCAATATTTCTCAATATTTCATTTATAAGTATATAATAGAATATAATATATAGAGGATATTCAAGTTTTTTCTATAAATACATGATTTATTTTCATCGAGTGGTATGAAAATAAATATTTCATGAGTGGCGAAGCCACGAGTGAAATATGGTAATTTTCATGCCACAAGATGAAAATAAATCATGTATTTATAGAAACAACTTGAATTTTCTGTTTATTATATACCTTTTTCTCTTTCTGGCGTTAAAATTTGCAAGACTTTCCCTTAAATTTTGAGTACTGGCAGAATTTAAAAGAAAGTAGTCCGGCAAGACACCAGTGAAAATACGGAAAATATGTTTCACTGCAGTGAAAAATAAATTTTTACAGTGAAAATACGGAAAATGAAAATACGCATTTTATTTCATCAATATTTCTCAATATTTCATTTAAAAGTATATAATAAATACATGTATTCAACAGCAGTTAAGTTTCAGCATTTTTTTTTTTGGAATGTAAAATAAAAATATTAACACATACAAAAATAATTCATGGACGGCATCAATGTACAATTTAAATTTTAAATAATTTTATATAAATCTTTAAAAAAAAACAGAAGACATTTTTGGACAAGGAATGTATAAAGTATCACAGGGTAAACATGTTAATTAAATAAATAGGTATTCATGGACGGTTTTGATTAAAGACAAATCATTAACTTACATGTTTTATAAATACTTTTATTTTAAGGAGAAAGTTGCACTAATATCACAGTTGTGCCAAAATACCTGGTACAATGTATAATAATTTACACAGTATAGTCTGAAGAATTTTGTAAAATACATACATGCATGTTTTTATTTCTTATTCTTCAATATCAATAGAAAAATATTTTAATAAAACACTTTAAATAACCTGTAAGATTACTTAAACAAAGACAGACTTATACAAACTTTTTTAGGCAATATTAAGTGAATGAACTTCAAAAAGAACTTCAAAAAGAAATTTATAAAAACAAAAGCTTTGTGCAGGAATACTGGCTGAAAGATGTCCAGACACTATATACAGAGATAATACTTTACAGGCACATCTTCACTTAAAAACAAACCAACAAAAAACACATAAAATGTTAATGTCATCAGTGAAGTAAAACTCCAAACTCTATTCTAGCCAATTCAGGTCCATGTATTTGCTATACTGTTGGAGTAAAGATGACAATTCCATACCTTTAATGATAACTGTAAAACATCACTGAATTTTTGAAGCACCGATGAATTTTTGTAAATCCAGCAGAATATAAAAATAAAGTTTTTGACGTAGGAATATTGAATATGAAATTATTCATCAGGTTGACAGAGTAAAGCCACGCCCCTCATCACCCAGAAGTGTGGATCATGTTGTGATGGTAGGTTTACAGCGGTAACAAAGTTTGTAGAATGTCCGGTAGATGAGAGTGTTCCTGCCCGTTCTGATGTCCTATATAACGGACACTCGTACACAAACGCAGGTTTATCACTGCTTTCTGATACCCTTTCTTGATTGGTTTGTTGATAATCACATTGTGTTGTAGATCTAGATGCCTGTTTCTGAAAAATTAATTAAACTCCAGTTTATCATAGTTTTCAAGTCTGTATTGTCATTATTAAATTAATGTCATTAATAAAATAAGGGAGTACAGTGTAAGTACTGCTTTGTTTACTTCCAGCATCTTTAGTTGGTTTTCAAGTCGTATCAGCTTAATGAATATCAAATATTGGCTTTTAAAGCTTTTACTAATATGAGGAAGCCATGGGCTTCTCCGTGCACAAGTGTGAATGAACCTTAGTATATAACTTCTACTCCGATTTAATTACCCCTGGGGATGGGCAATTTTGCAAACAATTTTATCTGAATATTTAAAGTATCCCACTTCCCAATATTTACTCAATATAACATTTCTCATAAGAGTCAAAATACAACATAGTGATGTTGACCAATTGAAAGAATGTAAATCAGTTAAAATTGCTGATATTAAGTGACAGGTACAATGTACATTATGCCGACCTGAACTAGCTAGTTATCACATTTTTTCACAACATGGATTGGAGTTATTTTAATATATGTTTGTTTATCTTGTTTTTATGTCAATTTTAACATATTAATGATAATATTTCGGCCATCTAGAATCTACTAGTCTAGGATCGAAGTATCAGCCCCTGATTTACAAATCTGAAGCTTACTCCAATTAGCTAAGTGGGCATGTAACAAATACAACTGCTATGGATTAATTTTTACCAGTATTTAAGGAAGTAATTATTGTATTTTCAGTCAGAAAAGCCAAAACGACATTAAATTAGGAATTAATGGGAAACTTCTGACTTGTGTAAACTAGCATGTTGCATGACTGTTTATTAAGTTAAAAATGTTAATTTCAAATTTTATTATTAATTTAAATCTATAGCAGCAGCATAAGGCACAAGGTTTATATATTTATGCATTCTTGTTAACTTGGTAATTGAAATTAATAAATATCGTAGACGTTCGAAGTTATGGGACTATAATTATGGACTTAGATGACATAATGATTTCTAAATTTACCTGTACAGGTTTGAAATGTATCTGTGGCAGCTTAGAGAACCTCTGTCCTGGTAGTGAATCATTGAGACAACCTGAGTTCAAGTCCCATCTGGCACCATCAATAAATAATCCAAAGATCACTACTCCATCTTCTGGTGGCATGTTACCCTAAACAGATTAAAATTTTCTTTCAAAATAATTCTAATTGTAATCATATTGTACTAAATACATGTATATAAAGGTAAAATCTTTGATCATATTCTATGAATTTAATGTATCTGCAATGAATTTGCTGACAATATTGTTAGGAAAACAGTATTAAATATAAATTGAAAACAATTTTTACTGTTACATCAACCTATCTGAGTCCAAGAAAACATGTATTACAAAAAAAACCATTATAACTTTCCCTTATCATATGGAGCAAAACCAAAGATCAAATATAATTTCAATGAATTGATAAAGTAAAACAAGCAACATCATTAAGCCTGGTAAGACAGTATAGACAGGTGTGTTTGGGCTTAATGCGGGTCCATCCAACCTTTCATGCACTGAGAGTATGAACCCCAAAGTATAGACATGCAGGTTGTCTATGCTTAACAATGGTCCATCCAACCTTTCATGCACTGAGAGTATGGACCCCAAAGTATAAACATGCAGGTTGTCTATGCTTAACAATGGTCCATCCAACCTTTCATGCACTGAGAGTATGGACCCCAAAGTATAGACATGCAGCTTGTCTATGCTTAACAATGGTCCATCCAACCTTTCATGCACTGAGAGTATGGACCCCAAAGTATAGACATGCAGCTTGTCTATGCTTAACAATGGTCCATCCAACCTTTCATGCACTGAGAGTATGGACCCCAAAGTATAGACATGCAGCTTGTCTAGGCTTAACAATGGTCCATCCAACCTTTCATGCACTGAGAGTATGGACCCCAAAGTATAGACATGCAGCTTGTCTAGGCTTAACAATGGTCCAATCCAACCTTTCATGCACTGAGAGTATGGACCCCAAAGTATAGACATGCAGGTTGTCTATGCTTAACAAGGGTCCATCCAACCTTTCATGCACTGAGAGTATGGACCCCAAAGTATAGACATGCAGGGTGACTGACTATATACTGGTGACAGAAACAGATCATTGTTCATATGAGCATTCTAATAGTTATTGTTTTCCTACCTTAAATGCAACATCTTTGATATTAATTTTCTCCTTTAAGTCACTTAGTGACTCTAGTGTATCATTGGTTTTCTGTACTGTAAACTCAAACTGTAAGGAATCAACTGGGATACCAAGTTTTCTTGCATGACTTTGAAGAACTCCAGTCAAAAAACCTATCAAAAATTAAAAGACCAGACAATAGCAATGTTTATAGGATAGCAAGTGAAATCACAGAATAACAGCTTTTATATAGAAGAAAAAACTTCCATCTTAAGTTTTTAATATAATTAAATTTAATTCAAAATAAGGACCTTAAACTGCCAAATTTACAAACATGATCATGATTAAATCCACAAAAAAAAGAAGATAAATCAAACAACTATTTTCTAAATATATCATAATTTTAAGTATGCTAATGCTACATTAAATGGTGAATATTTTGATCCTGCAAATTTTTTCCTGGGGTGAGAATTAATATGCTATAAATAAATATCTATATCAATAAGATGGTATAATCAAAGACTGTTTACCTTGTGGGAAGAAAAATCCTGATAACCAGTAACTGTACGGCTGACACCTTGGCACTTCCTGTAGGTCTACCTCCGTTGTTGGGTTCTTAGACCCCAGTACTGGTTTCATAAGTTTCTCAACAGTGTTCAGCATCATCTCAGCCCACTGGGCAAAGAAATCCACTCTCATGTACAAGTTCTGAATCCAAGACCCTAGAGGCTTTCTGGACTCGTAAGATGCAACCTATATGAGATAAAGATAATAATATCAATCTAATTTCATATTTTGTTTGAAATAAAATCTATAATTTGTAACTGCATAAAATAAGGCTTGAATTACAAATCAATGCTTACAGCAAAGATGAAAACTTTATCCTTGTTCATATTAACAATCAATGCTTACAGAAAAGAAGAAAACTTTATCTTTATCATATTAACATGTCTGTCTAAATTCAATCAGTTCATAATTTTAGTGTGTAGATGTATTTACAATTAAGCTAAGTGCTGAGATTTTATACCTTGTTTTACAATCACCTTTAAACAAATTATTTATATAATTCAAATTCTTAATTATGATAAAAGAACTAAACAACTCAATGTCATGAACCCTTTGTCTTTTAATTGAAATGACATTAAGAAAAAAATTTGAAATTCATATACATTTATTATAATTTGAAGTCAGACAAACAATATTTAGACCAACCTTCCATTTTTGAGGCACTCCCTGTGACAGGAGGGCATTGTAAGCCTCTTCCAGAGGTTCTGACATGATTACCTCCCCTTTGATAGCCAAGATGAGAGATTTCATTGTAGCATGTATGACTGTGAGAAGATTGTTAAAACGGTCAATTTCCTGACGTAACACAGTCACAAGGGCAGAGTTACCCATCACAGCATCCACTGCAGCTTTCAACACTGTAATAATTAATATATCAGTGAAATATACTAGTTAAATATACTTATAAAATATATCAGTGAAATATACCAGTGAAATACACTAGTGAAATATACCAATAAAATATATCTGTGAAATATACAAGTAAAATGTATCAGCAAAAAAATCAAAATGGCTTATTACTTAAATCTGAACAAAGCTATTACAACTGATTTACAACTTATATTGAGTCCTCATCTGGGAGTAATATGTGCTGATAGCAAATGATGAAATATGGTTCAAGTTGAAACTTTAGTGTTTAAACTCTACATTATTTGATTAAACATGTAAATCCCTTCATGTTTATTTTTCAAAACTTTTTAATTTTTGGTGTCATTTTACAGTTTCCAAATAAACAGGACATAAAATACACTGTTGGATCTATTTAGATTTTACTAAAAAATATATCCTAAAGTCAGGTTTCTTCAGATGTTGTATGTACCGGTACATTAAGAAAGTAAAAATTTCTTGGCCCCAAGTTGACCATTTTTTTCTATCCATTCATTAGATATACCCACACACAAGTCTCAATATATAACTTTTTACATTATATTTGTTTCTAGTGGTCTAAATAAGATACTATCTTCTTTGAATTAAATCTTACATCTATTTTTCTCTTTATCTCTAAAGTCAGGTAGTTCTCGGGTAAGTATATGTTTGACTTGTATCTGGAACATCGAGGAACCAGTACTACTAGCCCGGACATCTCCCTCTGCTAGCTCCTCGACTGTCTCCGGTAACTGTCGGATAATCTCATTGGCTAGATCTCTAACTATATCGTCACTACTCTTCTCGGAACTGTAAGACAATCATATATCTATATAGTAATTTAATTAAAATAGAAACATGATAAACCAAATTTCTAAAATGAGTCATAAATGTACATGACAAAACCTGTGTTATAGGATCATCTGAAAATATTTCAAGAAAATTATATTGTACCTTCTAAAAAAGTTCTTCCATTATAATTCAATAACTATTTACACTCTTAGTGTCAGAATTTAATATCCAAATTTAATCCTGGATATGTGTTTTAGATTTTTAAATCAATTCATAGCATAATTTAACTTTCATTAATTAATCAATAAAGTTATTCCTTACACAATATAGGCCAAATTCTAAAAGAGAACAAAAACAATTAGAAGATTTTAAACTTTTAACTATTTATTTGGCACAAATACAGCTCTTAGTTTATTAGTGAATCATATCAATAGTTTAGTGAATACAGAATTTTTAAGTTTGATTGTGTAGCTACAAGCTCAAGGAAACAAAGACTTGCCAATGATGGGAGTTTAACCAATGAGGCTAGCCTTTCTTTGGCAATTTAGTCTGAAACTTTAACCACTCAGCCATGCCGCCACTTCAACAAGTTAGACCTTTGTCTTTAAGTTTTAGCAACAGTCAAACAGGAACATGTTTTTTGTTTGTTTGTTTTTTATATTAACAACATTTAAGCAGGAACATGTTTTTTATTTGTTTGTCTTTTTAAACAATCACCACATAGACATGAAAATATCAGGGTGACTTACCCCATAACATTCATGGAGAGTCTAGGCTGTACACTAACAATGGTATTGATCAACTCCTTGGCTTGTATTTCTCTACAAGCTTTCTCAGCATTGTCTGTCATACCAAATATATCTGGAGAGTCATAGTTAGGTAGTGACTCCACATATGTTACCACATCGCTAAATGCCATAGAGTCCTTTACTGGCTGGTATATCTGAAATTATGTACAAATCTTGATTAATAAACTGGAATAAAATTTCATCACCAGTTTTTCTTCTGAATTTCTTATAAAGGACTCATCTAGCTTCCAATTTTGGAACAGTCCATTATCAATTTTGGAGATACATGTATCAAGAAGTAAGTCAGCTAATAAAATAGAACGTCTATAAATTTGTCTGACAACAGAAAATTAATGTGTACATTAGTCAGGCTGTACAATGTCTTTTAAAAAGTATCTGATATTTAGAGATTTGAAAAATATATCCCTTTCTCTCCCATCCATTGTTCTGTTAAAGTCTCATACATGACCAGCAAAGGTCTAAATGATGCTTGTTTATTCAAATACCGTTAAGAAAAGTTCGTTTTTACAAAATAATGTATGATAATGTGCAACATTTTAAACAGAGAAGCTGCAAAAAGTGAAACATGCATATTTTTCAGTTGCTGAAACAAGAATAGTATCAAGTGAAATATACAATATTAAAAGGGTGATTTGAAACATTTAACATACATGTGTAAAAACAAACAGAAACAAATATTTGAAAGGGAAAAAATATCAAAAATGGGACATTTCAACATCTATGAAAAAAATCTACATTGTATACTGGAAAAAGCAAAACTATCTAAAATTTTCACCACTGCAATAAAAAGCAATTTATAAAGTTGTTTTTTTTTTACAGAATTTTTTTTTATTCTGGCATAAAAAACTACCTTTGTTTATTGTAATGAGAAAAGTTACAGTAACCCAGTACTATACATTTCAAACAAAATGGTATTGTACCAATATAAAAACCTGATACTTTTTAAAATGTGATCCTTTCTAGTAAAATCAAAGAGAAACAAAGATCATATCCCTTTCAACTTATTATGTATACCACTTTTGATTTAAGCTATATAATCATCTCAACATAATGTTATTACACCAGTTAAATATTGTTGTGGTCATCCCACTTATATACAATATCCATTTACTTCCAGTCTGGTTATATATTTCCATGTGATTCAAGCATTAAATATATCATATACTTATGCACAGGTATACAACAAAAGCCATTATTGACCTTTTTCATGAATGATATGTAAAGTTTTCTTTTATTTCTTAAAATATTTATTTTGGATTTTATGCCAGAATAATGTGTTGTCCATGTAATACTATCAACTGAAGTCCAGGTTTATGTTTGGAACCACAGCTTCAAAAATAAACCCCTTTAGTTAGCAAATATTACATGAACATATATTTATCATTTATATACTTAAGTTGAACATAATCTTCCATGTTTCAGACAAATGTACAATAAATGGCAATAAATGGGGAACATAGCTTATCACAACTTACTTTTTAAGTGTGCTAAAATTTAATCATTCACCTTTTCAATAATGAGCTTGGCTTGTTCTTAATATTGATCAATGACTTTTTAAAGGGGTTTCAACATCAAAGTCTCATTCAAGCAATTAACAGTACAAAGTCTTGTCAGCCAGTACAGATATGCACCCAGCCTGACCTTACAGGCAGGTGTCACCAGGAAATTTTTAGAACAGAAAGCATTGTAAATGTTAATGGGACAATCTCTAAATCTATTTCTCTTTAAATGATTCCGCTATCAATTAACAAAAGGGATGGACATTATTTTAATTGTTTTATTATAAATGCATTTAAATTTCTTTGTAATCATTTAAATGGTGATTATAGACAAAACACAAGAGACTTGATGAATTAATTGACAATTAATTAATTAATCAAATCAATCAATCAATCAAAGGAAGGCCACGTTTTAACAAATTTAAAACAACAAATATTCAATTTTACTCCAGATGCATATTCCTTCAGGAAACACAAACTAATGATTATTGATTTATATAAACAAATGCCATATAACCAAGTATGTTATATAACCAAAAGTCATGATAAATTATGTTCCCCAAGAGTGAAGCATGGTATGACTTTTACAATACAATAACATAAAGTGACATGATGGTTACAATTTTGTGAACCTTACCTTCAATACAACCTTTAAATATTAATATAATACTGTTAAAACACAACCAAGTGGGAATCAAACAGGTGTTATGACATGTATATCATAATGATTCTACTTTAAAATAGTATTCCATTTTTAATGCAGAATTTAAATATAGCCAATACTTTTCTTAAGGCAAAACAATTGTTAAAAAAATTAATATATAAAAAAAAAACAACACTCATCTCCTATATTAGGCTTAATAAGAATTGACAAAATAGGTAACTTAAAAATTTTATAAAACATTTTCATTATCAAATTTCAAATCAAAAACAAATTTATGAATTAATATTACAATTATATTTGGCTTGTTGTTATATTTCCGAAAACCAACCTTTTAAGAGTCAGTAGCATGGCTTTTTACATGCTTAAGCATTGGCTCTAAAAGAAAATTTCTAACAAATATGTATCTTTCATTATTATTCTTTGTCAAAAGTAAATCAAAAATTTTGTAAACTACATTGCTGTATATACAGCTTTTAGTTTATACACTTTAACCATGCAATTTAACAAATTAATATAAAACACTGACTCAAGTTATTCAAGATTACATAGTGTTTGATTACTATTTTCTACAATGATGAATTAATTCAATTTCAATCATATGAAAAATTCAAGGAGGAGGAGCAATAATTGAGGGGAGGGGGCATTTAAATTGGGCCTTAGACAGTTTATCAGATTAAAGTGATCTGGATATGTTCTTAAGGAATGCAGAGTTTAAACAAGGATGTTGAGCAAAAATTGTTAATTACAGAAACAACATGTTATACAGTCCAACCAATATACATTGTAGCTACTAACAGAACATGTCCGACTGTATTACCTTATTTGGAGAGTAACTGTAGTCTGGTTCCAGAGATTCAGGACAGAAAAACCTGCCCAGTAAAGCATGTAAACACCTGTAATCCCATTCATCTGTGACACGCCCACCATATGTTACTCCGCCTATCAGGTATGACAGGGCCTCCCATGGTATAGTCTTGTGTTCAGATAACAACATTTCTAGTTGTAAAATAGATACCTGAAACATATATAGAACTTACATTTGTATCTGTAGAGAAATAATGAATCTCTTATCATTTACTTTAGCATGATGGTTGTTTTACTTTACTTTGTAATAAGTCACATTTAGTTTGAAGATAATAGTAATACATGTAGTAATGTTACTATGTTTATGTTCGCTGCTCTGCAATCTACAAAATTTAATTAATCTGTATCATGCTAAATATTATGAATGAACCAGTTAATCTTTCAATCTAGACAAAACCATTTTCTATTTCAAAGAAAAATTTAATTTATATACTGACTGAATAGCAAACAGTATAGACCATGATCAGACAGTACATAAGTCCAAACTGGTCTTGGTCTGCACTAGTCATATGAATGATACTTTTTTTCTTTTTTTCCCCCCGAGTTAAAATATTCTATAAAGGGACACAGTATTACAGGTTGGCAGCGTATTTATGGAGAAGTGTCAAAGATAATCATGATGAATATGAATTCAATAATATAAAGTCCTAGGTCATAGAGTATCAACTACTTAATGGTACTTAATCTTGATTTTTCATCAGAACACAAGTATGTGACACAAGTATGTGATTCAAGTATGTGATTCAAGCAAACCAATCTAATGCAGAAATCTGAGATTGATTGTTTTTAAATATAACTAGTGTTTGAACTAACCATCTAAAAGCCAAGATTCATGTCAAGAAATTTATCTCACTCCCTAGCTAGATAATGTGTTCATATTTGGAAATTATAATTAACATTAAAAAAAAAAATTCCAGTCTTGCATCTTGGGTTTAATGCAGTTTATGAGTTATGAGTTTATAGTTCAAACATAATCAACAAGTATTTATGCTTGAGAGCAAAGAAAATTATATGTTTACTAGAACTGTTCTTTGCTTCTTCGAACAAACCAAAAAATAATAATAATAAAAAAAAATAAATAATAAAAAAAATCTAAAATTCTATCAAAGAACTGATATTAACAATAATATTCAAAAACAAATTTTCTCCACAACAGTACAATCTATTTTTATATTACCATTATATACAAGTATTAATATTAACAAGATATGATTGTAAAACATGTATGCCCCCTATCGGCAGCCAATTTGTCATGTGATCAGGTTATTATGCATGACTTCTGACCCAGTGAACAAACAATTAATAAGGGCTATCTAGTATCTACTGGTCATGACTAGTCACAAGGTAATAATTATTGTGACCCCATAGGTTGTGTGCAGCAATTAAAGTTATTAAAAATCTTATCAAATAATATATACATAAATTTAATGAATCACATAGGCCTCATTAATGACAGCCAAGTTGTTATATTACATAAAACCTTCAAATGTGTATACAAAAAGCACATAAAAATATCAACCAAGGCAACTTGAGTTGTTGAGTTATTGGTCAGAAATGGTCATGAAGTACGAGGTCACTATCACATTGACCCCTTGACCCCAAAATCAATAGGGGTCATCTACTGGTCATGACCAATCATCATGCCAAGTTTGAAGTACCTAGGCTAAGTGTTCTTTATTTATTGATCGGAAACCATTTTAATCTACAAGGTCAATGTGACCTTGACCTTTGACCCCTTGACCCAAAAATCATTTGGGGTCATCTGATGTCATGACCAATCATCATACCAAGTTTGAAGTACCTAGGCCTAAGGGTTCTTTAGTTATTGATCGGAAACGGTTTTTACCTTTAAGGTCAATGTGACCTTTGACCCCTTGACCCCAAAATCAATAGGGGTCATCTGCTGGCCATGTCCAATCACCATACCAAGTTTGAAGTTCCTAGGCCTAAGAGTTCTTTAGTTATTGATCGGAAACCGTTTTTACCTACAAGGTCAATGTGACCTTGACCTTTGACTCCTTGACCCCCAAATCTATAGGGGTCATCTGCTAGTCATGACTTATCACCATATCAAGTTTGAAGTTCCTAAGCCAAAGGGTTCTTTAGTTATCGCTTGGAAACCATTTGGTCTAGAGACTGATGGACCGACAAGTGCAAAGCAATAAACCCCCTCTTCTTTGAAATGGGGGCATAATTATTTGATCTTGAAACTTATCAGGATAGATTGTAACACAAGGAAGCATGGTGGTGACCCTAATTGGGCTCAAACCACTGAACTGATTCCTGAAAACCACTGATATCGATATTTATCCTCACTTCCTACTGAGTCATGATTTTTCAACCTTTTGTTTTTGTTTAAAATGTAAAATATCTAACACATATTATATTAAATTTTCTGTATAGAATACCTCCAGATCAGAGTCATTAAACTCGTAAGCAATGTTCCATCCAAGAGCTCCATATTTCTTCCTCTCATGTATAACACTGTTAAACAGACATAGACCAAACAACAACTTCTTCCAGGCATGACCTTTACTCATGTCTTCAAACATTTTCTCACTGATTACACCGGTACCTCCACTACCATATGCTCTCAACATGTTTGACTTGAGGCCATGTGGAGGCTCTACTGTCATCTGAAATAACAAACATGACTTGTTATAACACAGGGTAATGAACATTTACAACCAACACATTTATGCTAAGCTATTTTAAAATCCATCCAGGAAAGAAAATTGTTGACAGGACAAGGCCATCATTGCACTTTAAAAAAAAATCATATCATGAGTTTGCAACACAAGTGTGACCTTTGAGCTGGAGACCTGATTCTTGCATGGAACACTGTCAATATGTCCAACACACTTTAGCCAAGTAATTTTAAATTCCATCTGGAAATGATGATCATCAACAGAACAGTTTTATAAAAAATTCATGTTATGACTTTGGAATACAAGTGTGACCTTGACCTTTAAGCTAGGGACCTGATTCGCATGTGTAACATCTTGTCATCATGTCCAACATTTTATGCATAATAGTGCTTAAGTCCATCCAGGAATGACAGAATTGTTGACCATGCACTTTTATAAAAATTCATATAATGACCTTGGTTCAATAAGTGTGAACTTGCTTTTTGGGTTAGGGAACTGCTTCTTGCATGTGACACACTGACACATTGTCATGATAAAGTACAACACATTTATGCATAGTTATTTTTTAATTTATCCAAGATTGACATAATTTTTACCAGAAACACACACATCAGTGCATTTTCAGTAAAAATTTCCTTTGAAGTCAATGTGTGACCTTGACCTTTGAGCTACAGACCAAGATCTTGCATGCAACACATTGTTTGAATGTGCTACACATTTATACAAATCATTTTAAAATTTATCAATAAATGAAGTTATGGAACAGACAGAAATTTGGGATGGAAGAACCAACAGAAGGATGGATGCTGCAAAATATATACCATATATATATATGATATATTAAATATGTATAGTCCTTTTCAATTGTTATTATGCAAATAAGTATATCTTTTAAAATGTACAGTCTGTTTCAAGGCTTATTTGTGTTTGAGTATGTTAATTTTGCAATTGATGTCATGTGACCTATGTAATTGTATATATTGTAAATATGTTGCCTCATGGACTGGCTTTGTGAAATAAAGATTATTATTATGATGTGACATGATTAAAGTGACGTCAATTTGTGATTAATTTCACATTTATTCTATCAAAAACATGAGGCTCTACATATTATAACTATCAACTAAAAGAGTACAATGTCAGTTTTTGTGCATAATTCCCAAAGATACCTAGTATTATTATAACTTGAATCTAGTTTGAATGTATATCATTACCTTCATTCCAGTTTGAAGTATAGAGATGGGGAAGCTCGGATCTGGTTTAGAACTCAGCCACAGTCTGAATTGTGGATCTATATCATCATTATTTGGCCGGTTAAAACTGTAATATATATATATAGTTATAAAATTATGCATGTTATATAATAAATCATATAGTGTATATCCCTATAAATACAATAGTAATGATAGTAAGGATGTAATAGATCTGATTATAAGAAAAACATTAATAAATTTTAGCAATATAATGATAGGGTAATGAATAAACTATTAACTTTATATTAATTTTGTTTAATAATAACAAAGTGAAATTTATTTTTTTCTTCTTCAAATTATCACCAATATTGAAAAAAAATCTAAATGAAAGTTTATATGTACAATACAAGTAATAATGGTCTATTGATATCTATTCTAGCATGCAAATTTTAAGAAAAAATCATAGTTCTATCTACTAGGTTCAGTTGATTGTTTGGTGTGCTTTATATAAAACATGCAGGAGAGATATTGAATGATTATTGGTCCTGATATATCATGATGTATAACAAATAGACAAGGCAACAACAACTGTGTAATACATTTTGATATACAATGTGCAATAACAGACATAGTGTATGATAGTTTCCCATATATCATATATATAAGAAAGATGAACAATTAAGACAGAACTTTCATTTTTTATATACAATTTGCAACAGCAGTGTTAGTGTGCATAGTTTGACAAGAATGTCAAACTTAAGATAGGACTTTTATTTTACAAAACAAACACAGTGTTTGTAGTGTCCTATATACTATTATATTGTTTCATTTGATATTTAAATGATTTGCAATATCAGACTCCATGTATACAAGATTCCATATATTATTAGTTATAAATATCGTTGGCAGGTTATATGGCCCTATATAAACGGTTATTTGTAAATATAACCCGAGCCGTCAGGCCATATATCCAGTCAACAATCTTTATAATGAATTTATAATACAGCACGCATCATTTTTTAGAGAAAAGGTAAGATTTCTTCATGAATCGACAGTAGCCGTGTATATAAAACTATATAAACGTCACGATTATCCAATGAAAAGCAACGTTACAAATGTGCAGTATTATAATATATGACAATAAAGGTAATGAATGAAGAAAGGATTTTCACATGTGTAATACAGACTTAAATAGTGTATCCTTTATACTTTATCCTTGATATTGTATCCCTTATATTATTGTATAACAAGAAATGTAAAGAAAGGACTCCTATTATAACCAATGTGCCATTACAGACTTCAGTGCAAATAGTTTTCTCATAACATTATATTGCAAGACAAGAACATTGGTAACACTATCATGTATATGAGGCATAAAAAATACAAATACACATGTCCATTCAAGGACAAAATAAATTACTCAGAAAGGTAAGCTATCAATAAATGACTTCAAATAGATATAAATCCACTAGATTAAGCTATAAATGACCTAGCTTACTCATTTTTACATATTTCCAAATTTTGAATAAAAAGAAAAATACCCCAGCTGACACTGTATTTGATATTATTGTGCTGTAATCAAACTTGTGCAATCACTTTTCCTTTTTATGCATGAAAATGTGTAACCTTGAGATGATACTTTATTCTTTACAGGAAATAAAATTCATTTTTTACCAAATATGTCTTACAGAATTATATAAAAAGTTAAAGGCAATTTTTGTGTACTGTAAATTCAATAGAATTACAGTAACAATAGTTACAATACAGATAATACATTGAACAAAATTTAATGCAGATTTAGTTGTACAAATATCTTTTTATCTACGGTAATTTTCCTCTATACATAGAAAACTTTTAGTCATACCATTATTTCTGCAAAACTTAAAAGGCAGATTCTTTAAAAAAATTACCTGCAGCTCTCTATGTTAAGTTCATAAAAAATCTCTTGTATTTTTATCATATAATAATGCTTTATATGGATGGTAAAAACTATTTGCTTATATAAATATATAAAAGATTTTACACCTAAAACAGTGTTTAATTGACATTGAATTCATATTCTGTCACTTCTATAAAATACCTAGTTGACACAAATATAATTATGTGTCATATAATGACTAAGGGGAGGTAATCACATTCAAATTGTACTACATAATGAAAGCACACATAATATATGCCCATCAACCCGATTGAGTCTACATACAAGCACTGAAAACACATGTATATGTTATACATATGTGTTACACATATATGACATATGTGTGTATAAGAAAACTTACCTCCCTGTGTCATCTGACAACTGAATCCTAGATTACACAGTACATAAAATGTTGATTTTTATGTATAATAATCTTAATGAGTAAATATTTCACACACAAATGCAAAGAAATAAGAACAAACATAAAAAGAGCTATTGCAAATTGAAACTGTGTCATATATATAATCTGTGGCAATATGCTTTCCTTGATCTTAAATGGAATTTGAATGATCTGACAATAAAAAATTTCCTATATATATTTTTTACATATTGTTTTTCATATAATACTTTATCCTACATAAACCCATAGGTTGTGTTAAGAATTAAAAAAAAATTAAAACTATAGTCGGGCAACCTGTGTCAGTAGCCAAAAGGTATACAGATCATAGCAGTTCATCTTTAAATGATATGATATCATTTCAATAATGTACTAGCACATTAACAAAAAGATTTACATAAAATAATATTCCATTAAAGGCCATTAACTGCATAAAAATTAAAGGGCAGTAACTGGTATTTATCAATGACATGACCAGTGTTTTAATATTATTCACTTCAAATAATAATAATGAATGTACTAATTTCAAACAATAAATATTTCCAAGTTCAAAACAAAGAAATCTTTTATTTAACACACATTTGCCTGTGATGGGCATACCATAAATCAGTGAATTTCAACCAAATATAACTCCACCTTTGTTTTAATTAAAAAAATAAATATTTGCATACTAAATAGGAAGCTGATCAATTAAGTCTTTCAAAAGCTTTTATGTGGAATCAAATTGTATAAATTATATAAGTGAAACTAAATGAATGAATGAATGAATGAACGAAAGGATGGATGAATGAATGAATGAATAGATGGATGGATGGATGGATGGATGGATGAATGAATGAATGAATGAATGAATGGATAATTGAATGGATGGATGAATGTGGGGATGAAATTGAATGAATGAATGAATGGATGGATGTGGGAATGAAGTTGAATGAATGAATGAATGAACAAACAAATGAACAAATGAATGAATGAATTAGTTTCTCTTGTCATGCTAAGCAAGTTTAGTATTTTAAACTTTTTATATTCCATGAAGCATGTGCATATTAAAGCAGTAAGTATTCTTAAATTAAGTTTATTTTATGCAGTAAGTATTCTAAAATATTTTATTATTCCCAGTCGTGACAAAGCTACTTGCTTGCTACTACTTTTGGGGCGTGGTGGCTGTGTAAATCTGGCTAAGAAACTGAAAAATCAACATTTATGAAAAAAACATATACAATGTATCTCTGTAATTGACTGACCAACAGAAATCATTTTTGAAATAACTTTTTGAATAATTCATCATAAATCAGACGGTCAGTTTATCTTAATAATAGCCTTTCCGGAAGACTTCAAAACACAAGACTCAAACAAAGATATTCAAAATTGAATACAAACTTGTTTTTCCTCCCTTACTTTTATCTCTGTATCTTTTTAGAATTAAATGTACCATATACTAAAACCTTAACAAATAAAATATTCAGTGATCTTTTTAATTTTTTTTTCTTATTTCTTCATACCTGAATATAAGCTGCTTAATTACATTGTATTTTCAAAAACAGTTATCTTTAAATAATTGATATAACAAATTTCCTTGCTATTGTGTGATTAAAATATTCTTGACCATTGTGAAAAACTGTTTTCATGGTGTAACAAAGGTCAGTCTTACAGAAAAAAAGAAAACAAACTAACAATTAAAATTAACCTGAAAAATAATCAAGAAAATGGAACATCAATAAAATTTCAACTTTGAAACATTAGTACCCTTTCTTTTTCAGAAAATTATCCGCCATCCTCCTTACTAATGTGATGATTTTTAAATGTCTGAAGTTATATACAATATTACTTAATAAATAAAAAAATTATACTAAATATTCAAGACAGATTCAAATAATTGTCTTAGTTGTTGCAAAAACTCGATATTAGTTAAACAGAAGTAGTGATTTTTTTCTCTCCCTTTTTTGTATCCCCAATATTCCCTATATCAAAATATAAGTTTTTCATTCATTTTTTAAAAAAAATAATTTTTTTTTAAATCTGCAGAACTTTTGTTACAAATATATTTGATATGGGTAATAAGGTAGATTAAAAGGGGTAATATACAATCATAAACTTAACACATGAAATTGTTTCAACCTCACCATAAAAGGGATAAATGAGCCGTGTCATGACAAAACCAACATAGTGCGTTTGCGACCAGCATGGATCCAGACCAGCCTGCGCTTCCGCACAGTCTGATCAGGATCCATGCTGTTCGCTATCAGTTTCTCTATTTGTAATAGGGTTGGTAAGCGAACAGCATGGATCCTGATCAGACTGCGCGGATGCTCAGGCTGGTCTGGATCCATGCTGGTCGCAAACCCATTATGTTGATTTTGTCGTGATCCGGCTCAAATATGGAAAACAGAATGTTTAATGGAAACCTCTGCCATATATGATACATAATTCTATTATAAAACATAAAATAGATTATCATTCCTTGTTGTTAATTAAATATTGCTATATACATGTATAAATTTACTAGCTGTTTTTTTTTTCTGGATTACAAAAATACCTTTTACTGAACAATGCATGCTTACTTTCTGAAAACAATACAATTCATAAAATAGTACATGTTTACTGTCATATAAAAATGAAAACAATCAAACTTTTTATAAAGACCATTATCCCTTCAATAACTTTCTTAAAGACCACTAATTTTATTTGAAAATAATACCTGTCATATTTGCATTTTATACCCAATATAAGTCTTTGAGGCAAATATGAAAGGGTTTAATTGCATTAATTAGAATCCATAAATATTTTGTTGTTTCAATAGTTTTTGTTTAAAAAATTTATATAAGCACATATAAGCTTAAGTATATGGAAAATGGCAAATGTGGGTTTTTGCCAATCAAATCCTGGAGTGCAAACAAACTTTTTAACAATATCGCTTCATGGAGCCTTACCATTCATAACACAGCAATCACTAGTTGTGAACTTTTTTGATGATCACGTGGGAGACTTATCTTCAAAAAGAGGGAGATTTTAGAATTTTATATAAACAATAAAGGAAGTTTTGACATCAAAAATAAGGAGATTTCTTTAATTTGTGAAAATACCCCTTATTTCTAAGAAAAATCTTTGAAAATATGGCTGCAGAAAGTGAGAGTCTCCCGCTAAAAGTGGGAGAGTTCACATGTATGCAATCACTAGTTGTGCTTATTTTACATATATTACCAAGTTGTAATTGTAAAAGTTTGTTTGTATGCTGGGAACTAGATTGGAAAAACCCACTTTTGTGCCATGTTCTGGAGTATCTCTATTAATGGTAACTTTCATCTGTTATAATGATTCCTGGCATCAACATATTATACTGATACATGTATGAATTATACACCGTTTTAATACAGGAGATTTGATAAATTACAAAGTACATTTTGTACATAAATAAGAAGACTTTTTGAAAAACTTTTTTTTATAAAAAAAACACTACTTTTCTATTGCCATATTCATAATGATACTGTTTACAAATTTTATAACATTCCACATTTGCCTTTTATCAAAAAAAAAAAATCCACTGCACTGCCACTACAAAGTAATCAAACTTAAATAAACAAAATCATATATATCAGCAAAATGAAAACCCTACAAGTAAGTCATAATTATTTTTTAACTTACTTTTCTACAAGAGACTGCAGCCTAGGCATCCAGGAGGCAGCTAAATGACAATTCTGTAGAAACACCCAGCGTCCCTTCAATATCTGAGCTTTTGCTATAAGTTCCTCAGCCTTGGGGCCTTGACCACGCCCTAATGAGATCATATCTAAATGCAAAGTGCTTCCACGCAGTTCTTTAGCAAATCGAAGAAGCTGGGCACCTGGGTCACAACCTGTTTCAAACAAAATTATTTGTCAATATCTAGTTTTTTGTTGTTGATGTTACATCATGTCAATCATATTAATACAATTCATTCAGCACAACAGTTTTTTTGTTTTGCTAATAAAAATAAACCAAATAATTTTATCATTTTTTCTTGTTCATTATACTTTCAAAATATTAATTTCATTATTACAAACCAACCAATTGAAAAAAGAGCAGTTTAAAGGGCTTTGTAAGAATCTATCCTGTACCTTTTGTTTTATTTCATTGAATAACATTATGACTTAATCATGATACATACTTTGATATGCAATCTTACAGTGCCTTAAACCATTATCTTCAAATAGTGTAAATTAATGAAATAACCTTTATTATATAGGGTTTCCCTACTTAAAAATACGAGATTACATATCCAATGGAAACTTATATGACTGTCTTTATAAAAGAAACCACAAAATTAACCCAGCTGAATAATATTTTTGAATCAAGAAAAGACACTAGGGTGTACTGCTGAATGGTTGAACTTCAGAAAGTCACATGTTTCAAGCTTAGTGCTTGCAAATATTTTACACTTCAAATTTTTTTATTTTTTAAACTCACTTGGTGACAAGATAAATATGAGTGGTGTTTTAGCAGAAGATTCCTCATAGATTTCTTTCAGATCAAACGAGCCAGCAGAGAGATATTTCACTCCGATACTGTCCTTAACAAACTGATTACATGAGGCTGTGAGGACATCAGGACGTAGAATTTTTATCAATATTAAACGCTGGAATAAAGAGAGCTCTTCCCAATGTAAAGTTATTCCATGATCGTCGTCTGCCTTGTGCTTGTCATCATCATCTGAAACAAAATTGTTTTTTTTTTTTTCAATTAACAAAATGTAACATGTAATTGTGCAAGTCATGTTCTTAGATCAATGACCATTGTTAGGTTGCATTTAACGCTTGAAATACCAGTATTCTCGATATAACCATCAATTAATGAATCATTCATCAAACTTTGGTACTACTTCTTTAAAATAGATTTCATAAAAGGGGAAAGGTACCATTGTGATTACAGTGTGTGCCTCTCAACCTAGGTATCTTGGGTTTAAGCCTTACTCAGTCATGATCATGGTTCCTCAAATGACACCAGTACTGGTTAATATTAATGAAACTTGGAAAAACACAATCAAGCTTAAATAAATATGTGCCAACTAAACTAAGTATAGTAAACCTAAAAATTATTTCTGAGATTTTATAGAAGACTTGAAAAACATGCATCAAGGTTATTTACCTAACACAAATGATGCTGGATCAAATTCTGTTTTCATGACATCATATGGCTGTTCACAGGTTTCAAACAATTTCCACTGTTTATAATTGGACATGATACTGCGGCACAGTTTGTCAAATGCCTCTACTGTAGCATCTAAATGTTGACATTGTCGCCACATAGATTCAGAGATCCAGCGTGGTGGACTCCGATGCTTCACAGAATCTTTGTTTCCACTCTGTGCCTGAGACTCTAATCTTTCCATTGGACTTAGACCTACAATAATGATTTTCAGCTGGTAATAATTGCTTGGTTGAGATAACATGTTTATCACATACCCGTGCCACTTGTGCGACTCCGTTAAAATGGTACATTGTATTGCATCAATGAAAAAGTGAATCTTTATATGGGTATGGATAAATAGAATATTATATTTACAGGGGTTCAATGAATTTGTTGAATAAAACAATATTAGGCTCACCAGAGGCTCACATAATATGATTTTATTCAACTCATTCAAAAAATTTAGAAATGAACCCAAACTCATCCTCTATATATACATAAATGTACACTTTATAATAAACTTATTGCAATGTGCACGCAAGTGGGGCAAAGACTAAGTCTTTATATATATATTAACAGGGCTGACTATCCTGGACTAATTTAATTATTTCTTGACATAGTCAGGCATCAATATTTCCTTGGTAGCGGGTAGACTAAAGACTCTTCCCTGGTAGCAGGTAAGCGCATGTCACGATCGATTGGCAAATAACAAAAAGTACTTGGTTCTCAACAAGTTTATCTATTTAAGGAGAGAATAACAATTAAAAGAATTAGAGAAATATTGAAATATCTGAGAGTCAACAGAGCGTAGCTGCTCTCTAGGAAACCTGGATCGCTAATGAAGTTTAGCTTAGTGTTAAATTTGACCTGAGACATGCGCAGAGGGTCCTCTTGACCCGAGACTGGGCATATGCCTTGAGTAACACTGACCCAGTGAAAAAGGGGTCTGCAGAATTTTATGATCCGTACAATAAGTTATGACCCGACATGGAGCATGCCCATTATGCAAGGAGATGGATACATAAGAACAGCTGATTGGAGAAATCTGGAAAATAACTTGAAAATAAATAATAATACAAAATGTCAGTTGTAATGAACGATGGAGGAATGTGACATAGGATAAACCTAAACAGTATCAATAATACCCAGGTCTGATGCTGAAATACAACAATATGTAGAATAGAATACAACAACATAGAAAGTCACATGTTTCATTGTGGACATGTACATTAATTAAATACATGTGATAATGTTGACAAGTATTGCTAGTTATCAGGATGAATTGGCATGGTAATATTATGTAGTTGTACAATACATAGAAAATGTTTATAATTATTTGAAGATGTCAATATTATCAAATAAATAAAGTAAATTATTGTAATTTTTATCATTTATTTTTTTAAATACAAATAAATTTCTCAATTTTTACAAATATCCCTGATAAACAAATATTTTTATATATGATAATGTAGTAACGATGATGTCACAATATTATTATTTACTATCTTTTTTATTTTAACCAACAAGTGTGCAGTGCATATTCTATAGTAAATATATTAAGATATTTAAATACTGTAAGAACATATATTGCAGTAAGATGGCAAATATCATTATTTCATTAATGATTCAAAACTTTAGCATCAATTTCTTCTGATAGTATTTAGGCTTTAAATTAAAGACACAAAATTACTTGTTGATTCTCACAAGATAAAATGTGAAATCCTTAAAGAATTAAAGGAGAAAATTTCAGACTCTGTTTTATTTAGTTCCTGAGAGATAATGAAAGGTCCAACATCTCTTGTGCACCAAGCACCTGCTTAAGTGGTATTTCAATCTTCAACACCAGGTAGTGGAACCAGTGAATAAAATGGGTCATATAATTATATATTAACACTTGAAATATGGCAAATTTTATTTTTCAGGAATAAATTATTCTGAAAACAACATACCATCATGTTCTTCTAGCTGTTTTTCATCCATCATATTGGCGAGGACATTTCCCTGTAGGAAAACCATCCACTCAAATCCCGAGATAGTGCCAACGTTAGCTATATCATCATACTTGTCATTGGCTCGCATTATACTTGTAGCTAACATGGTACTGAATGTAAGCTGGTGACGGGAGAATAACGCCACGGATACTACACGGTATATGCTGAATGTCAACCTGTAGTAAAGAAACATAAATATGCCTATCATTACTTATATAATAATAAGATTTATTCACATCTATTCTCAAAACATAACATAGCTTGATGAGAAATGTCTTTCAATATGATTTCACTTAACTCATCTTGATTTCTATGAAAACAAAACGGTCCATCACATATTTGTGCAATAACTGGTTAACTCCTATTAAATTAAGGACTTAAGGTGACAACGGACACTTTCCGTGGTACTCACATAAATGTCATTTAAACCAAGTTATTTTTGTAATAATTGTTATTCATTTAATCTTTGTGCATTAATTGTCGTTGATCATCATAAAAAATAACATATTTGAAAAAATGCCTTTGTAAATGATTGATTTTGATTAAAAATCCTAAAATTTTAAATCGTCATATCAAAGTCATTTTTTATTTTTTTTTGTCATCAAACTTTTGGAAAATAACCATACTTATATTATCTGGGGAACCGTGTCTCAAATTTTTTATATCTTTTCTCAAAAAAATATTACGTAACGTCAAACATTTTATGCGACTTTTTTCACCATACATATTACGTAATTAAAGATAATTAAGTCGCTGATTGAGCAAACAAAAATCCCTGACACGGTTCCCTCCGTAAATGAATTTCCTTTCATGTGCTTTAAACCGCATGTTAATTGCTTGATTATTAAAAAAGTTATGCCGATTCAAAGTTAGTCCGACCCGCATCAAACGAAGTGTCATAAATCGGCTGTTCTCTCTCGGACCCCTACGTTTCACGCTAAATAATTGCATAATACACAAATATCGCACCAGGGAGGGTCACAAGTTGCGGTAACATACTCTAACAACATTTTATGACCCAGTGACATCTGACCAATTAAAAAGCTGCTGATTAATATCAGTTTATAGCCGAAATTTCTTAAATTCTTAACGTGATTTACTGCCCGTCTGGTATCTGTCGCACATGTCACGTGACTATCGGTAAAATTTGAGGCACTCAGTGGGGGCAAATGGAACGCATTTGCGCACCGCTAGAGGGGTATTTAATTGTTTCCTATTTGAAGTTTATTATTATTATCATCAGCATTATTATTGTATTATACCAGTGTCACTCTGCCTGTGTATTCGTGTATGAAATTCCGTTAAAATATATAATAAAATAACAAAAAAACTGAGCTTCTGACAGTCTTTTAAAGTCCATGGTAGATGTACAAATAAGAACGGGATAGTATATATTTTTTCCACAAAATTGATAATGCTTCACATATCTTAATAGAAATAAAAGGTATTACTCGATCATTATTATGTGGCCTTCTTGACTTCTATTATCATGAATATCATCTATGCACGGCATAGAGATCCAGTTTCTACCGGGATAGACAATTAATTTCAAACTTTGTCCCAGATTTATTAGTACTGTGTCGGATTTACTGGCGAATAATTTATTTTCACTGAGAATTTATTTTAATATCTTTTTTATTCATAGAGAAATAATCATCCTTAGACAATCTAAAATGGTTTAGAAAAAGTTGTCAGGGACACCTTACCAGAAGTCATATAAGCGTTCACATAAAAAATGTCGTCTGTTGTTGTTTTACTTGACATTGTTAGAAAACGAGGTTGAATGTAAAGTAAGCCCTTGAATCCGTACAAAAGTCTATCAACTCAATGTAATATATATCAGATTAACGGGACAGACAAATTATTTTCACACATTATGGATATTTTAGCAACTACATTTTAATCAACCCCGTGGTCGTGCGATTTGCCGCTATGCTTAATTATTTATGTTTCATACATTATGTTACGTACATTGGTCGACAATTTCTTAATTTATAAAAAAGGCTAAATGTTGAGATATTCATAAAAGATGTACGGTAGATGAACGATACATGTATTACGAGAAGTATGGACCAGTATGGACCTGTAATTCACGGATATATGGAACTACCGATTTCCCTCATTGATGCCTCAACAGGGGGCGGAGCGTTATCGATAATCGACAGGTTACGCGAATAGCAGATACAAATAGTATAGGTACCGTTATAAATCGTTTAAAAGCACATTTTTTGGACTAACTGCTTCCAAAATTAAATCACGAATGTGTTCAGAAAAGGTTGATAAATCTACTTAGCAAAAAATCTCATTTTAGGTATTTTCAGTGATAATTGACTCCGTTGTCACCTTAACCCATTATTGCACTAAGATGACAATATAAGTTTCTGTAAAATCTGTCAAAAGTTTGCTACAAATGTCATTGGATACTACAAGACGTAAAATAACTTAAATTTATCAGTCAAATAATATGTTAGCTTGCATAGTTAAATAATATTGAGAGAATTCATATTGTACACATTATGCTTGCCAGTGAAGATTGATGTCTAAGATGATGATAAGATAATTCATTTAAAGGCATTCATAAACTATCATAAACCATAATAAGGTAAATCATTCAAAGGCAATTATAAACCATCTTTAAACACAACTGATAATAAACCCATTGATATTTCAATGTATACATACATATTAATCATCTGAAGCATATGTTTCTTTAGTTCTAGTGGGTTTTCAGGTTTGGCTGGTTCCTTCTCTATTACAATAGATTTCCTTCTCTGTACACTTGGACGTCGATTATCGTCTTGCATTCTAGAAAATAAAATTCATAATAATAAGAAATTAGATAAACTTAAACACCATTTTTTAATATTCAAACACATGTATACATGAAGTTAAGCTTTTGATAAAGCATCTATTATTATGACATGTTGCAATGTCTTGTGTAATGTGAAGTTGAAATTCATGTTTAATCAATTCATAATGTTTACTTAAAAGAACTTTTTAATGCCATTTTCAACATATTTAGGGCCACAAGAAAATATTATACATATTTGGGACTATGGTAGACATATTCTGGGTCATATGGTCATCTTATGCATATTCAAGGTCATATTAATTTTATCAAATTCAAGGACATATTATGCATGTTCAAGGTCATATATCAAATTCAAGGACATCTTATGCATATTCAGGTACATATTTATCAAATTCAAGGACATATTATGCATATTCATCAAATTCAAGGACATGTGCATATACAATGACCTATTTATCAAATTCAAGCACATATTATGCATATTCAAGAACTTCTTGAATATGCATAATATCTGCTTAGAACATATTATGCATATTCACAAACATATTTTGTATAGTCAGGGAGTTATACTGATATTGATACCTGGCTTTGTTGTCACACAATATAACCACCAGACCACAATATCTGCCCTATTAAGACAGTATTGTATTTAACTATACTGACCTTCTGTCAACACTAGGTCTCCTGACAGGGACATCAGCTGACTCGATTGAAGATTTTCTAGCAGGATGCTGTATACTGGTTCTACGTGGTGTTCCAACCAATGGCACGGTAACAGAGGACCTTCTTCTCTGTTGATCTTTGATCGACATGTTACCACTGATGGCTGCCGTAAACATGTCTTGGAACCAGTCTAACGAGAACTGGTACATCACATCTATACCAGAGAGGTCAGCTAGTACAAAATATAATGTTGAACCTCTAGTGGCAACCTAAATAACAATATTTTACATTGTATTCATGTAATAAATAATATATAAATGTACATTCAAAACAACATTACTTAATACATTTTTCATTTTCATATTTCAAACTTTATGAGTTAATAATTAAACAATGCAGACTGGAAATTCTTTATCAAACTGGGCTTTTACAAACACTTTATTATTTTGCATATGAGGAAAGCTTTTCCTTATAAGATGAAAGCTACAATGATGCTTATCAAAGTACAACAAAGAACATAAAAAATGTAAAAACATAAAAGCCATTAATTTCTTGTAATAGCTGATATCTTAAATTCAGCAAAGGAAGGTTTTGATTTTATTCAGAAATATTATGCTCTTTCTACATATACAAGAAATGGAACCTGCAAACATAGGGACTTGAACCTGCAGACATAAAAACTTTATGATTATTTCTATAAAATAATACCGGCAGATATCTTTTCCTGGCTAGGTTAAGTTTTTTCTCCATTTCCTCAGATTGTTTAACTCTTTCATAAATTTCTCCTGCCATGCCTTTACTCTTTTGTAAAGTCTCTACCAAATCTTGGTCATCCAAGATATGACCTGTAAAAGTACATAAATTGTAATTATATGAACCTAGATTATCAAAAAATATAACCTATAAATATATATGAAGATCTAGGTAATAAGAAATATGATACATGTACATACTCATCTAGTAAACTTACTTTTTGACTTGATATAAAATATATCAAAATATAGGTCATCAAGAGTATGAGAGGTCATATTTTTGATGACCTAGATTTGTATGAATTAAAAATAATTATTTGGTTATGTATTCAAAAAGTAATTTGGTAATGTATTAAAAAGTAATTTGGTTATGTATTCAAAAAGCACTTTGGTTGTGTATTTAAAAAGTATTTTGGCTATGTTAAAAAAGTTATTATAAAAATCAAGACAAACTGAGGACTTTTGTAAATATCCCATGAAATAAGTTGTAATATTAAAGGAAGTAGATAAATCATGTAGTTCAAAAATAGAAGCATCTCAATCATTTATTAATAAAGAAATAATTTATACAAAATCTATGTTTGAATAGTTAATAAAAATATTGGCAGAAATTTGAGATGAATATAAAGTACAATCACATGACAGAATTACAAATAATGTTTATATTGTTATCATAACAATTCTCCATACAGTTAATCATATAGGTTCATTTAAATGTAAATAGAAAACAATGAGAAATCATGCAATTAATTGATTAATTAATTCAAAAAGGAAGTAATGCTGGTAAATTGAATATTATGTCCATATATCATATACTTTAAATTGTAAAAATTGATTTTATACAGTCTTCACTCATAAATAAACATGGACTAAAATCACATAACAGTTTAAAATGAATTTTAATGAAGTTGAATATACATTTATGTAAATCTTGGTATTTTTCATTTAAACTATGATATCATAACCTATATTTTATAATAATTATGACCTACATATACTACCATGACCTTTTTATATAGATATAAGTCATCAGAACATTATATGAAATAAAAAAAACGCTGATATTTGAAAATATTCAAACTTTATCAGTATTATATCGATATCTAATCTTGCATGAAAATTTGTCATAGTTTAACTCTTACCCTACTGAACTTGTGTAATGTACTTTTTTCCGTGCTTTAAATTTTGGAACTGGACATTGCTGATTTAAGGGATTTCATTTAAAATTGCTGACACTGAATGGTCAATGGAACAAGTATGCAAACTGGCTGATCACAATTAATGGTAGTATAAGAGTAAAGTCTGTCATTTCTAGCGATCAAGGTTGATATAATGAAAGTACTTTTTTTTATCTTGTATGACAACAACAAAAAATTTAATACAAAATGACTTTCTAACTTATCAATCTTTATAAATAATCTATTATCTTGGGAGTCAAACATGTGACTGTGCAGGTAATATGAGCATGATGTCTTTGACCCTTACCACACCTAATATCTTAAATGGATTTGTCAATCTTTCAGTCTGGACAAGACCATTTATTGTATTAAGGGAAAAAATTCTAAATATTTACTGACAGAACAGACCATGACCAGACAGTATGAATGTGCCGGCTGATCATGGTCTGTACTGGTCACATGGGTAGATTCAGTTGCCACAGTGGTAACAGGCTAAAGGTTAAAAAGATTGTTATACATTTTGACTTTATCATTCAGTTCATTTTTTTTCCAGAACATATTTGACCACATATTCTTCCTTGTATTAAAACTGATATGAGATATTGTCAATCATAAATTGTTTTTGTAACTTAAACAAATATCTTATTTGTTCTGGAAATAACAGACATCCATTAACCACAGATCTTGTATTTAAATTTGTTCTCCATTACAACAGAGGCAATCATGTCCTGTTTCAAGAACATCTTAAAGACTTGACTTCATGGCTGTGTCAGTTCTCATGATAAACAAGTGTTTGTGTGCTGACAGTAACACCTGTTGCCATGACAATATGATGTGTGATAAAGTGACGTGATAATGTGATGATGCCATACTATCAGAAATAGTAACCCTTTATCTCTTAACCTTTAAGACATTATTATAGAACTATATTATCAGTCGGGGCATGACAGTTTGGTGACATTTTTGTATTCTTTCTACTTTAAGACAGATAACTCTTGGCAGGTATCAGGTAATGCACTAATGTGTCGGCTGCCCTGGCCCTATCATACTGGTGACAAATGCTGATCACTCAGTTTCAGCAGGTAAAGGAATAACAAAAAGACATGAGAACAGTAAATGTTTTGTTCTTTAAATCATATCAAACAAAATAACAATACAAGTTTGCAAGTACCACATAATTTTATATCTGTCCTAAAAAACTAAATCTATTTCAAGTGAGTAGAGACGTAAGCTTCTATGAGCTGATATTAACATAACAAATTAACTACATGTAATAAATATTTAAAGTGGTTTCAGAAACCACAAAATAAAAGTGACAAGTCAAGTCATAAGTATTACATGTACTTCATCAAAAAATCAAAACAGTTAATCTAGAATATTATAATGTTTTACCTTCAGATTTCTGTAGAAGTCCCAATGACTTATCCTCAAGATCACGGAGGAATTGTAAATCATTGGTGATACTCTCTAATAATTCTGACCTCTGAGCCTCAAGCTGAGGTCGTTCCTGAAATATAAATAAACATAGACTGAAATTTTTTTTAAATATATTTTTGGAGTCACTTTAACATGCAAAAATTCATATTTATAGGTGGGGGAAGATCGAAGGAGGCAACCTATGGAATTTTGTTGTTATTCAGTGATTTTTATCTTATTATCATAGAGGCCTATTAAAGGCCACTTCCCAATAAAACAATTCTTTAAAATCCTGCAGTTTTCCAAAAAAATTGAACTTACACCAGCTTTTTTAATTCCTTAATTAACAATTTTAGCGATAATTTTTTCCAAAATCAAGAGACTAAGGCCTCTTCCCAATTTAGTAAGAAAACCCACTGTTGCTGTTTAAAAGCAATACTGGTATATATCAAACAATACCAAGGTCATAGAGCAAGTACATGCAGATAAAAACTGATTTTTTTTTTTAAAATTTCAGGTACAAATGGGCATTTTGGCTAAGAATAGACAATTTACAAAAGAAAACTGAATCCTATTTAATTTTCATAACAGCAATAAGCTAACAATGAGCTTACTAGACTAAATTTACCTTCACACAAATTTAACTGAATTGTTATTTCAGTCCAAAAACATATCACGGACATCCCTCCTTATTTATTTTTTTATGTTGCATACATACAAAAAATAATACAGTAAAAAATATCATTTTTCCTGTAGTGTTTCTACTTACCTTTTTTTATATTTTTGCTATGCATGGACTTATGGACCTTTTAATTTAAAAATTTTAATACATAATTATGATATTAGATAACATCGATTTCTTTTACTTACTTTGGTACATGGAAACATCTTTACTGGTAAATGTTGTGCAGGCAATTTATAAGAGGCATTAACATAACATTAATCAACAATGACAAAAAAAAAACAACAACACAAAATTAACCAAATAAAAACATAAAAACAAAAAAAATATATGAACATTTCAAAAATCAGTAAGAAGCAACAAATTCAATTAAACCCAATAAAAATTGTACAAAGTCAAAAACAATGTAAACAATTTTCTCCAACTTCTTTAACTCTTACATCCTCGTTACAAACAATGTTCAGTCTACTGCCTTTTAGTAATGCATCATCAATTATGACTTCAACAGAAAGCTGAAAATATCGGCCAAATTGTATCAAAGTACCTAAATTCAGACTAATGACATAAAATTAAAGCCAATGGTATATGATGTTTGTTCATGATTTGATTACAGAAACAGGATATGACTTTATCTTATCTCTGACATTAACCTTTTACCTCATATAGACGTGTTTTGACGGCTTGTTGCCCCCCCCCCCTTTTTGAGGCCTCAAACAGTGAAAAAATGCCCTATTTAGGCCCCATACACTGTTTTTCGTTGAAATGTTGTTAAAAAAAGTGACCACTTTTTCAGGCCACTCCCCATCCAAATGTTTTATCAGGGGTTGCCAGAAGGGGGATGTGCCCCCTTCTGATTGGTGGGTTTGAAGGGGGGCGGTAGTCTCCCTCATTGCCAAGAAAATTCTGGACGTGTGACAGGCTTAAAATGGCCTCAGGTCAATCTTAGGGTAAATAGTAACTGACGCTGAAAAGCCTTTTAATCTATCTCAATTCATTGAGGAGTTGCAGTACTTTGAAAACAGTTTTGATGGAAAAAAACAATGCAAAATAGTGATTTTTGAGACATACCCCCATTGCCATGGTAACAGGAAATTTACGTTTGAGCATGCTGTTACAGAGGCTGTGGTCAAATCAACATTTGTGACAGGCTTAAAATGGCCTCAGGTCAATCTTAGGGTAAATAGTAACTGACGCTGAAAAGCCTTTTAATCTATCTCAATTCATTGAGTAGTTGCAGTACTTTGAAAACAGTTTTGATGGAAAAAAACAATGCAAAATAGTGATTTTTGAGACATACCCCCATTGCCATGGTAACAGGAAATTTACGTTTGAGCATGCTGTTACAGAGGCTGTGGTCAAATCAACATTTGTGTCAAGTTTCATCAGTATTGAAGCATTTTTCATAGTTTCATAGCAGTTTGAACTTGTAACAGGAGGCTTTTCAATAAAAACAGCCGTTTTTTCAAAATATGCTCATGGTGTAAAAGGTTAACACTAATATTTTCTTGATATTCATATAATTCTATATACAATGTGTTAAAAAAAACCTGCCCCTACTAGTTGTCAAACTGTTTACTGAGTAAAAACTCTATGAAGAATCAAATTTGTCATGTAATGTATTGTTAAGGAAACTTTGAAAGTTAAAAATATGACAGAGGCTCAAAATACAAAAGTGGTTCAACATGGGTAAGTTGAGCACCTGGCAATAATGAATCTGCTCACACTGTATTACTAAGTGCACAAAGATTTAATAGTCGGCCTTACTAATTTATTCTTTGTTAAAAGAAATTTTTCCACACACATTCCCAAAAAAAACAACAACAAACAAGTCATAAATCTTTTGATCAAGCTAGTATCTTTGTATTAGAATTTCTGAAGTATGAAAATCTAGCCAATATTTGCAAACTGATTTGACTCATAATTATTATCATAAAGGTTGACATTTCATCAATGTCTTATGCTATCAAATCAATTCGAAAGGTACTTGAAACAATATGAATCCTTAAAGCAAAGGAAGCCTAAAATATTAAAATCTATATATTTGTGTTAAGTTTCAAATGCACTGACACATAAGTATCATATAGCCATTTTCCTGCTTTACATTTTAAGGAAGACATTGCATTTTTTCTTGCATAAACAGGCATTTGAGTACAACCACCAATCTCAAATATTTTGTAAGCTACATGAAATTCTATTTTGTGAAAAATATTACTGTAAACTTGATGGAAACATGAATACAAATTGGATTGGGCATCTGTGACCACTTGGGTATGGTCATTAACATAAAACCATTTGCCCCATACCACTGTAGGTTCGAATCCTTCCTGAGGCTTGGAATTCTTTCATTTGAGCGAGCTATCCAGCTAGCTTACAAAACGTTGATGGTTCTACTCAGGGACGGTCAGGTCATGAACTAATTCACAGAAGGCCATCTGAGAGTTTTCTTCAGCCAGTATTTTTTTTCTAGGAAAAAAGGGAAATAATTTTATGGATATATGAAAACAGACCTGTTTGACAACAGCAGAGAGAAGTTGTTCTTGTAGCCCCTCAAATGTGACGGTAAAGTTGATAATGTTAGCCTGTATATATACTGCTGGTAGATAATGAGGGTTAGACATTGATGTTGTCATATACAACCTGAAAATGTAATATTGGTAATATAGGATCATATATGTAATTACCGGGTAATATTTACTTATCTTCTGGTTGAGCCTTCAGAAGATGTATCAGTAAGTGCAATTGAAGATAAATGAAAATTAATCTACACCATTTCTTATTTTATTATACTAGTACTACTTTATGTTATAAATTGACTTTTTTCATATTTCATTGCAGTAAACAATATAGAAAACACAGAATTAAATAAAAAGATGATGTTTTTTCAAAACACAATCTGCCTTTCTCAAATCAGGGCATAGTAGTATTTCAATACAACAAAATAAAGCTCTTGTTCAGAAGTAAGCCAAGTCCAAGAAGGTTAATATACAAAATTTAATACATTTCGTAATTTCAAATGCAATTGAATTCTGACCTGAAGTTTTGATTGTATTCAATTTCAGTATCTCCAAGTTTTATAACAAGCAGACCTCCTCGTCTAAATGTTTCATGCATCAGAACTGGACGTAGTGCCGGGTCTAATGTCTCTGATACATCCTGAAAATATATCAAAATATCCTTGGTTATATACTGTAAGTATCTTACACTGGCTGCCGGTACAGACCGGAATATCTAGCTAGAGGGTAACTGTTTATGGCAGTAACGAGGCTTCGCTAAAAAGTTACCCGAGAGCTAGATATTCCCGTCTGTTACGACAGCCAGAGTTTGATTCTTTTTCTTGCATATTACAAATGAACGATAATTTGAAAAGAAATATGAAAACTAATATATTCGATTAGCACTTTTTCTTATAGCGTATGAATTTACAACTTCATTCAATAACGGTAAATGACGCCATCCTATGAACGCAAATCATTCATAAAAAGCGCGCGGCAATGATGTCATTAAAAGCATGTGACTTGTCTTTCATGGGGGGTGTAAGACAAAGTTTTCTAGCACTGGTGTAAATGGTAGACAATCCTGTCTGATATGCAAGAAATGAACATAGTGTTCCTGGCAAGCCAGGTGAATCTTACCAGGCTCTATATTATTGGCCGTTTAATTCTATTACATTAATGCAGGATCTTTCAAATAGAAATCTACCCTAATTAATGACACCAAAATCCTGTAAACTAACAAATTGAAAATTCTGCATTCAAAGCTAGGCAAGTCCATTACATATTAAAATGAAATCTTAAAAAGTTAGGAGAAACATCTGTACCACCTTTTTAACAAATGTTATAATAAGAAGCATACAATTCAAATGAAACAATATGGTGAAGGGAAATGCTGCTATAATTATATATTTTAGCCAGCTGCTTGTGCAGACCAAGTTAAGCTGGCATATACATGCTGTTTTACCCTGGTTTTCACTGTTTGCTATTCAGTTGGTACAATTATATGTATTTTAAAATTTTCTATTAAGTGATAAATGGTTTTGTCCAGATTGAAATATAGACAATTCTATTTAAGATATTTAGCTACATAAGGGTTAAACACATACGCTAGGGTAAATGTAAGCATATTGCAGAATGAAAATTACATTATACATTTTCTTTGACCTCTTCATATTCTTATAATATGAAATCAGAAACAGTTCAAGTACAAAAAGAATTTGGTGTCACCATACACATTTTTGTCCTTAATTTGAAAAATTTGATTATTTTTCAATATGCTATAGATTTGTTTGTCTGTACGTAACCATGGAATAGAGTGAGCTTGTGCAGGTTATTTTCATTCTTTATTTTTAAGGGTAACCCTTATACTGTCAACAAGTACACATTTTCATTAATCACCACTAATTCAATAAAGTAAAATTATAAATACATTTGTATTCAAATATTTAGCTACATTTACCTAAGGAAAGATAAAATACTGATTTAGGTTATCTTGTTTTGGTTGACCTTACGACAAATAGACCTTGATTACAAAATCTTTAGATTTGACATTACTTAATTCCGTTTCCCAATTTAAAACTAATCAATATCATATAGAAGTAGTTATTGAACGCTGACATGAATTTAACCTGTACTTGAGAAAAAAAACTGACCTAAAATTTTTAATTCTTATTTGAAATATCAAATCTTTATTGTTTCCAATTTATAATTATGCAGCATTAATTGGCAGTTAATTAGTTAATTGCCAGTAATGACAAAATGAGCTTGACATCTAGTCAGACCACACAGGCGTGCAGACTGTCCTGACTCTGTCCTGACAGCATAGGTTTACTTTAATTACTGCTTAAGTTCAAAGAGTAATTAAGTACAAAACTACAAATATTTGATAGTACCCAAGTTGTTTTTTTTTTAATTTTTCAACAGAGAATATTTTATAGTGCAATAATATACAATTATTGACTAGTGAGCCATTGAATATGATGTGATATTCATCGGCAGATGTCATATTGACCGAGGCGATAGCCGAGGTCAATATGACTTTCTGCCGGTGAATATCACATCATATTCAATGGCTCACTAGTCAATAATTGTTTTATTATATGAATAAGCTAAGAAATAAAAAAATCACGAATAGTACAACCTTATATACATGTACAAATTTTGCCTCGTTGAAGCGCGGGAAAAAAGACGCACGTGTTAGGCGTGCAACGACTTCGCAAACGCTGCGCATACAAAAGTAATTCAAGTTTATACTCATCATTGCGGTGTAGCCTTTAAGTAAAATGGTAATGTATTGATATTTTAATCGAAAAATATGCCATAAAGAACAAAAAGCAACAATTATTTTTTAAGTAACACGCGTATTTAACAGTCTACGGTGTATGATCATTGAATATGAGTCTCAATCTATTTTTAGACTGGGAAAATCCTATTCAGCCAGTGAATATGATACTACACCCAGTAAATATGATTTTATAAAAAGTTCTGTTGACTACTGTTTGGACCAATGAGATTGCAGCTATATTTAGATCATATAATAACTGTTGATATTACATGATGACCTTTCAGGTGTGAGACTTATACTTTAGGTGCCTGCCTCACAATGCATTTATACAGGCAATCAGCAGACTGCCCCAAAACTTCTGCAAGCCATGAGGAAGATGGCGACAGAATTATTAAGAATAACATACTACAAACAAAATAATCGGCTAAAAGGTATTTCTACAGAAGACAAATACAGGAAGTTTTGGTCTATAGGATAGTAACATCTCCTATTTATGATATGTTTTAAACAAAAGAAATACCGATATTAAAACAAAGTGGGACCTTTAGGTTTGATTATGGGAAGTATTTCTAGAGATAACACCTTACTCTCGTGTCAATAACTACCTGTCAGTAATATACGAGATAAAACAGTCATGGTAGCCTGATAAGTTCAATCATGGACAAAACAAGCTTAATGACAATTTGTAAGGATTCTTTTAAACTTAATTTAATTTCTAAATAATAATGGATTATAAAATAAAAAGGTAAAAATACATACTATTTAAAAAAAAAAAAATAAGGAGAAAAAAATCTTTATTTTAGAATTTTATCTAACTAATAAATATTTTTTATATTTCAATTACTACATCATCACTCAACATAAAATAAAATAGAATATTTAAATCTAAATCCTTAATTTGAATATTATTAATTCGGTTTAAATTTAGACTTTTGCTCATTATATGTATATTATATTATATATGCTAGTCAGGTAATTCAATGACCAAATTATTTCCTGCTGTGTACCATACTTGTCACATATATTTTCATAAATCTTTCAACGTTTAAATTAAGTTTCAATATTCAAAAGAAGGGATAAAAACTATTTATGTCACCTGTATTAATTTCAATTATTTTGTAAACACTATGAAGCTGTTTTATGAATTTTAATATATTCATCAAGTGAATTTAATTTCTATTCATTGATGAAGTACACAAATCATTCCATTGATTGAATATGATATCTATTTCAGTAAAGTATGGTGAAGTTCCAAAAGTCTCCAAAGATGAATAATTCACATTGCTTATATTTAAATGAATTAAAATGAATGAAACTTCAAATATGTCACCCTACATCAGTTTCGGTGTATCAAACAACAGTTCCACATTGGATATTGTGACGATAATTTTAAATTCAAATAATAATATTAATAACACTGTTGCCATGGCAACTGAACAAACTACAACACTATTTGTTACTATGCACGGTTACCATGTGGATTTGCAAAATCTCTTAGTTGCCATAGTTATGGTAATTCTGGGAATCTGGATTATTGTGCTAAATTTACTACTCATACACACTCTCGTGAAGTGCCGAGCACAACTTGAAGTGACAGACATGTTTATTCACAGCCTGGCGGTGACGGACACCGCTGTCGGTTTCCTTATACTATATAACTCTGCGTACAACATTGTCAACTTTCAAAACAGATACGAGTGCCTGATTCGCTTCGGACTAATTCATACAATGTTAATGAACTCTACCGGATTCATATCAATGTTAACTATAAATAGATACATTAAAATTACACGACCTTTCCAATACACTAATATTTTCAAAAAATGGCGGATAATTTTATTATCTGTAAGTATATGGTGCATTTCTGCAGGAGTGGGTCTAACACCTCTTGCAGGCTGGAATAAAGAATACGTGCCGACAGAATTAGATGAGAGTCATACAGCATGCCGATATTTTGGAATAATGCAACCAGGGTATATTCTATTAAATGTTACATTATACTGGATTCCATTGATATTAATGATTGTAATGTATTCACATGTGGCAAAAATAACATGTCATCATTCAAGAGTGATAAGTGCTCAAGAACAAGTGCTATCTAGAAAATCAGTAAAGATATTTGAAAGTCGATCATGGCGACTAACAAAGACAATATTCATAGTTATTGGAGTTTACTTCTTTTGCTGGCTTCCAACAGGTAGAGTATCACTTATTATAAGTCTATTTTGCAAACAATCTAGAATAGGATATAATCAAAAAACTTTCTTATGTTTTGGTAATGAAAAAAAGCCTAATAGATTTTTTGTTCTTAGAAAAAACTTTATTGTCTTATGATATCTTGTTCTTGGAACACTTTTCATAACAGCAATTTTTATTCTTATAGCTTTGATTAAAATGGTTCAACTCAATCACTATTTATATTGCACAATTTACAAGGGAAAATATTCCTTAAAATGATATAAATTTTCTTAATTTCAGGAGTATACTTCATGATACAACTGTCTGGTTCCATCAATTATCTGAACTATACAACGCAGGGAAACATTCTCACATTCACGACAGCTGTCGGCTTTCTTAACAGTCTCTTCAACCCTATCATATATGCCACAAAAATACCTTGCGTCAAACAGCGTTTCTCTCAAGTCTTTTGTTGTAACCAACAACGAAGACAATCATTACATACTGTTGTTTTTACAACTGAAAATATGGTGTCATGCGATAATAGAAATAAATCAAGCATAGATTTACAAGGAATCGACTCATTGACTTAGCTGAAGAAAAGCTGCGATAAATATCAATCAAAGCAAAAAGGTGCTTGCAAAATAACAAGCGTTTAAGGACTTGGCTGCTGAATTCAAATAAATTGACCAGCATTTACTGAAAGGCCAAAGACGTGTAATTCACTGCGATGCTTGGAGTCAAAATAATGAAAAACTGAAATACTTTTTGTAAAAAAGTGCTTGCCAAATAACAAATTATTGTGTTCAAAGTTTACTGGCTTGAAGTATCTGATAAGGAAACCCCCATAGATGTGCAATCTAAAGATAGTTTGGCTTGTTGAACTTCATTCTTAGCTAAAGTGAAAAACATTATGAAAATGATGACTTTAAAAGAACAGAAATGAAAAAAATCAAGCAGATCTGTGCTTATGTACAATATGTGTTGCAATATCACAACAATGTATTGCAATCACTGTCACTGTTTCATATGAACATAACATACATTTATTTTTGTTGTGCCATTATAACATATTTGCAAATTTGGGTTTGATGTTAGTAAGGGTTCTACGCTTGTTTATTAAAGTTAAACACATCCAAACAAAAATCTCTGCACATAATAAAGTTATGTAATAACAAAATTTATTTAAAGGGCAGTAACCTAACCCTTGATTACCCTCTCCAAATGGGAAGTTACTGACTTGAATTTTTTTTAATTAAGTTTTTTGAACATAAAACCTCTGTACTTTGTATTGAAATCTCAAAACTCAAGTATTGTTTGGAATAATTTCTGTCTAAATGATTTTTAAAAATTGACAGGTACAATAACAGTAATATGTTTCAAGTAAAAAAAAATCTTTGATAGCACAACTTTTAGGATGGGAGATTTAAAAACAGTTGGTAACTAGAAATGTGTCATCATGCCACGGATGCCCCCGCATGCAGCCAAAATTTCAAATGTTATAATATTTTGTTCCAAATTTGTTTGTACAAATTATTTTTTTCATTCTAAGTTCAAAGCCCTTAAAACTTTTCAATGTTAACACAAACCATTTTTATACAATGTTCAAGGCACTGAAATTAGTCTTAACCTTTTGAAAATAGCATATTGCATATTTGTAGCCAAAATAATGGCTATATACATTTCCACAAAAGTATGAGTGCTGAAACTGAAAGTTCAAAATTTTTCCAACATTCAAGAAAGATAAGTTTGTCCAAAATCATTGAACGACGACCAAATTCAAACTTAAACTGCTTATTCCTAAGATGTATCTATATTATTTTCAAAGTGAAAGGGACATAACTCTGCCAAAAAATCATCGAACCATGACCAAATTCCAACTTGACCTGCACATTCCTTTGATATATCCATATGTCAATTTTGAGTTGAATATGTAACACTGTTGGGTTGATAATGAACAGAAACTGTAAATTTCATATCATTTTCAAAGTGAAAGGGGCATTACTCTGCCAAAAATCATTGAACCATGATTAAATTCGAACTTGGCCTGCGCATTCCAAAATCATATCCATATGTCAAATTTGAGTTGAATGTGTAATACTGTTGGGGAGATAATAAACGGAAACTGAAAATTTTATATTATTTTCAAAGTAAAAGGTGCATAACTCTGCCAAAAATCATTGAACCATGACCAAATTCGAAACTTGACCTGCACATTCTTTTGAAGTATCCATATGTCAAGTTTGAGTTGAATGTGTTGCACCATTGGGGAGATAATAAATGGAAACTGAAAATTTCATATTATTTTCAAAGTGAAAGGGGCATAACTCTGCCAAAAATCATTGAACCATGACCAAATTTAAACTTGACCTGCACATTCCTTTGACGTATCCATATGTCAAGTTTGAGTTGCATTTGTTGTACCATTGGGGAGTAAATGAACGGAAACTGAAAATTTCATATTATTTTCAAAGTAAAAGGGGCATAACTCTGCCAAAAATCATCGAACCATGACCAAATTTGAACTTGACCTGTATTTTTTCATGACATATCCATATGTCAAGTTTGAGTTGAATGTGTTGTACTGTTGGGGAGATAATGAATGGAAACTGCAAATTTCATATTATTTTCAAAGTAAAAGGGGCATAACTCTGCCAAAAATCATTGAACCATGACCAATTTCGAACTTGACCTGTATTTTCTCATGACATATCTATATGTCAAATTTGAGTTCAATATGTGCAACGGTTATTAAGATAATGAACGGAAACTGATGATGACGGAAGGACGGAATGACGGAATGACAGAATGACGGAATGACGGAACAGGGTAACACTATATGCCCCTGCCATTATATGGCGGGGGCATAAAAATGGAAAAGATATAATTATTTTGAACTAAAATGTATAATATACATTGATCTAATCTTTCCTGTCCTCAATCTATGTCTTTAGCCTTTGAATAGGGAACTGCCAATAGACAGATATCAATATTAAAACTGCTAAAATTTAAAATAATCAATAGTATACAGACTGGTCAGACTGCAAGAATGTGCAATATGGTTTTGTTATATATTACTAATATAAGCCAAGCTAATAGTTTGTTGTCCGGAACTTAGCAAATGTGAATATTTCCAGGTAATCCCCAAGGACAATCAAAACTATATTTCCATTGTAGTTTCAGGGTGCACTACCATTCACAATAGAATTCTCACCCTGTTCTGCTTATTTATAAGTTGTAACTTTGTACCCCTGGATAAGCTAGAAAAACCCAAAATGTCCTTAATTCTGGAAAAGTCTTTTTGAGGTGAGCATTTAAATGGTCAATAAACTCATACTTAAAGAGGATAATTTTGAAGAAGACATTAAAATAGATAAATGTCTCTTTGAATGTAAACCTGTAGAGAGATGGGATATATAAAGTAGCTGGTGTCAGTGACATTTGACTATCTATATAGAAGATAAAGAGAAGATTAATGTTATCAAATTAACTGTGATATAGCTCAATCTGTGATAATTTATTGTAACTTATATATTGTATGTTCAAATGTTATTAAAGAATTATCTCTTCAATAGCCATAAGGCCAAGAGAATTATGCTTGTTTTTCTTGTCTGCACTTCAAATAGGTCATATGGCTAGGCATTTCTTCTCTTATTTCCTAATACAGAAATAATGTGGTTCTAGTTTTGCTTCTTTGACGATTATTTAAATATGTAATAAAAAGTTAAATGTTGAAGTAGAACATGAAAACAGACATGTTTTTGGCCTGATCAATATTATAATCAAATACAAAGTGTTGTCAAACATTTCAGATATGTAAGAAATACAGGAACATTCTTTTGTAATTGCTAAGATTAAATAAAAACATTACAAACAATCTTGTGGGTCAGTTATCTTTTGGCCAGTGACCTCCCTGGAGAATAAGAATGCAGATCGATTCCTGCCAGATAAATCATCTCCTATACAGTTATTATAAACTTATGATATAAATGTAAACAGACTGTGAAGTATTATCATCAGATTTTATAAATGAAAACAAAGAGAAAACATATCTATCCTGGAGAGGTAGTCTATGGATAAAGGATTAATTTACTACTATAAGTTCCATGACCGACTTTAGGAATTTTAGGAATAGATTTTTAATGAAAGTACAGACAGGCTGGCACTGAGGGCATGTCGATGATATTTAATTTTTCATAAAGTTTGCATAAATGGAAAGTGAAATTCTTTCGAAAATAAAAGTTGCCTGTCAATATCCAGACAATTTTTCAGGAAAGCTTGCCTTATAACATGGCTTTTGAAATATGAAAGATGTTAAACCTGACCAGGAGGTTAGTAATGTCACACTTTGTTTGTTTCTTTGGATTTAACGGCAACACTGACAAACTATTGGTTATACAGCACCAAACACTAAAGTACAAGAAGTAGGCCTCAAGTATTTGAATACAAGTTTACTTCCTTTAAGTAATTGATCAAAGTTTTGGATGGAACTGATCACCCTTTTTCATTCTCATTTTTGTTGACAACACAATAATCTGTGCACACCAAGATATGTTATTGGGTATAACTTTTTTAAATGCTGAAGTTGTATAATGTATGTCTTAAGTGGTCACATGACAGACAACATGTGGTATAGCATTGTCTACAATGTCATTATTTTGAGAGGAGCTTGATTTATTTTCAAAATCCAAAATTATTAAGAAATATCTATACATGTATATACATTGATGTCCACCAATGCCATCATATTTCTTCAGTACTCATGAATGTTGATATTTTACAAAGGGCATATGCTGCTTTATAATAGCTACTTAATGAAGCAGGCAAGAGGCCACTTGAGTAGACAGGCCAGGTTCAATACAACTTCCGATTTTAAAAGGGGCATACCTGAACTAAGTAAGCAACTGATCATTATTTTAAGGGCAGTTACATAAAAGTGACTCTGTCTTGAGTTGACAATCAAGCTTTACTTGGAGCAGGATTACCACAGATTCTCTCTACCTTTTACTTAAGGCACAAGTAAAAGACTTCCTACAATCAGACAAGTGATGTAACATGACATTTTGCTTCATCTTTAGTTTTCAAATTAATCTTAAGTCTATATATATATCAAAAGATTGACTATGATTATAGTAACTGATCAATTATTGACAAAGACAAATGATAGAATTAACCGAGTATACGAAACCTACACTCATTGATGGACTTTGTTTCTCAAGTAAGGGCCTTAACCATTCGGCCATGGAGTCACATACCCAACACTGAAAAAGTCATACCAGTATTTATAGTGACTTTCCAGTTTTACTTGTGGAGGAAGATGACAGGTGACCCATGCAGCCATTTAACCTTGGAAATGTCAGAAAAGTCATAGTAGGTGATTCTTTCATTCTGAATTAATGTATTATTTAAAATGTTGATCATAATATTGTAATTGCTCGCAACCATGATTTCCTTTGTGACTAAGGTTTACGCATGCATATTATAGTGATACATATTATCCCACTAAACTGCTTTAAAAAAAGTATTTAATAATCATTTACATCTGAGCTTATTACATAATGAATTTAGATATTGTAATATTTACAATTATTATAATCATCACAAACATTTTAGAAATTTACAGATAATCATGATTACTGAACATTAAATCAGTAACTTATACATTGTATTTCAAATCTTTAAAGGCCCATTATGGTTCAGAACAGGTGTTATTTTTATTTCTTTAAAAATTTTCATTTTAGTGTACATGTACTTTTATAGTATCCAAAATGTTAGTCATTTGCTAATAATTTTAATAATAGTTTGGTTCTGTTGGTAGCTGGATACTAATACAGTTATAGTGATTTAGTATTTTGTATGGAAGTCAAAATACTACTTTGTTTACATTTTGCTACATTTACGACAAATCATTTCACTTTCAGCGCTATACATTCTTAAAATTATCACCATCTAACATGCTCCTACACGATTTTTTTTATGTTATTTTATAAAACTGATGCTAGACCAGTCTCTAGAGAAGGGAAAAACTATTTGTTTCTGGGGCATAATGTGCCTTTAATACATATTACGTTTAATTACACAAGATTAAAACATTTCATTGATATTATTTTTTAACATTTGTATTGTAATGCTTTATAAACGACAGCATGAATATATTGTATATTTTGATTAATTTACACCTACTTACAAATATAAGTAAAATCAAATGATTATATCTTAATTTCAACTTGTTAACATTAATTTTCAACAAAATATGTTAACATCAAAATTGCTGGTATTCATAGTCAATCATCATAAAAAGACGGCACAACTGGTGATCTCAATTCCATACTCTTGTCACCATGGTGATTAATATTTACAATATGATTCTAAACTAATGGAATTCTACTGAAATTTTTACTCTGTCATTTAAAATTCAAATTCACAAAAGAACCTTAAAGTTCATTAAAAGAAAAAGTTATGTAAAAAAAGTTCCTGCTTTTTGTTTTGATTACATTTTTCTCTCTCAGTTCTTCACTTGTTTCATGAAAATCTACACCTGGTTTTGAATCTGTCTACAAAGAATATGAAACTTTTCACTAAAGTCTAAGACATAAATCTGGTTAATTTTACATTGATCTGTTACAATGAAGTTCATTAAGTCCCTAATTTCATTTTGGATATATCTTTTTCATTTCAAAGATTTTAATTTTACAGGGGTAGTTTTAATTTTCTAACCAATTCATATAATTTTGAATTTTTTCTTGCATGCTGAATTTCTTTAAAGAATTTGTCCAGCTTTCATTTTTGAAAAATAGCATTATCAAATTTTGGGAATTTAATTTAAAAACCCTTTCTGTTTAAAGTTTTTTTTTACATTTTAAAGATTTCAAAAAACTTTAAAGCATAAGAAAGGTCAAAAAAAATTTTTCCTTAAATGACTTTTAAATTTTTAATGAAAATCAAAAAAATAAGAGAAGAATTTCGTGGAAATTTTTTAAATGGGGTCCAAATAATCACAAAATTTTTTGAAAAAAAAAGGGGTGACATTTTAAGGGGATGGAAGGGACATTGTTAATGTTCGGGGACATATTTCTTTCATGCGCGAAACACTTCAGAGACCGCCGTTTGTATAAATAAGATACGTGACACGATGCCGTGTAATAATAAATTAAACTATTACCCAAGAGGTTCTCTAAGCAGAGAATATGGAAATGTTTGCTTTGCTTGCCTTTAACAAGCTCTAGAATATTCTAGTCTTCGTATAGAACATGAATTGACAGGAACTTTTACCATGTGATCATCATCGATTCAATTGCAAGATATTTCATATATATCTATATAGATATGACACCTACATATGTTGTATTTGTTTCGTACGTTACAAAGACATAACAGTAAATGACAAAAAAATGTGTGTGTATTAAATACAACTGTATATATAATAGTGACAAAAGCGGAAAGCTGACAGAGGAAAATTGGATTTGACAAGGAGAGATACAGGATATTAACCGACTTTTCTGAGGTTTCTTCTGAACTGATATTGTCACACAATAACTTTAAAATCTAATTATGTGTAACAAGATATGAACAAATCCTCTAAATTTTACTATACAAAATGTAGGTGAAAGGAACTCAGGATTAGAAAACATTTCTCCTAAATGTTAAGATATTAATTATATTTAAAAAATAAATAAATTAAAGAGTTATTAAATGCTGGAAAGAATATGGAAAAAAGTTTTGCCTATAGTGTTAATAATTCTAAAAATTCATCTTTGTTTAACAATCTAACCAATGCAACTACACACAAAGTTGAAGCAATACCAGATGATGTACCAGCTTATTTCGAGACTGTTTTATTTGTGACATCTTCTGGAGCACAAATTACGTTTGGATATTTTGTTGTTTGTATATTGACTTTAATACTAGCTCTATGGATTATATACTTAAATGGATTAGTTATCCAGACACTGATATGTCAAAAGTTACATAGTGAAGTGACCGACTATTTCGTATCCGCGTTATCCCTAGCTGATCTCTTCACTGGCATACTGTTACTGTATGTAACTTCATACAGTATTTTCCAGTACCAAAATTACTGGGAATGTCTTTTTCGATTCGGATTGACATATGGCATTGGACAAAGCTCCTTTACTCACATTCTCGCAATAACATTCGACAGATTTGTAAAAATCATATGTCCGTTCCGTTATTATTCCTTGATCACTAAAAAGACAGTGATCATTACTTCAACTATTATTTGGATCTTCTCAATGAGCATTGGACTGCTCCCTTTATTTGTCTGGCAAAAGCATTTCAAACCAAGCAATAGCGATGACACAGTCTGTCGATTTTTTGGAGTGCTGCCTGATGGATATTTTATTGCCAACTTTATAACCAGTCTGCTTACTTCAATTGCAATGTTGTCCATGTATGCGTGTATCATATACACAGCAGTGAAGCAACAACGCAGAATGAAACACCTTTTGGATGGATATGAGTTATCAAAACCTAATTTTGATGACCAGAAATGGAGACTTGTGAAAACTGTTGCTTTCATTGTAATTGTCTCAAACTTGTGCTGGCTTCCTGGAGGTAAGAATGATTTGATAGCATTCTTACAAAAAACATATTGTACAGTTTGAATATTTTTGTTCAGATTAATTTATGCAATGATTTGCAAGCCACTTACCAGACATGTTAAAAGTTCTGTACTATAGTGTTTCTTACCCACAGCAGATTATGGTTTGATTCTTAGAAAGCTTTCCCCAATTGTAAAGGGCTTTTTCACATAATTATTTAAAAAAATTTGTTTCCTAAAGTTTAAAAGATATAAAAACTAGAGATTATGTAATTTTCAACCTGTGTATAACTAATCAAAGCATTAATTTAAGCATAATCCAGTCATTGATTAAAAAAATCTAGGTACAAAATACATTAATTTTGTTTCAGTTTCCTTTAACCAAAATAACTTGTCTTAGCATTTCTTTTCTTTCTTTTACAGAAAAATGCCTAATATTTTTCTAGATTGTGCCATTTATATAAGCAAATAAGTACTAACAAAAGAAAACTTTGTGTATACAGTAATATCAACCATGAACAGACAATTTCTCATCTTTAGCTGACTTTATTATACACCTATAAATGAAATATTGAGAAATATAGATGAAATAAAATGTGTATTTTCATTTTCTGTATTTTAACTGTTAAATATATAAATTAAACTGTTAAATAATCTGTATTTATACAAATGTCCCACTTTTTATTTCCAGGGGTTTGTGATTGTTTTTACATACCCGGGGGTTTTGATCGGGAAATTCAAAAAATGCCCGATTGAGACCAAAAGGAGACCTGAAAACTTCTGGGGGTTTTGGCTTTTCTTCTTGAACTCCTTGTTTAAAACCCACTCATTTTAGCGGGAAAAATTTGGGGGGGAAAGGGTTAAGAGAAGATTTTTGTCAGTGTTATGTTGCCAGCTCCTGGGAAATAGAATTTAAGCAATCCCATCTAGGCAATCTTCAAAATTTTAAAAAGGTTTTTCAAAAATTTGAAAAAATTCTCGGAATTTTTTAATAGACACAATTTTTTTTCTCTAAATTTTAAATCAATTTTTTGCCCAAAATTGACCTTTAAAAGTTTTTTGCTCATGACAAATGTTTTTTGTTCATGAAGTTTAAAATCAATTACGGTTTAATGTTTTTGTCTATGAATAAGACACTTAATTCAGGTTTAAATGCTTGTTTATAAACTTTATGAACTAGAATATTGTTTATCTGTAATACTTGTTTATAAACTTTATGAACTAGAAGGCTGTTTATCAATAATACTTGTTTATAAACTTTATGAACTAGAATATTGTTTATCTGTAATACTTGTTTATAAACTTTATGAAATAGATGACTGTTAATCTGTAATACTTTTTTATAAAATTTATGAACCAGAAAAACTGTTTACCTGTAATTCTTGTTTTAAGTAACTTTATAAATAAGACAACTGCTAATCCGTATTACTTTATTATTTATAAACTTTATGAACTAGAAGAGTGTTTATCTGTAAAGCTTGTCTATAATAAATTTTATGAACTAGAAGACTGTTTATCTGTAATTATAATGTTTAAAATATATATGTTGAAATATCAAATGCACAGTGTCACTTAAATTCTACACATTTCCTAGATTTTTTCTTAATATATTTTAAAGCTTGTTTACTGATCTAAACCACTGTAAAACAATGAAACTAAAGATATTAAATCATTCATAATTTTTAGAGGAAAATTAAAATATTTACTGACTGAATAGCAAACAAAACAGCCAATGATCAGATGGCACAGATATGCTGGCAGATCTTGGTCTGCACTGGTCACATGGATGGATTCAGTTGCCACTTGCAAGTTAAAAGATTAAATAAATATCTTGACTGACCTTCAGAAGCATGGCTTCACCAACTCTGATTGATGACTCTAGTGTCCTGATAAAGTTTGGATCTGTTGCCGTGACAACTTTCAATTTGGAGCCTTCCATTAGTTGAATCCATCTGTAAAATACAATATAAGATAATCATTTCTAACATTCTAAAATTTCAACATTTCTTTATTAAGATTTCATTCTTTTTTTCAGATTTCCTATACAGATAATAGTACCAACTCAAAATTATCTAAAACGACCATAATCAAAATACAGTAGTCTGACAAAACAAGGAAATATGATTGATATATGTATGGACTTTCCTGGTCAAGAATCCACAATGGCTAATTTATATACCTCCTTGGAGAGAAGCATCCCCTTAACTCTAAATAAATCAACATATTTAAACAAACAAGTCTGATCACAGAGATTTGACCAAAACTGTAATGAAATTAGCATAAAAAACAACAGAAAAACAAATACAACTAAACTAGACTTATACAAATATAATAATATATAAATAGTGTATACATACGCTGCAGCCTGACCCTGTGGGTCAATCAGAAGAGGCCATTTGTTACCCTTCTTCACCATGATTGCATTAGCAGTAGAGTGTGTGTCCAATGGAAGCCCCTCATTTTGCCAAAGTAGAATCTGTTATTATAAAAATAAAATCATAATGTACTTACAATTATCTATTTTGAACAATAATACTGATAAAATAAACTTTTAACATTGACAAAATATTAACTGTATAATGTGTTTGTTTTATGAAAGGTTAAATGTCTTGTCCATTGTCCTTTTTTCCATATTACATGTTTAGTAATACCTACAGGTTCATATGTATTTTTACTGTAAATGTTTGATAAGAAATGAATAAATTATATTAAAATTTTAAATGAAAACATGCTAATGTTAATTTTCCAGTATGATTTTTTTTCCTCATTAAAATGTTATTGTTCATAAAAAAAAGATTATGAAAATATATAAAGTAATAAAGAGTTATGTACATTTATAATGCTACTATAAATAAACCATATAAAAAATTTTACAGTATGATTTTTTTTTCCTCATTGCAATGGTATTGTTCATAAAAAAAGATGATGAAAATATATAAAGTAATAAGGAGTTACGTACATTTAAAAATGCTTTCTATAAATAAACCCTTTTGCAAAACAGCAAGAAAATATCTATTTTTAATTTTCAAAAAATTCAAAAAACCTTAAGGTAAAATTTTTCCCCAAAGGGTCCTTTTTTAAAAGTAATGGTGAGCATCCACTGGGATTTTTTATCAGGTCAAAATCTTTGGTTATAGGTATGTTAGAATCTTTACATTTCCCCACCCACTCATTGATGAGCTGTTTGCGGTATTTGGCCGTGAATGGTCCTATATAACACACACTTGCAGCAGCCACTAGTGTATCTCCAACAAGACCTTGTAACTTGAAATCAAGTTCATTAACAGACTCCGCCCATCTCACCTGTTAAAATATACAAGAATACAATAATATTTTATGCATTATAACTATTGACAAATGATAAATGCATCAATGATCCGGGGGATATAGTGGTTAATAGCAATAAAAATTTGATATTTGTTGATCATTAATGATAATGAAGGATAACAACTCAGTTTTACATTAAAGATTAACACAATGGTGTCCATGTTGTTACCTCCAGTCCAAGAATAACATGACAGTATTGGCATGGACACATCATTCATCTTCAATTTATGCAGTGTAAAATAAATTTTAACACAAAAATAAATTTCACTCTTTAATTTAAACTACTGTTTTCTTTAAATGTTGCATTAACATCATTTAAAGAAAATGTCTTTAACAATATCTCAAAATGATCAGTTCAAACACTTGTATGAAACCAGCTATGGTCATATTGACATTTCGTGTCTCCAATCAGGCATCTTTGAGCTATCATTGTTTTTTAATATAGGAAAACTAAAAAAATGTGCTAGACTAAAGCCTTTTAAATGAGATGGGCTTTCTTATAATTTTTGTTAGTCAATTTTGAACACTACAATACTGCTAGGAATAAAGAAATGAGAAATCTGTGTTACCTTTTCATCAGCGAGAGCTCCGATCAGAAATACCTGCTCTTTTCAGACGAAGAGTTGTTTGTTTCCTGGTGTTTTATCAGAGCTTCTCTTTGGTCCACACTTTCCTGATACTTGTCTGTCAATGTGTCTAAAATGTCCTTGAATCTATAATTCATACATTTAAAAAATTTAATTTTTAATGTCACCCCCTAATTTTAAAATGACAGGTTTATGGAAAAACACAAATTAAAAATTTTCTTCAGGCTTTTAAATGAATTCTAGAAAAAATTTTAAGAAGTTAAAAAGCAAAAAAAAATAGAAAGAAAAATTTTAAAAGGGAAAAAAAAAAAAGAAAAATTTTCCTTGGGATGAAATGCCACTTAATTTATTTTTAAATAGTTCCCTTTCATTTTTTTTATAATTTTCCTTTTTTCTTTCCTTTTATTTTTCAGGGTTTAAAAAATTTTGGGTGTATCAACCCCTTGGGGCCCAAAAAAAAAAGCCCCCCAGTGCCCTATTAACCCATCATTTTTCATTTCTAAAATGGTGTAAATTGAACGGGTGGTTTGGCCGTATACAATGTGCAGCGGCCCTGATTGTATATAAAAGTGAACTGTTACCTTATTTCAGAACTAGCTTTGGGTTTTGTGGCCAGACTATTCTGGGCCAACTTCAAGGCTTCTTTTGCTTCCTGTACTCTTTTCTGCTTTGGTTTAACCATCTGTAATCACAAATTTAGATACATATTACGATTTGTATATCATGCAAGTTTGTATTGAAACATGAGATCCAAATACTATTTGAATATTTAAATTTTCCCTTTGTACAGCAACTACAACAGCAGAACCTTTCAAATTTATCGTAGATATGTTATGAATGTACATGTAGTCTTAAAAATATCTTCATTCATCACAATCTTCATTTTAGAAAATGCATTATTCTCAAGATTGACCTGTTGAATAATAACCATAATTTTAGATTGTAATAAAGCAAAAGTTAAACAGAATATTTTTGAAGGTTGGGTTTTGTGTCACACCAAACACAGAAGAGGTAGTTTGTGACTTTTCAGCTTTTCTGTTGGAGGAAGACCTCATTCGCCCTTCTGAGCATTATTTCAGGCACACCTGAGTAGAATCATCAATGTTCAATGATCTAGTTAGATAGCTTCCTGACATGAAAGAATCCAAAGTCCCTCCCAGGATTTGAACCCACTATGGTGAGGAGCAAATGGTTTGAAGTTAACCACAACCACTCGACCATGGATACCCCTTAAAGAGAATAAAGTGTTAATGTATAAAGAGACTAGCTCACCTTATGAACCTCATTGTAATGTTCTAATGCTAGAACCCACTGACAGATAGACATACAGGCAAGTGACACTTTACCTACAGCTTCAGGATTAAAGTCTGGGTGTTTTGTATACTTCTTTAACTTGTGAAATACCTGAAATATATAAGCATGATATTGTTTAGTTTTCTTCAATATCATATTTTGATTATTTTCAATCAATGCCGAAAGTATATCAACAGGTAGTTGACATAAAATCAATGTATCCACTGAAAAATGTAATCCAAAAATCATCCATGTCAATTAGAGATGACATCATTAAACAATTTTTTTCCAGTATATACATTTTACATATAAAATTCGGATGGCCCCATAGAAAAGATCAAAATTTAGCACACTTTTTTTATTTAGTGTTATATACAATGGATTTTTTCCAACATATATTATGTCACACAATCTGTGTTTTTATTCTTTTTAAACCATTTAATATTTTCTAAAACCTAGAACCTACCTTATCAGGAAGGCTATTTTTATCAAACTGTAACAATTTCCTGAGAAAGTTTGGATCTCCCAACATCATTTTAGCAGTAGGCCAGTCTGGTTTTTTCTGGAAGAGTAGACAGACAGCATGTAGGACTGTGGATACGAGATATGGGGGGTTGATGTACACTCTGATCTCGGATATCGAAGCCTTATCCAGTGTCTCTAATGAAGCCACGGCCATTTTCAGTGCTGGAATGACTGACTCCAGATCTCTTTGACACTCCTGAAAATAAAGAAAAAATACCGGCTTTAATCTACAGCACCAATCACACATATTTTTTTTCTGATTTCATATAAATGTCTTGAAAAAGCGTCCATCATGATTTTTTTTAAGATAAAATAATCTTATGAACTGACATCATCAGATTAAGTAATGTGTCAATACATGTAATAAAAATAAGGGGAAAATGATGAAATACAACACATCAACACCAGTGCTTGTTCAGGTTATTTATTCTCCACCAGTTTTGGTTCTATCAATATATGATCAGCAATATTTTGAAACTAGAAATTTAAGAGAAATATTGAAAATAATTTCTAATTTCATAAATAACTGAACAAAGAATAAAACACTGCTTGGAAAAAAGGAAAGTTACATCATTAAAACTTAAAGTATATTTACAACCAAGCTTCCATTCCCTCATCATAAATAAATGTTTATTTTACAACCAACAGCAATAAAATCAAGAAAAACATAGGAAAGAGTAAAGGTTTATACCTCGGAGTAATCTTGTACAATCTGCGTCTCTTTCTTCATGATAGCCTCTTCATGTTCTACAATAGCTCTTACTTCATTTACAGCCTCTCTGTCTCTTTCTAGCTGTTCTAGTAATACCTCTGTATCCTGTTGCATAACACAAACACAAATCTGTTTTAACATCTACAAAACCTGTATTTTATGTTTCAGAGTTACACCTGTATCTTTTATTAAGAGGTTAATCAATACATGACTGGGTAAGGCTGAAAAGTGATGATGGGCCGCTTAATGAATATTGGCCTCAAGCACATTAGTTCTGTTAAATATTTATAGATTAAGACTTCTTATACTATGTCTGTTTTGTGTCTTGTACAGTTAAAGATAAAATTTTCTGAGAATTTAAAAAACAAGAACTGTCGGAGGATAGCGATGCTCGACTATTTGAAAAAGTTGTCACAAGGGTGTTTCATTGAGTATAATAAATGCTTACCTATATGAATACATAAAATTGTCCGAAAAGGTACAAAGGCTTGTTATTAAGATGTTTTATCGAGTAAATCACTGCTTTATTATTATGAATGCATAAAATTGTCCCAAAAAAGCACAAACCCTTCAGTAGTTATGGAGATACCAGCTTACAAGCAAAAACTTAACCAAGAATTCCTGAGCCGAAAATAGGGCATAATTATGCAAAAAGCAAATCAGAGTTATGGGACTTGTGCCAATCATGTAAGATAATCACAGAGAACAAGTGTTTTAAGTTTCAATCCATTCCCTTCAGTAGTTATGGAGATACCAGCTTACAAGCAAAAACTTAATCAAGGATTTCTTAGTCGAAAAAGGGGCATAATTATGCAAAAAAGCAAATCAGAGTTATGGGACTTGAGCCAATCATGTTAGATAATCACAGAGAACAAGTGTCAAATGTGTGAAGTTTCAATCCATTCCCTTCAGTAATTATGGAGATACCATCTTACAAGCAAAAACTTAACCAAGAATTTCTAAGTCAAAAAAGGGGCATTAATATGCAAAAAAGCAAATCAGAGTTATGGGACTTGTGCCAATCATGTTAGATAATCAAAGAGAACAAGTGTATGAAGTTTCAACCCAATTCCTTTAGTAGTTTTGGAGATACTTGACCACAGGGACGCCGACAAATGGGTGACTGCATTAGCTCGATTATTCTGCAAAAAGTCGAGCTAAAAAATTCTACTAGTTTTTTTCCATTATTTTTATTGTTTTTTTTTGTAACCAATATCTCAACATTATAAAGTGATATACCTTTTGTTTCTGTACCAACTGAGGGCCTATCTGCACCAGCTCATCTTGCATGGTACCAACCAGTGAGTTGGCTTCTGACAGTTTAAACAAACCAACTAACAGTCGATTCCTGAAACACAAAATAATAACCATTGTTGATATTTTCTTTACTTAGAAGTATATGTATTAACTTTAAAGCATTTGACCTTGAAAATATTTTTCAAAAATTATAACAATTTATGTGTCAAAGGTAATAATAGCAAATTAACAATATAAAGTTATTACTTATTTGCAATACAAATTAAACTTAAGGAATGTGCATTTCAACTTAGGTAAGCTACTGAAGGAATCTGTTATTCAATTTATGTAGGATCATGAAGAAATTTGTAATTGTAATTTATCTAGGCTCTTGAAGAAATTTGTAATTCAAATGATCTAGGCTTCTGAATAAATGCGTAATTCAACTTATCTAAGCTATTGAGGAAATGTGTAATTTAACTTATTTTTGCTACTGAAGGAATGTGTATACTTCAACAGAAAGCTGGAAATAAATATATCAAAACTAACTTGTTATTCATGAACTCTGTTTTATTTTCTCGCAATAACTTGGAATATAATCGTATAAGTTCCATGTAGCTACTGGGGGTAGAGTAATAATGACGTCTCATCTCGTCCCAATATTTCACTGCCATTACATTTATACTCTTGTGAATGTCCACACACATCGCTCCTACTTTACTCTTCAGCTCCTAAACAACATAGTAAACAGTGAAAATGTTAACATTTGTAAGGGAATAATAATAATAAGAAAGCTCTATCTCATAAAAATAATGATAATAAAACAACCATTACAGCAGATTTGAAAATGTATTTAAAAATAAAATTTTGTACAATAAACAAAGTAATTTACATAAAGTAAATGGTACTTACAATCCATGTAAATTACCAAAAAAAAAAAAAAAATGAGGTCAACATATGCAAACATAGCTTTCATAAAATATGATGATAAATACTGCAAAATCAGTTAATAATCACACAAAACATGTAAATTACTTTAACCTTTTTACTCTTCTTAAAATCTTAGTACATTTTTCTCACGTTTGACTTTCTTGGAATATTTTGGCTCATCTGGAGGCATACAGCTTTAAATAAGTGTTTTTAAAATAAGTGTTTTTTCAACTATCATGTATTGCCAAACAAATATTGCCAACTATTTTATGCCAGTGAAAACAGAAAGTACTGCCTTAACAACTACTAATATGTTAGCCTGTTTGTCAATCACACTACTTGTCACCAAGCTTCAAACTTCTACTATTCAATCAAAACCTTATGTTCTGAGGGAATGTTTAAATCATCAGATGTGATCCACCTACCAGAATATCTGTATCTTTGTCAGCTATAAACTCGGCATTCTCAAAGAAGACTTGGGCCACACTTAACATAGCTTCCTCGTCCCATTCATCATACCAGTCTATTGTACAACAGTTGATTAATGCAGGGTTCATTCTACATCTCTGACGGAACCGACCACCTATAATATATTACATCATTAATGAGCCGTGTCACGACAAAACCAACATAGTGTGTTTAGGACCAGCATAGATCCAGACCAGCCTGCACATCCCTGCAGTCTGATCAGGATCCATGCTGTTTGCTATCAGTTTCTCAACTTGTAAAAGGGTTGGTAAGCGAACAGCACGGATCCTGATCAGACGGGGTGGATGCGCAGGCTGGTCTGGATCCATGCTGGTCGCAAACCAATTATGTTGGTTTTGTCATGGCGCGGCTCAATTATTTTTTCGTTACAAGATTTCCTTTGGAAACTACATCTTTTTCAAGTGAATCATGAAAAAAAATCGTAGTGGTATAAATCACTAAAAACAGGCAATGTGATCATATTTTAGAAATGAAATGACTACTCATGGGAAATTAATTGGAAACTAGAAATGTGTCATCATGCCACGGATGCCCCTGCATGCGGCTAAAATTTCAGATGTTATAATATTTAGTTCCAAATTTGTTTGCACAAATTATTTTTTTTCATTTTAAGTTCAAAGCCGTTAAAACTTTTTAATGTTAACACAAACCATTTTCACACAATGTTCAAGGCACTGAAATTATTCAGTCTTAACCTTTTAAAAATAGCATATTGCATATTTGTAGCCAAAATAATGGCTTAATACATTTCCACAAAAGTATGAGTGCTGAAACTGAAAGTTCAAAATTTTTCCAACATTCAGGAAAGATAAGTTTGTCCAAAATCATTGAACCACGACCAAATTCAAACTTAAACTGCATATTCATAAGATGTATCTATATTATTTTCAAAGTGAAAGGGACATAACTCTGCCAAAAAATCATCAAACCATGACCAAATTCCAACTTGACCTGCCCATTCCTTTTACATATCCATATGTCAAATTTGAGTTGAATATGTAATACTCTTGGGTAGATAATGAACAGAAACTGTAAATTTCATATTATTTTCAAAGTGAAAGGGGCATTTCTCTGCCAAAAATCATTGAACCATGACCAAATTCGAACTTGGCCTGGGCATACCAAAAACATATCCATATGTCAAATTTGAGTTGAATGTGTTCTACTGTTGGGGAGATAATAAACGGAAACTGAAAATTTCATATTATTTTCAAAGTGAAAGGGGCATAACTGTGCCAAAAATCATCGAACCATGACCAAATTCGAACTTGACCTGTATTTTCTCATGACATATCCATATGTCAAGTTTGAGTTGAATCTGTTGTACCGTTTGGGAGATAATGAACGGAAACTGAAAATTTCATATTATTTTCAAAGTAAAAAGGGCATAACTCTGCCAAAAATTATAGAACCATGACCAAATTCGAACTTGACCTGTATTTTCACATGACATATCCATATGTCAAATTTGAGTTGAATGTGTGCAACCGTTCTTAAGGTAATGAACGGAAACTGATGATGACGGAATGACAGAATGACAGAATGACGGAAGGACGGAATGACGGAACAGGGTAACACTATATGCCCCGGCCATTACATGGCGGGGGCATAAAAAGTGTGTCAACTCTTTATTTTCAATGCAGAATATCAAACAAGAAATAAAAAATTTCAATTTCTGTTTTACAAAATTTATTGCTCTTGTCTTTATTTGACGTCTATTTTAATAAAGATTTTTCTCACTTTTAAACAGCAAGAAAGCTAGAGAAGAGGGTTCCCATATATGGCCAATAACAGAGCATATCTATGATAATAAAAAACTGATAATTTCAATGAATATTCTGTGCTAAACCAACAGAAAACCGTAAGAATCTTTATAAATTAATTAAAAAAGTTAATCATTTACCACTTATCCAGTATCAATACTGTATTCAAACACTGACAGAAAAATAAATTTTTAATATTGAATAAGAAGTGAAAATTCAAATATACCAGCGGGACTAAGTGCTAGGACAACATGTAGGTTTTGCCTGACACGTTGTATAAAGTAGTTATACACGGCCTGTCTCGTATCTGGTATATCAGCCTGTGTGGCTGATTGTTTCAGGTCCATCGTTATACCATCCACCTCCTCATTGTCAAACAAGTCCGGCACCTCACCAGAGTTTAATATACAGTTGATATCTTCCAGAAAACTCTCCTATAAATCAAAGTTCATTATTCTTATAATGATAATTTCAATTTATGTACACCAGATTATTTTTTTCTGAAAGATATTTTGTAGAGCTATAATCAATTATTCAAATCTCTAGAAACAAACGGGATTTCTATATCAACTTTAAAATGAACTACATGTACAAACAGTTTATATAGCTTGGTCAGACTGAATGGTAATACAGGTTGGCCTGGATATATTGTTTTGACAAAGGTTAATCACATATTGATCCAGCAAGGTAAGCCCTATTTGTAATAGATGTCAGAAAAGAAGCATACTTAAATATTCTCATTGCCTAAACAAACATGCTGGAGTTTTTACAAAGGGGGATAATTAAGTAAAAATTTATGCTCGCAATGATGCAACAGGGTGCAGTACTGCTTCATTATTCTTTTAATAATAGAGCTAAAAACATCCCAATATCAGAATAATTAACTAACCTTGACAATATCAGCATCAGTGAGAAGGAAGATCATTTTCTCTCCCTTCACACCAGTCTCGAGGAAAACTTTCTTGAGGTCATCCCTAAACTCTACCATACCATATCCTCTCTGTAACGTTAGTTTGAAAAGCTCGCACCCAGCTATAAAACTAGCCAGGTGTGCTATGGTAGACTTGCCACAGCCATCTAAACCAACCTGAAATATAGAAAATAATATACAAACAAGCAATTATCATAGTATTGCAAGCAATCCATAAGTCCCCTACCGGTAAGAGCCCAAGCAACATTCTGAAGGGCCATTGGCCATTCACTTATGTTCCTATTCTTAAGTAAATTTGTTGAAAAAGTTCTTAAAAAGTGATCAAAGGAAACAGTTTTTATGTATAGACAGACGGACTGAAGGACACTCTTAAGTGATTTTTTAAACATCCCTGTTAAGTTCAAAAGGGGCATAATTCTGGAAATAGTCTTGCTAGAGTATTGAACACTCACAAATGTTGAGTGACAATAAGAAACATTTATATGAAGTTTGAAGTAGATACATTCAGAAAAAGAAGTTATTAAAAAAAAACAATGTTTTTTTCATGAAAATTTTAAGTTCAAGGGAGGTAATTCTGAAAAAATTTGTGCTAGAGTTGTAAACCTTGTCACATATGATGTGGTTGATGACAAGCAACTTATATTTAAAGTTTGAAGAAAATACCTTAAGAAATAAAGAACTTATAGTGAAAAAACTTAAAAACTAGAATCAGAAATCTTGAAATTCAGTCTATTTGTTGCCATAGCAACCAGAATTTTCAACATAGGAAGATAAACAAGAGCTGTCCGTAAGACAGCGCGCTCGACTTTTTTATTGCTTGCCAATAAAAAAAGTTTTTGCAGTAAAAGGCAATACAAGAATCTCTGTATTTTTAAAGTGAACAATGGCCATGAGCATTAAGATATTTAGTGAAGAATTATTTTACTGAATTGTGTGATACCCTTGAACACTGCAGCAAAGTTTGAAATGTTTAAGTCAAAAGAGGGCTGGTAAGAAAGAAAAAAAAACTGAGTTGAGCCTTAAATAAATTTAATAGTATTAAACCCACTTTGAGAGAATAAGGTATTTTTACGTCACTCAGAACACCTTGGTAAATGACATAATAACATAATTTTTCAAGAAATCTATGCCAAGGAAGCAGTATATTTTTGTACAATCAGCATAATATATAGATTTGACTTTGTATGTGAAAGTATTATAGTTACCTTATAATATAAACAGTTCAGTCAAAAAGTGGACTGGTACTAAAAACTTAACCAAGATTCTAAGTCGATAAAAGGCCTTAATTTTTAAAACAAATCCTTGACAGAGTTACCTTCTCTTGCGTACAGATGGGGGTAATGATGTGAAATAGCATTAAAAGTTTCAAAGCAATATCTCAAAGGGTTAAGGCAATAAGTGGATTTTACCCATATTCAATGTATTTTCTAAGTCAAAAAGGGGCATAATTCTGTCAAAAACCTTGAGAGAGTTATGTCCTCTTGTCTGTTGATGAAGGTCGTGATGGTAAACAAGTATGGTCAGTTTCAAAGCAATACCTCCAATGGTTTTGAAATAAAGTGAGGTGGTACAAAAAACTTAACCAAGCTCAATACACTTTCTAAGTCAAAAAAGGGCCATAATTCTGTCAAAAACCTTGACAGAGTTATGTACTCTTGTCTGTAGATGGAGGTTATGATGGTGAACAAGTATGGTAAGTTTCAAAGCCATACTTGTAATACTTCTGAAATAAAGTGGGGTGGTACGAAAAAACTTAACCAAGGTGTGACGCCAACGCCGACGCCGGGGCGAGTAGGATAGCTCCCCTTTTCATAGAAAAGTCGAGCTAAAAAGGATGTGCATAATTTCCATACTGCCATCTACCCATATGTCAAGTTTCATAAACATATTTTCAGTACTTTTTGTGTTATCACTGGATCCAGGTTATGTGTAAAATTTGCCATATTTTCAGTCTATTTGTTGCCATAGCAACCAGAATTTTCAACATAGGAAGAAAAGAAAAAGACGTGCATAATCTCCATACTGCCATCTATCCATATATCAAGTTTCATAAAAATATTTTCAGTACTTTTTGCGTTATCACTGGATCCAGGTTATGTGTAAAATTTGCCATATTTTCAGTCTATTTGTTGCCATAGCAACCAGAATTTTCAACATAGGAAGAAAAGAAAAAGACGTGCATAATCTCCATACTGCCATCTATCCATATATCAAGTTTCATTAAAATATTTTCAGTACTTTTTGCGTTATCGCGGGATCCAGTTTTGTGGACGGACGGACTGACGGACGGACGGACAGACGGACGGAGGGTAAACCTAAAGTCCCCTCCGGTAAACCGGTAGGGGACTAATAAATATAATTTTTTAGGAGGATTGGGTTTAATGAACTTGTAAGTCATTATTGTAGAAATAAACCATTGGCTCTATTTCCTAGCCAAAAATTGAAATTATGTTAAAATGTTGAATTTGTATAACTATTGATATTGAAAAAATGCATTTACATTTGCAAATGAACACCTTAAATAAATTTAAACAAATAATATGTGTTGACTTCTACTAGTAGTTTCGGCCACTAAAAAAATAATCTTACTGTTCAATATTTTGTAGAACATTTTCAAAATAATTTTCAATATTCATAATTCATATATTCTAGATTTTCGTATACTTGTAAAACATAATTTATCAACTACATTTATGTATCTAAACAGTATGATATCAGTTTTATAATTAAATCAAAACAAACATTTCAATTATTCAACATCTCCCTTGATGATTCAAAGAATTTAAGTCCTAGAAATAATACTAAACAAACCAATAGCATGTGTCCACCGGGTTGACAGAAGATTCTAGCAGCTCTACAAATATGGTCAACAGCATCGCGGAAAAACACCATCTGTGAAGCCTGTAATATACATACAATCTATTTATAGAATATGCATCTCATTATCATACAAGGAACTGTTCTACCAACTGCATATGGCATGTACTGAGGCTTAAATCATATACTATACAAGTTGTGAGTAACTGAAATATTCAAAACAAACAGAGACAATTAATTTTACAAACTTTTTCTTAAGACAATGTTGAATAGTCAGTGAATGAATATGATTGTCATACGTAAATGAAATGAACTTTAAAGGAAAACACAAAACTTACATTAAAATTTTAATGAATGTTCATGTTGGTACTCATAATGCAAAAAGTATTACTGAAATTGTTTTTTCTTCATCATTATGAAATTATATCAAGGTATTAAGCTTATTTAAGTCTCATGCATGTTTATTAAAGTTTCTATGTTACTAACAAATTAATCTGATAGAAATTAAATTCTAAAATTATCTTATAATTAACAAGACATGCCATACCATATAAATGAATAAAAAAATGCACTGTAAATAAATCTATTTTATAATTGTTAGATAGAAAAATAGGTAACACAAAAAGAAATAAAAGAAAAATTCCCTTTACCAATGGTAACACAATAAAGACAAAATATAAAGCTTTTTAATTATTTTCTTGCTAAATGCAGAACATATCTGGAACAGGACTGCACATAGCTTGTCCCAGACAACATGACATCGTAAACTTCTTTGCCTTGTTAACTTATTTTTCCCTAAATAAAAGATATTGAATGAGTGTAGGTTATACTGTATTTACTGTACGAGTTAAATAGAATTATATTATGCGCGACTCTTGCGAGCAAAATATTATTTTATTCAACAAGCTCAATGAATACAGTAATGAACCTACATGAATATAGTATTCTATTTATCACATACTCAAAATAAAGACAGTTAAAAGTGAAATAAGAGTCATTTTCAGGTATGTGATAATAAGTATTTATAAATCAATACTTGAAAAGGTAACAGTCAGGTTTTGATTAAATTAATGTTGGCAGTGCCTTTTAAGTTACATAATAAAAGAAATATTATTTTTTACACACATTATGATTTTATTACATCTCTACTACAAAAGGGAGGTAATCAGTTGTTAACCGTTCTAAGAGCTATTTTCTCTTTCAATGTTCATTTTAAAATCATTAAAACATCATTATTCTAACTTAGCATGAAACTTTTATTTTACTATAACATCAAAGTACATGATTACCAATTTTTTTAGAAAACAACATTGCTGGGTTTTAATTAATGTGGATTGGGGTTAAAAAAAGGGATGCATGCAAATGTGATCTTTTTTTTAAAACCAGTCATGCTTTTAACATGTAAGTGCATTAGTTGATAAACAACAATAAAACAACAAATCACTGAGATCAATGTTACAATGGTGCTTTGTTTTGCAACGTAAACATGTTATATATAAGAACTGTAAGCAGCTGAAAACCTCACCGATGTTCTCTCCATATCGTACTGTAGCAGACGACAAAATCACTTTATGTCTTACTATCATAATAATACATGTATATACATATGGAATAACATACATATGGAATAACTTCATTTATATGTTTTTATATATAACAGACAAAGAATAAGCTATCCATGTTTTAATATTTTAAACAAACAACTACATGTATGTAATAATAGAAAGAAACTGGGCTTTCTTCCATATTCATTTTAATCAACAGTGGAACCACCTAAATTTGTTAAAGTTCAATCAAAACATGTTTCTGATATACATATTTCAATTTTCTTTCATGCACACACATGATTTTTAAGTTTACTTTATGCATACAAACCTGTCTATTAAATGGCATTTCAACAAACTATCACCATAATATCAGTTCTAAAAAATGACTGTGGTCCATAACAGACAACTGACAATAACAGACAAAGGGAAAATTGGCTTTAAAAGTGATTTGAAATAAAATTTGAAACTGGGAAATTTCTATACTATTCAAAAGTAAACTATGCCTTTAAAAAGTTGTTACCGTCAGCTATTGTTGTCAGTAAGGAACAATTGGTATTATTCATCAAAAGAAATTGAGAAACTTTCCAGAATTCTAAGCTTTACAAAATTTATTTAAAAGAAACAAATGTAAAGAGATCAATTAAAATAAAAACATAAAAAGAAGAAAATAAAATCCTAAAAGCACAAATTAGACTTTTTTCTGTTAAAAAAAAAACACCAACAAATACACTAGTACTTGAAAATAACAAACAACTGAAACAAACTGACATATTCTTGACTCAAATATTTTTATCTACATTTCTTAAACATCTACAAAATATTTGTGAAAGTAATGGCTAAGTATCTTTTTAACTAAAACATGAATATCCTAATGAAAGAACATTGTTTTTGTTGAAGTTTTAGCAAAGCACATTATTAAGCTCTGATTCTTGAAGTGATTACCAGTATATATTATGAGAATTCTGACCTTTTCTTGGTGTCATTATTTATCACTATTAACCTGTTCAATGGGACTCTCTGTATGATCTTAGTATGGTAACTCTATCAATAGTTATCCTCATACACTCTGAACAAGAGTTCTCCACATTGTTGTATTAAGGATAACAAAATTATCAGTTACCATCATAAAATTTAGAGGAACCTGTCTACATGTACATGATCTTAGTATGGTAACTCTGTCAATAGTTATCCTAAGAGGTCTGCAAATTGCTGTATTTAGGTAACTCAATTATTATACATGTATCAGTTACCATCTTAATATTAGAAAAATCAGTCTTATCTATATGATTACAGTATGGTAACTCTTTCAAAATTTGTCATTATGATTTTTCATTTATATTAAAAATGTGTTTATCTAGGAGTTCACAGAGCGATTTGTATGAAGTAAAGAAATATTTACAAGTGGTGTCGATAAAGTAATGGGTTCATTAAACAAATCTTTGGCATCACTTTTCCATCTTACATCATATCATAGGTGAAATATATAGAGAAAAAATAACATATCTACCACCAATAACTCATTTTAACTTAAAGAAATATAGTTAACTAATGTTTAGAGGTATCTAGTAATTAAAGTCATCCCTTCTTTTACATCATATTGTATTAAGAAAGAAATTAGTGTATAGTGGCCATTATACCATGAAAACAGACTGATCCCAGACATCATATTAAACTATTAGGATCTTATCATATCACCAGGGTAAACGCAATATAAATATTTTTTTTTTTAATAAAGAATGTTCATTTATACACCAGAGTCTGAGAAACCACATTTCCTTTTTCTAAATCACACAAGGAAAATGTGTTTTTTTGTCTATAGTCACACCAAACCATACCTTGAGTGCCAATACACCAAATTTATTTAATGCCTGTATTTGTAAATAAAAAACATTCTTATAATTGGTGTTGGTTGTTTTTTTCCTTTTCAAGCTTATTATATGTATATATAACTAGACATATCAAACAACAATCTTACACGAAACATTTTCTATCATATTACACATTCACCAGTTATTATCAAACAAATTCACATAAAAAACATAATATGAAACCATGGTAACATAGTGCTACATGTGCATCATGTAAAAACAACACTACCAACCAGACACACCATTGTCCCTATATAAACTATTGTGGTCACTACGATCACTATCATACCCAGTGTTAGAAACATTTCAATAACAACATCATGTCTTTCCTTCAATATTGCCAATTCCCCAGCCCCCCCCCCCCCCCCTAAAAATGAAATTTCCTATAACCAATTAACTTTAAATTGTCAACCTCGAGTACAGAACCACTAAAAAAAATGTTGCCAATTTCTTAACCAAAACGATGATAATTTTGAAACATGGTCTTATCTTGCTTTGAATTTACATACAAGGTATATCCATTATTAGTTTATGGGATTTTAACCCTAAACCAGCTGGAAAGGAAAGTGATTTGTATTTATATTTATATTTGATTAGCCTTTGCCACCAGCATGAAGTCAAGCCAGTCTGTACATCCATGTAGTCTGACCAGACACTTTGCTGTTGACTAATTTTTTTATCTAAATTAATAAATTCAGTAAGTTAAAGGTTGATACCAAAAAATTCTATGTACTATTCTATGAGAATAACTTATCTTTGCAGTACAGCCAAGGACATTTTTATCCCAAGACCATTTTCTTCATAATCTTTCATTAAACCTGATTTCACACACACATTTTTAACTTAAATTTATAATTGCGTTACTTTAAGTATGGTACATAGACAATTTTCTTCACAGTGTAGAAACAGAATCACAGTATCATTTACTGAGAGCCAATACATTTCAATGCCTATGAGTTATATCGATAACAGGATAATACATATGAGCCACATCACAACAAAACCAACATAATGGGTTTGCGACCAGCATGGATCCAGACCAGCCTGTACATCCGCACAGTCTGATCAGGATCCATGCTGTTCGCTTACAAACCATATTACAAGTACAGAAACTGATAGCGAACAGCATATATCCTGATCAGACTGCGCGGATGCGCAGGCTGGTCTGGATCCATGCTGGTCGCAAACCCATTATGTTGGTTTTGTCATGACGCGGCTCATATGTAGATGTGTTTCTACACACTGATAATGGTGGTTCTTGCTGACAAGGTTAACTGGTTTCCAAGAATTTTTACTGACCATTTCTTTTTCATTTTCAACATGTATAGACAATGAAGGAAAGATATGATATAACATCATGTCATTATAAAACTGCACATCTTCATACCCCTTGCTCATTCTCAAATTCTACACTCTGAAAATCAAGATAATTAATTAAAGACCTGCAAAAATAACTTAATCTTTATAAAAATCCATACTGGTAACTTGCTAAAAAGGTTTGTTACATATGACTTTTCACTATAATCAGTTAAATATATCTTTTTACCTTTACAAGAGGCCTATTATTATTCAGTAAAATGTAGATGTTAGTCTCATAAACTGCTCTATTTACTAAATAAAATAAGAAAAACGATAAGAAAAACCTTCACAAAAGCTAGATAAAAAACTTCAATTTAAGCAGGGTCGCACATGCCCTCAAGTTAATGTGCATTAAAGGAATTAGTGCGTAAATGAATAAGAATAAATAAAAAGTTGTCAATTATTTATTGGTACCATCCAGGAATAATAGTTTTCCACTTCAACATCAAAGTTCTGTAAAAAGTACAATATTTTAAGCACTATTAAAAAAGCTAGTAGCTTTAACTCTTACAGTGTTAAACATTAAAACAAAACATTCAACTTTAATGTTATAAAACATAAAACAACAATGCTTACTCTAACAATTTAGAAAAAAATAATAGCATAAAAGTTGTAGTATTGCTATGCTGATACATGTATCTATACACTGTCTGTAACAGATATTATTGGAATACGAGCCAATGAAAAACAGTCTACAAGAATATTTTCGTCCTGTTTGAAATTTTTTGCTGGCCATTATACCTTCATATGTGGGGGATTTCAATATAAAAACAAGGGTGCCATAGTCACAAAATACGCCCATTTACGAAGGCTTTAGATGGAGATGGGGGCATTATGGATAAGTGTTATCTAGCAAGCATGTAGGAGATATGCTCCGGACAAAATTGGACGCCGCCTGCCCGCCCGCCAGGGGCGTTCCCATAATACGTCCCGTTTTTCAAACGGGCGTATAATGATAAAATTTTACTGCCAATATTACAGGCTTGCAAGGCTGTAAACTGGTGGTAGAGATACTATTTGTTGCTATCAGACTAAGGATGAAAACAGTTATCTTGGAAAGATATCCATTTGATTTACTTATATAACCTTGTATACTAGGTGGTCAAAACATACATTAAATGAATTATTAATTATTTATGGTATCCTTGTACAAATACACAAACATCATTCAAAAAAGGATGAACCAAAATGATAAAGAACAATTTTAACATACTTTTGGTACCTGTAAACACTGATATTTTTGTTGTTGTTGGTTTAACATCACACCAACTCAGTATAGGTCATATGGCGACTTTCAAGCTTAAAAGGTGGAGGAAGACCCCCAGATGCCCCTCCGTGCATTATTTCAGGCACGAAAAAGCACCTGAGTAGAACCATCGACATTCGATAAGCTTGCTGGATACCTTTCTCACATGAAATGATCCAGTCACAGGCAGGATTAAAACCCACAGCAGTGAGGGGCAAGTAGTTTGAACTCAACAACCTTTACCACTCGGCCACGGACACCCCACTGACAGTTTTTTTTATTATTCACACAACTTTTTTGAACACTGACTTTGTTAAAAGCACAAACACAACAAGTACCAATCATCACCCCCTCCCCCCAAAATTATGACTTATACAGTCATGTAATAAAGGATGGTACAATGGAAAATGTTAACAATGAACAATGTCCACATCGAAAATTTTCTAAAATTGCAACAAGTAATCTGCCTTTAGGTAGTTTAAACATTAAAAAGCAATAGTTGTTAAAAAGCAATATTCGGGAAAACATGGACACATAAAAACAAAACATATTGACATTTTACATAAAACACACTCATTTTTTTTATCTGCATAAAAAAGCAATTTTTGTCAATTCATACTGAAAATCAAACAAGTTCAAAGCTCTTTTGTAAAAAATGAATACACAGCAAAAATTTGCTCTTTTTTTCACAAACAAAGGTTAAGAAATTTCTGAAAAACACATGAAATACTGCAAAAGGTCATTTTCAAAAAACCTTATATAAAGCATAGGTAATAATTATCGTTGTAAAGCAGACATAAAACTGACAGCTGAATCTACCTTTCTTCCATCCTGCAAAAACGATTCATTTAAATTTAATCTAAAAGTTTTACTAAATAATGTAAACATGAAAGAAACAAAATACATGTACATGTAAATAAACTTTGATGAATCAAAGTATTTGGTTATTTTTAGCTTGCAACAACAATACCCTTTCCTGAGAATAAGTGATATTTCTGTAAATGATTTAAAAAAAAAAAATTCCTTGCATTTAAATTGCCTGTCAAGAATATATTTAAACCTTGACCAGAAGAGATATTAACATAATAAAGTTTCTTCCTTGTACCATAATAAAATATATTGTGTTTTTATTATTACTATTCTGGATAACAATTTTTTTTCTTAATTATAACAGAGATATAAAAAATTTCTTTTAAAATACACTTCCCCTTTTTTATAACATAAATTTATCCATAGGCTCATCTGAACCCCTAACTAGCTTAGTACACAACTTTACTTTGCTAGCTTACAACTATATAACACTCAAGAACTATTACTTATAGTGTAAAAATTTGTTTATGTAGATTATGAATTTGAAAAAAAAAAAATTTCTTTTGAAGTAAACTGTTAACACACATGTATGATTTCTATAGTACCTTTAAATACAAGAACAAAACATGTAATTCTTCTTCCAAGTTTTGTTTATCTATAAGTCATAAATGTAAATAAGACTTATAAAGAAACATTACTTTAAATATAACCTACGCTTGTTAGGTAAATCATAACTTAATGCCTTCAGGCCCTGTATACTGCATACTATAAACATAACTTCTAACAGAACATTAAATACACCTGTATAACTTCCATTTTTTAAATATTTAGATTTACCTTGGTGTTTCCAAAGTTCATTCTCATGTAGAACTCCTCTAGGGTTTGTCGTATCTTGTTCTGATCTGTGATTGGACGATAAATACGAGCATGTGCTTGATCATCTATATCAAAGAAATCTCCGAATATAACATGTTCCTGTATCAACTGTTCCGGTGTCCATTTCACCTATAGGGATGAAATATAGTGTTATATTGAGGGATATGAGGAATAAAATGGAAAGAAAACTTGACAAATAATCATTTTACTAACTAGAAATAATAGAAAATAATTACAAATAGGTTTGTTTTAATCGTCTCCTCTATTACAACAGCTAAAATGTGTTCAAATCATAACTGAGGGATTGTGTGACATGGCAATATGGCAAGTTTTAGCTGTTATAGGTGGAAGAAATACATAAAGTATCTCTCATTAATAAAATAAGGCACCATAGTTTAACAACTGTCCTTATCTAAGCTGGCCAGATCAGCTTAAATAACTACCCTTCTGTTTATAATTGAAACATTATCAAATTTTTTATGGTTTCCAAAAAATTCCCAAACAGACCTCAATAAAAAAAATTCTGAGTATTGAAAATATCACTAACCTTAAAATAGTCATGAAGATTGTCAGCTAAGAACTGGTAGAATAAATTTCTATCTTCAGCACATACAAGCCTGTCATGGAACACCCTTGTAGCCTCATGGGCAAACAGCTGGGCACAGTTGTCTTTACTGACCACTACGGTATTATGTGCTTGCAACATTCCTTGTATTACCTGAAAAATAGAAATAAAAATATTGCTATTGATATGTGATCTATAAGAAGCACTGTTATTATAATTTAAAATAATTTTTATTTTTAATGAAGTTTTAAAAAGTAAAATTATACATGTATCGGCTGATCTCAACAAAGAAGTGGAAGGGCAGGCAGTCCTAAATGTTGCTCCAATATCCTTGCTAGGTAGCAAACAGTAATTGAGCAAAAAAGCAATGATCTGACATTAATGAGACTGCTTTAAGATCAGGGGCTTATTTATTAGTTCATACATGTAGATTGTATGACACTAAAGGTATATGAGAGGTTGACTTTTCCTCCCTTATGCCATCTTAGTGATGAAATGTTAAGGAAAAATCTACCTATTTATTGTAACAAAAAGGACTTGAAGCATGAAGGCCTACTTGTTTAAAAGGTTCAACCATATTGACTAATATCATGTGCGGAAAGAAAGGAACCATCCTATATATCAATGGTTAAAGATCTTTTTTATATAAACAAGAGGGCCATGATGGCCCTGAAGTCACTCACTTGTATATAGGCCCCCGGAGCGGGGCCAGTTTAAACCCCAGGGCTTTTACTTGAACAAACTTGGTAGACATCCATTAGAAGATGTTTCATGCTAAACATCTAAGGTCTAGCTTGTTGGGTTTTTTAAAGGAAGATTTTTTAAGTTTTTTCTTTACACATATATTTAAAAACAATGACACCCCTGGGGCAGGGCCAGTTTTGACCCCAGGGCTTTTATTTGAACAATCTTTGTAGACACTTCCTGGAAGATGTTTCATGCCTAATATCTAAACTCTAGCTATTCGGGTTTTTTCGAAGAAGATTTTTAAGTTTTTGCTATACACATATAAGGAAAATCAATGTCCCCCAGGGCGGGACCAATTTTGACCCCAGGGCTCTTATTTGAACAAACTTGTTAGACATCCATTAGAACATGTTTCATGCTAAATATCTTAGCTCTAGCTCTTTGGGTTCTTTAAAAGAAGATTATTAAGTTTTTACTATATGCATATAGGAAAAATCAATGACCCCCTGGGGCGGGGCCAATTTTGACCCCAGGGCCTTTATTTGAACAAACTTGGTAGACACCCATTAGAAGATGTTTCATCTTAAATATCATAGCTCTAGCTCTTTTGGTTCTTTAAAAGAAGATTTTTTAATTTTTACTATATACATATAGGGAAAATCAATGACCCCCTGGGGCGGGGCCAATTTTGACCCCAGGGCTTTTATTTGAACAAACTTGGTAGACACTCACTAGAAGATGTTCCATGCCAAATATCTAAGCTCTATCTCTTTGGGTTATTTAGAAGAAGATAATTAAAGTTTTTTCTTTTGGTTGCCATGGCAACCAGAGTTCTACATGGAATTAAATTCTTTGAACAATTTTCAAAGGTGACCACCAAAGGAACATTCCTGTGAAGTTTGGTTGAAATTGGCTTAGTGGTTTATGAGGAGATGTCATTTAAAGTAAAAGTTTACGGACGACGGACGGACGGACGCCGGACGAAAAGCGATCACAAAAGCTCACCCTGTCACAAAAAATTAATTCTCACAAGCAGCATGCTATAAAGCAAGAAATAGAACAAATAGTTCATCACATTCAGAAAGGGACATAATCACTGTATCCTCTTACCTTACTGAGATCTCTAACATTGAAAGTGTAGTGAGATTTTGCTGGTGTAGGTAACATGTTACGACACATGCAGTAGTACAGGGAGATTGACACATTAACAAGGGGAGATAAACACTCCGTAACTTCCTGTGCAAAATCTCCGTCCTGTAGAAATCGTCCAAGCTGGACCTGATAAATATGCTGCAGTGATCTAGTTGAAGGTTGTGGGAATGCAAACATACTAAAATAAATCAAAATGATGTAAAGTATGTCATTAGAAAAACAAAATAAAATCAAAGATTGCTCATCAATTGCTTGTAAAAGTGAAGTAAGCTATACACACACATCATTGTCCAAGTAAAATGAAATTGCGAGCACTTAGATACACATATAAGGTAAAAGTTAGAGATTTTGTTTTCCTGTTTAGGGCACATGGATTCTTTAAACTGGGGACAATACGCTGCTTTTCATGGAATGGCACTAACTTTTCACATTGAAGATTCCATGATAACCACCATATGAACACATCTGCCGATGTTTCTAAATTCAAAATTTCACCATTTCCATGATTAAATGTTGAATTCTGCTTAAGCCAGTACTAGGGGGCACAGACAGTAGTTTGCACTTGACAGCACCGTCCATGAACAAGCTCAATCAAAGCAAGCCTGCAACATTTTCATTTTTTTTTAATTTCTTTAGGGAATCTTATTTTCTCTATTTTAACATTTTTTATTACAGAGCATTTCTTCCAAGAGTCAAATTGATACATATAAAAATATTTTGTATGGTTTATGAGACACATTTGCACTATAAAATCTTCAAAGATGAATATAGCTTAAAATTAAACACAAGGATAAATGACATACCAGAAGTTTTTGAGAAGTCTTGGACTGACTGGGTTCCGGCCACCTCCTGGGGGACCACATGCTGCTACCACCGTAACATCCATGATTTCCTATAAGAGAAACAATTCTTATGGTATATCATTGGATATTCTGACCCTTTGAATAACTTAAAACGCTAAAATATTCTTACTAGAAAATAAATTGTAAAATGTAAAGCCTTAGAGTATATCTGCAAAAATTATCATTTACATGTAGATTTCAACAGTCAATTCTCAACTGACATCAATTTTTCAGTCTCAAATGGCCAATACCATAAATATAAATAACTTATGAAATACTTCAATTTAAGAGATGAAATAGAGGATATTTGTTTAGTTCAGTGTAAGATCGGAATATATTTCACCGAGTGAGCACCAAAAGGTCGTGGCTGCGCCACTCGTGAAATATGAACTTTTGGTGTTCACAAGGTGAAATATATTTCGATCTTACACTAAACTAAACAAATTTTCTTTTTATTATATGCAAAGAAACGTTTTAAAAAGACATTAAACCTAATACTGAATGAAAAGCGCGCTAAAAATTAATACAACGTGACGTCATTTTCGACGTCACGTCATTAAGTTGGTACCCAGTTCTGTGCACGCTGGTATTTCACTGAAACAACGAAAGGGGCTTAAATTCAAAACAGTGAAATTATCAAAGTGGTAATTTCACTGTTTCAAACAGTGAAATTACCAGTTTTATATCACTGATATATTTCTATAAACCACCGAAAAGCATGTAATAAAATATTTTTTTCACTACATATAAAGATTTTTTCAAACTGTTTTCATGGATGACAACATCTAAAAATGTTTTTTTTTACCTTCCAAGAGTTTTTCTCTGTATGATAGAAGCCATTAAGTTCCAGGAACTGTCTAAGAAGTTCTAGAGGGGGTTGAGCACCATATGCTTCAGGGGCAGGCATGTTCAAGTCATCAACAAACATTACAACCTGGGAAAAAATATACATTTAATAATAATTTATAAAGTTAACTTTATATTGTCATGAATTTAAAGAAATTGTATATTATTTTGATATAGGTGTCCATACAGTTTTAAATAAATCTACTTGTTAATTTGGTTAGAACATCTAAATGAAGTGTTAAATATTCAAAGAGTAATTATTTTTCAAAAGAAAATAATTTTAAAAAGATATTTTTCAGTGAATGCGATTTCACTTACCTTTCTACCTTTTGGAGCACCTAGTGTGTTTCTACCCTTTTGTATGAGGTTATGTTTAATCTGAGCCTGTAGCCTGGCCGATGTGGTCTGTGCTGAGAACTGAATCATCGAGCTCATTATACCTGTTGACGTCTTGGGTTTCGCGCCCAGCAGTATATCCATACCAACCTTATCATCGTCATCTTCCTGGCCCCACTTTGTGAGATTACTGATGTTCTCCAGCAGGGAGGCACCCTTGTCCGAGTAGTTTAGAATGCTACCGAGAATGGTGCCTGATTTTAATGATGTACCGCCATCTTTACTCAATCTCTTTAGGGCATAGTTGATAACTGCTGACTTGCCCACTCCAGATTCACCTGCATTGCATTGACAGGTATGCATAATGTATTAACAAGTTGTATGTGGAAATTAGAATCTTAAATCATTTAAATTAGAAATGAAACTGTTAGACTTGTCTAAAACAACAAGTGTAAGAAAGTATAGTAAGTTGTATTGTTTTCATCAACTGATTGTCTCCAAAAATTAATTTATTTTTCAAAATATTTTATAATACATGTTATTTATTTAAAAGAAAATTTCATATTGCAGAATTTACAAGTAATTTTTTTAAAGATGAACATAATTATCAGGTGACCCCTAGTGGAAGCTTAACTGTAAGGGAGAAAAGGTATTTATGTTTTAAGTACTATGTACCTGTTATGAGAACTGGATGTTTATGAAGTATAAGTAGACTAGTAAGGAAGGAGAAACGTATCACATCAACAGTAGGTACTATATCACTCTCATCACCTCCTGTCTTCTTCTGATCCATTGATGATACACCCATAGTCTCACCTGTATATACAAATAATATCCTCAAAAATTGATTTTATTAAAAAAAAAACAACAACAACAAGAACTGGTTGAGCAGGGTGATGCCTTTTGTAGTTTCAGAGTTATGTCTCAGACAAAGTTCAAAGTGCAATGATTCCAAAGTTAGGCAATGCAGAGTTATTGTTTTTAGCAATGCACTTCTACCTAATAAGATCTATCTACCTACAAAGTTCCATGTTAATATCTCTTACAGTTTCAGAGTTATGTCCCAGACAAAGTTCAAAGTGTAAAAATGAACAAAGGGCAATAACTCCAAAATTAGGCAAGGCAGAGTTATGGTTATTGTGCACTGCACATCTACCCAATAACATCTATCTACTTACAAAGTTTCATGTTGATACCTCTTGCTGGCCGACAAGAAAAGCGGACGGACAGACGGACTGACAAAGCGGCGACTACATGCTCTCCCTTAGGGGAGCATAATAACAAAATTAACAAGGCAGTCTAGTTGTCACCTATATCCCCTGTCGCAGAAGACCATTGGAATGGATAACAAGTGTGAAGAGAGTTTAGGCCTTAAAATATGATCATATGGCCAAGTTTTATAACAAGAGCTGTCGGTAGGACAGCAACGCTCGACTATTCTTAGTGCTTGATAGTAAAAAAAATGCTTGATACAGATACCTCCTCCTGTTTACAGGTTGGGGTCATGATGGTGAACAAGTGTGCAAAGTTTCAAAGCCATATGTCAATGGACTTTGAAAATATTTGAACTATTACAAAAACTTTAACGTAAATTCTAGGTCGAAAAAGGGGCATAATTCTGTCAAAATGCTTGATACAGTTACCTCCTGCTGTTTACAGGTTGGGGTAATGATGGTGAACAAGTGTGCAAAGTTTCAAAGCCATATGTCAATGGACTTTTGAAAATATTTGAACTATTACAAAAACTTTAACTTAAGTGGTTACGCCGACGCAGACGCCGACACCTACGCCGATGCTCGGGTGACTACAATAGCTCTACTTATTCTTATTGAATAGTCGAGCTAAAAAGGGGCATAATTCTGTCAAAATGCTTGATAGAGTTACCTCCTCCTGTCTACAAGTTGGGGTCATGATGGTGAACAAGTGTGCAAAGTTTCAATGAACTATTACAAAAACTTTAACATAAGTGGTTACGCCGACGCAGACGCCGACACTGACGCCGACGCTCGGGTGACTGCAATAGCTCTACTTATTCTTATCGAATAGTCGAGCTAAAAATCTGTTCATTGGTTTACTCAGGCAAATTAATGACAAAATATCAAAACTATCTTATGTACACAAATCACACTAAAATGACATTTTGTTAAAGTCCCATTATGAATTTCTGTATAAATTCTATATGTTTTGGGTTTGAAGCGTAAATATATCTATATAATTATGTTGAACGAAATTTTGAAGCTGACAGAATCACCGAGTAGTTTTAAAACAAGTGATTAGTCACTTGACTTGAACAAACCCTGGAAGTTACATTAACAGATATTGTGAATATTGTATGATTAAGACAAACCTAAATCATTCATTTGACATGTTCTTTAACGTTTCAAGAGTTCTCTGTGACAACTATTACTTAACACTCTAACCTGACCCACATGGGAACCCCCATTTTATTCTCTATAAGGAGAAAAGTTTTGTTCCTGTGACTGTAACGAAGAAATGAAAATTTTGCCTGTGTCTCCCTTTAAAAGTTATGGAGCAGACATAAAAATGTTAAATTTTTTACTTTTAAGAGAGACCTTGACCTTAGGGGTAAGGACCTGATTGTTGCACTCTACACAACATCTCAGAATGGTGACCATTTGCTACAAGTTATTTGTAAAACAAAACTGTTCGTTAGTACAATGTATAAAGATATAGAGTAGAGACAAAATGCTAACTTGTTTACATTTGACATTTAAGAGAAACCTTGACCTTGGGGGTGGGGGTGGGTAGGGACCTGATTGTTGCACTCTGCACAACGTCTCATAACAGTGATCATTTGTTCCATTTTATTTTTAAAAACTTTACATTAGTTTAAAATTATAAAACAGACACTGTTAAGGACAGACTGACAGATGAGGCCATTCCTATAATTCCTCTATGTTTTACACTATCTATTAAGAATGACAGTCTGATCAGGCTCAACAATGTTGATAGACCAACCTTAAATTTTCATCTTGATTACCCCAAAAACTGATAATGGGCAGTTCCAAAAATGGAAACTGGACAAGTCCATTACACAAACCCAACAGGTTAAGGATTACAAAATTACTGATATAAAATAACTTTATATGAAGTAAACAACCTACCAATGGTTATAATTGCTCCTTTCTCAATAAGAGATTTAGTAGATGGTACAAGAGCATCCCAAGGTACAAAACCACCTGATTCCATGTCTACAAAATAGCTGTAGATTGTTCTGTTACCTGTAGGTAATCTTACACCTGAAATAATACAAAATTATATCTTAGTAAATTTCTTAAATATCTTTTGCATATCTTTCTGTTTTATGTGCACCAAGAAAATCAAATTTATGTTTTTAGGTTTTGGGACCTCAGTGGAGTTCCTTTAAAGTGAATATTTTTCTGTTCCTTGCACATAAATGATTTGATACATAATGATACATAAGTTATTTCACACTCTTTGACCCTGTGTTGGTGTAAAATTTTGAATTGACTCAGTAAAAGCAAGTTCATTTTTTGTTTGTTACATGTTAGATGCAGTTGGTAGTTTATGTTGTTTCTTTTAGCTGTAGCTTTTTTGTTGTTGTTTTTTGAAGACTAAACAAATTGTACATTTATATAAATATACATAATAAGCAACTAGAATCTCTAAGAAATGATAATTACCAAGAGGTGGTTCAACTTCAAACATCTCTCTCATAAAGTTGTCAAACTCATTACATATGTTCAGTTCTTTTTCAGCCTTTTCTTGACCTCTACGTGACCCCATGTCATCCTCATCCATGTCTTCTTGACGTCGAAAGTTTCCGCCAACACTCCATGTGTATGCAAACACGTATAACTTGCCTAGAAGGTTCAGCAAATTGTTCGGATTCTTATGTAGATAGTATTGCTTCATACCAACATTACTGTACAAAAGAACAAAACATAATGTATTAACCCTTTTATATACTCAATTTATGCAAAGGTCATGTCTAGCTAAGAACCTTTAAAATAGTTGACTTCACAGATTTACACATTTAAACATACAATTAAGCAGCCGGCAAGACAATTAGTCCCATACCAGCCTTACTGTATCTGGTTATGAATGCCTGCATAAATTGCCACTAGTGCCTTAAATGAGTTCACAATTTATATGGAAATCTTACCTATTTAAAATACTCATCCTAAAATGACATATTGTAAGAATGATCAATATGTTAAGAAAGATATTTGAGCCGCGTCACGACAAAACCAACATAATGGGTTTGCTACCAGCATGGATCCAGACCAGCCTGGGCATCCGTGCAGTCTGATCAGGATCCATGCTGTTCGCTTACCAACCCAATAACAAATAGAGAAACTGATAGCGAACAGCATGGATCCTGATCAGACTGCGCGGAGGCAATAATAATATTCTTCAATAATATTAACCTGGATCCAAATAAAATCTTAATATTAATTCATTTGATTTCTATACAAATTTTAGGAAAACAGAATAGTCTGCTAGATTACTGTATGTACAACAGTGTCAAATTACAAAGGCTGCAAAACAAAATTTTAACAATAAAGGAAGATCAAGAAGAAATTCAAGATAACTTATTACTGTAAAAACTATCTTATGAACTAAAATGAATTGAAAATATTCTAAAAGGACATTTCATTACTTATGATATGAAAGTTTTAATTCTTAAAGGGATAATCCAACCCTTGGAGTCTGTAAGAGGTTATCAGTATGTAAATTGTGTGTTCATAAAGTTATTTTTGTTGATTCTTTCGATTTCTTTTACTTTTTAATTTGGTTTTATAAAAAAAAAAACAACAATAAAAAAAAAAAGTCAACATGAACAGCATTTGAATTTTAAATAAAGAACAACAGAAAACATTTCCGTTCAAACACAAGCTTTATAAACTTCAACAACAAAACTTAACTTTGACTAAACTGTGAGTGTTTTAACTTCCAAATTCATACCTAGACCAAATTTTATAAAATTTTGAGCCAATGTCAGAAATGACTGAGTCCATATAATCATCAAATGTTTGTATTTGATGTAGTGCTGAAACATCCGCTGATTTCCATTTCATGGCATATTTAGCAACATGCACTAAACGGGGACTTGGTGTTATTCTCTCATGTACACTGATGTATTAAAGCAATACAACAAGTAAATATTTTACGACAGTCTTTTCAACGGCATGTATCTTGTTTACACTAAATTTGTTACCTTAGTGCAATAACTGGTTAATTCCTATTAAATTTAGAAGGACTTAACCCATTACATCACTAAGGTGACGACTTACTAATGTATAAAGGGGGTCCTTCAAGAAGAGGTTAATGACGTTGACATGACTGAAACTTAACATGTCATTCTTGTTCTGGGACCTAACATCAGGACATTTTTCAGTCGTGAAATATTAGATTTATTCAATGTTACAAGTTTAATACATGACACAAATATTATACAGTATGTGATATAATTTTGGAAAAAAGTCATTTAATATCATTATCATCATATCTATTCTTTTCTAAAATAAAAGCACACAAAGTACTGTACAGTATGTGATGAATATAATAGATTCAGCTATAATCTAATGCAAATCACACTTATTCCCAGACAAAGGTGTAATAAAAGATTCACACAAGAATATAACTAAGTATGTGATAAATACATGTTGGTTTTTTTTGCCATATATCATACAAACATCACCAAGAATTTTAATTACTCAGAATACACACACAACTGTAAGAATTAAGAAGAGGTTGGCTTTTTTGTCATAAAATATGCATCTAGTCCCTGCTTCCAGTGTATTTTGATGCATATGTTTTGTGTAAGAGCAAATTACAGTTTGGGGTTTTTCTGTCATAGAAAATCACAATTATTTCCTCTACTTCTAGAGTGATACATACACCTTGATATGAGATACAGTACATATCATGTACCCGGTATATGGCTTAAAGCAAACAATATCATTCTTCTGCCCTACTTCTATAATAGAGGGATCTATTATAAGTTTTGGTTTTGTACCAAATAATATCACACCTGTGATGACCTGTTTTGATATGAGCAATACTGGTACAAAAAAGATACTTCATTTTAAGTTTAATTTGGGAGTTCCAGCTTATAGCCAAAGAAGTATCACACTTATTCCCTGCCATTGATATAGTAACAGATGGATATGAACTCACATCTGACATTAAGAATGTGGTGAAGATACAATGTATTTTTGACTTACTCAATATCAAGCCAAGTCCCTGTTATAGGAAATGAACTTACACTTACACACTAAAATGGATAGTATAATACAGTATAATATGTGATATATAGCATAAAATGTAATATTTTTATAGAATGAACCACAGAATATCACAAAAAACCCCCATAGAATATCACAAATATTCCCTGCCAGCAGTAGTGTAATAACTGATGCACACATAAAAAGATACTATAAGTATTGTGATAAGTAGAGATTTGTAGAGATTTGTGTCATCACACTTTGTACACATTCCTACCGTTGACTTTCCTGCATCTCCAGAATTAGATTATCTGTGCTTATAGAGCTGTTCAGACATATCATAACATGATAACACATTATATATACTTAAAATTAATACTAACATGGTACTAAAACAATTACACAAAATACTGATATCCACTGAAATGTTTTGGTAATGCACATCTCAGATGATAAAGTAAATTTTGAATGCTGATTACATAGCAAATGCTAGATACTTAAGTAAATTTTGATTGCTGATTACACAGCAAATGCTAGATGTCTAAAGATTACAAAAAATTTACTGAATGAACATACATGAAGTCAACAGCATTTAAATTGATGCATTTTCAAACCCATTTCAGTGTACAATGTCTTGATGCCTGATAAACACATAATATTTCCATGGTGATTTATATTCATGTATGTAATATATTACATGGGTGAATAAATAAGAATCCCACAGTAGATTATAAATATCTAACAATGTGATTTTAATATAAAATATATACCAATTTCCTGCCCATATTATGATAAGATATTTACTGTCTAATAATACCTGATTAACTGTGTAACAACTGTTTCTGTATAACACTTTACTCTAGTGCTTAAATATTGCAGGAAAAAAAACATAATCTCAAATCATAATGCTCCTCACTAAACAATGTGTCAATCTACAGCTCAATATAATTTTTCAAAATGAAACTACATGAAAACAGAAAGATACTATAATCTTTGCACAAGGGGATTTTCAAAATGAAATTAACATGGAAAAAAATATCTAAAAACCTATCCTTGAGTTGACAAGCTGTATCTAAAGATAAGGTTCAATTTAATGCTTTGTCAACAAGTTCTACAAATAAAGATAAAAGATTATATTCATATGATAATTTTAAGAAATGATTTACCTTGAAGTTTTAGCTGGTAGAGATTCTTGTATTGTCCCCATCTCCTCCTTGATCTTTTGTGGTCTTTTCATGTTTCTTCTACGACCTTTTGACCTTGAAGTTCTACCAGAGCTTCTGCTTGAAGTTCTGCTCTCGGATCTATCCCCAGCTGCGTCCGTATGACCCTCTTCTTTATCTTTTATAACATCAAAATATCAATTTTTAAAAATATCTCAGCATGTTTTAAGACATAGAAAATGTAATGTAGTATACACAAAATCTTACATAATTTGTCACCTTAGTGCAGTAACAGGTTAAATCCTTCTAAATTTAATAGGAGTTAACCAGTTATTGCACTAAGGTGCAAACGCTAGACACTTAAATCAATTTTTAGATTTTGGCTAACCTTGGATATGTCTATTTATCCATATTATAGATATTATATATATATTACAGTAACCTTAACAAGTTACTGTTGAAGAACTTTAATGTATATTTTTCATACTGTAGCTAATGTGCATTTATTTAGAATGTAATATATGTTTTATAATGGAACATGCATATTAAAAAAAATTACATTTCAGTCAACTCAATATTTCTCCTATAACATTTAAACATCTGAATAACAAGAGCACCACATGCTGTGTTAATGTTTCTCTGTTAAAATAACCACTTTTAACAAAAATTCTAAGTTAGAAAATACCATTACTCTAAAAATATTTATTTCAGAATTATGCCTCTTGTCTTACAACTGCATCAAGTATTCCAAGTTTCATATTGATACTTTTAAAATTGTTTGAGTAATGGGCTACATTAAAGTTTTAGCAGGATTAAGACAACGATGACAACGCAGCGATCAAAATAGCTCAACTCTTTCTTCGAAACTGACAAGCTAATAAGAGTTGAGCTAAAAATAGAAACATAATTCAAGAAGCAAATAAGAGAATGAACAAATGACACAAAGACAAAACTAATAAGACGTCAAATAACAACAGGGCAATTGTCCCCAAGATGCTCACCTTCCTGCTTATTGTGTAAAAGGCTGTGAATGCTTGTGTTTATTACAAGAATTTGAATGATGTTGGTCACTAGACAGACCATACTTCATGGAAAATATATTTTTAGATTTTTACTTTAAACATGGTCCTAATTTCATAATGCTGATTATACAAAAAAAAGTAAAAATAAAAAAATACATCTAAAACTATGCACATGGTTCAAATTTCATAGCTGTACATCAGAAAACAAGAAAACAGGCCACTAGATCATGATTAAAGTCATCTTATAACAGATTTTAATTCTACCCCTAAAACTGTACATACACAAATTCCATAGCTGTACATATAAACCAAGAAAGTAGGTCACTAGGTCATGATTTATGTCAGCTGATTTTAAATTTCAATTTTACATCTAAAACTGTACCCATGGTTCAAATTTTATAGCTGTAAATAAAAAAGGAGGTCACTAGGTCAATTATTTAGGTCATCTGATTATAGAATGAAATCCACACCTGAAACTGTGCACATGGTCAAAATTCCATAGCTGTACGTAAAAGAGCAAGAAATACACTAGTTTTGGTTAATTTGCAGTCACTGGTTTCAGAGTAGATTTTGTTTAAAGAAATTGTTGACTATGCAGGAGGACAGATATAGGGGGATCACAAAAGCTCACCATGAGCACACCGTGCTCAGGTGAGCTAAAAATACACAAAAAAACTAAACAAAATACACACATAAGGAAAAAAAATGGACCCATTTCGACAGCATGGCATCCTAAAAAGTAGGGATTTTAAGGCTGTTTTCCAAAAAGCAGGGAAAAGGTGAAAAAATGATATGGCGCTGAAACAGGAAAGATGATTTTTTCTAACCTTGATTTTTACAAACTTCAATGCAACACCAGGAGTCAAAACCACCTCACCTGGTGGAGCCAAAGAGATGCATAGACTCCAGTTACTCAAAGAGAATGTTTCATGTCCAGCTACAAAGATGGTCTGCAGTAGCCATGCAGTTCTCAGGTTATAAGTTTGAGTACTACTGTGGTAATGGTAAAATTTTCTCACAATGCACAAATACTGGTTTTTATACAAAGTGGAATAAAAGCTAAAAATAAAACAAAAAATTAAGCTACCTTCATACTAAATTTAAAATTAAATAGGAATAGTTTAAACTAAAGCCATGGTCAGTGGACAAAATCTCTACCTCCTGACCTTATCTGTCAGGTTTACAACATAAATAAAGCTTGTAAACAAAAATCAGCAGTGAATAAGACAGACACATCTAGAGGAGGAGTGTCAGATTTATACTGGAGGAAAATTGTATACACCTCTTCTCCTATGTCTCCGCAGTAGATACGCCCCTTTGTCTGTCAATATATGGTATTATCTAGTCATTTATTTTCATCTATATTTATTTAGTTTGCACAGAAAAGTTTAGATATTCTGCATTATGAATAGAACATTTATTCATCAAGAAGAAAACAGACAGATTTCAATACCATAAATCTAAGTTGACCTTTTAAATCAAATCTTTATCAGTTTAGCAACATATATTTTCATGACTGACACATACAAGTCATACATCTAAGTCCTTTGGTATGTTCATAAAAAATTCTTTCCAATAAATACAGTATAATGTATAAAAGAAAGTACTTAGGAGAATGATATATAGGATTATAATTCTAAATGATTATATAATACACATATCCAATAGATATTCCTGTAAGTTGCACACTATATATATACATATCATTTTATTCTATACCTATTTTATTTACCCTCTAGCCTGCTGACAGCTAGCAACTAAACATCTCCATTCTAGCAGTGCAGACCAAGATCAGCCGACACATTTATGCAATCTGATCATGGTCTTCACTGTTCACTGTTAAGTTTGTACCGATTTTGAAATTTTCCCTAAAAATGATGAATGGCTATGTCCAGAAATGGCTATGTCCACAAGTCCATTTAAAATATTAAGTACGATAAGGGTTGAAACCAATTGCAAGGTTTCTTTGCAATATAAAACTGTACAAATAAATTGCAGTACTGCTGTGCATAATGTATGTATACAAAAATCCTGCACTTTTCATATTTGCCACATTAACCACAAGCATAAAGTCCAAAATCCATGAAAAAGTTCCAAAAGAAACAATTAGACTCAAGTATATGCTCTAAATATTACCCATTCATTTGACAAATACATGTTTTCAAGTGTTTTCATGATTAATGCAATAATTACATGTACAAATGCTAACAATATATAAAATAGGTATAGAATATAAAGGTTATTTAAAAGTGTTCTGTACATTACTGAATATATCTGGAAATGTAGCCTGGTAAAATAGTACAATGTTTTAAATTTGCATGTCAGGTCATCCAATTTAAGCTTGGTTCCATGTATTTCTATATTGTACACAACACTGTTAAACAACTTTAGAATATTATACTCTATATGATTATATATATTTGTTGTCTTCTATTACAGACAAATATGTGATACAAGGGTTCAACACACACCTGTATTAACCCTTAACCTGCTGATTTTTTAATGGACTTGTCCAGCTTCCATTTTTGGAATTGTCCATTATTCTATTTTGGAGGATATCAAGATGAAAATTTAAAATTACACAACCAACAGTATAAGGCCTGGTCAGACTGAACAGAATGATGTTCAGTCTGACCTGACTGTATACTGGTGGCAAAGGCAAATCAATTTGTTTCCATAAGGTTAAAAGATAAAGTTAAATTGATGTAAAGAACAAGTTATGTTTGTGGTGTATTGAACCCTTATATTGTCTGTAAGCAAGCTATATGTGTCTCCATTCAATACAGACTTAACCCAAAACAACAACAACAAAACAACATGAACCAGTGAAAAGTCTTTTTTGCTAACAGCTCATCATGCCAAATTTGTATTCTGAAATTGTCTTGTTTTTGTATATGAAACTGTCAAATGGCCAGATAGTAAATATATAGTCAAATAATAGTCAAATAGTATTTTTTATAAAAAAAGTGAAAATTTTGCAGCAAAAACAGTCTACTGTCTGATCAGACACCTTTCAGTACCTATCATAAATAGACTCAACCAAACTGAGAATTTTGCCTTTTACTGCTTTCAAGGGAGCTTCCCTTATCTCATTTTTTTAGTCGCATGCAGAGTTGTCATTTTTGTTACATCTGTACATGTATTTAATCTTATTATGATCACTTGTTTCACATTGTTTTTACATTCACTTTTTATAATTCAAAAATGGGATAACACTTGTTCACTGATTTGTTTCTTCAACTAAAAGTATTTTTCTGTAACAAAAAGCAAACAGCTAAGTCTGGCACTAGCCATTCAAACAATTGTAAACATGTACGGTACATATACAATATTCCTTCTGATAATTTATCTTTCACACAATTCAAAAAGTATAAAAACAATAGTGCTGATTTTTAAGGCATGTTAGCAGTAATGAACTTTTTTTTATTTCCTACCATCTTAAAAAAAATCAACAGCAGGTCAAGTGCATATATTTTGACAGAGACTGTTTAATTTTGTATATAATTATATGTATATGTACATCTTCATGTTTACAGAACAGAAAGCATAACTGTATAGTGTATATATTATATGCGTATAAGTATAGATATTTATATATGCACTGTTAAAACATTTTAATACCTTCTTTAGGCACAGTAACTTTGTCTGAAAACAACAGCATTCATTTAAAATATATTTTCATCACTGCAACTAAAGCTTTGAATATAATTTATTTAAAAAAATCTCAGTTATCTGTCTCTCTATATTGAATGGCATCATAAAATCTTTTAAATAAGTTGACTTTAAATGGATTAAATTTGTTACCTGCATTTCCAAATCCTCCATGTTTACTCATAAAGTCAATGAATGCAGACAGTATATGACATAAACAGGAGACCAGATTCATATCAGGGGCCGGAACACATTGGTACTTGTGATGTTTCTGAAAGAACTTAAGTCCCTTGTCTATACTGTAGTCAAATAAAGCCTGCAGATGGCGCTTTCCACTATCTGGCATTTCACGAGGTAGTCTCTGCAGCCATGTCTTCACAAAAGGTCTCCATCCTAGATCCACCGGATCCTAGTATAAACAATGAAAATTTTAATGCTGAGTGCCATGTGGGAAAGTTACTAGTATGATTTATATAATGATACTGGCATACACTTCTATGCCACCACATCAATGAGTTTGTTTGGGTTGGATACCATCGAATGTTTATAAAACAACACACAAAGTAACTTCTATATTAAACCTCTTTTCTTCTCAACAAAAGGCTGTTACTTTACATTTTTAAAATGAGGGGTAGAGGCTTTGAATCTAGACTGTAAACTGTTACAGCAAAGAACATCATATTACTAAACCTGACAAAATGGTACGTCAGGTGAGACATGAAATTTAGAATGTCCTGCAAAAAGACAGAACTTATGTTTTAAAGATAAGCAGATACTATGATATTGCACTGTTGTAATATTAGTTCACTTACCATATACACCATGGCACATCTACTGATGGTTGCCGGGCTAGCCTGTGACAGATTGTCCACCTCAAATATAAGTCTCATGCCGGGCGCCAGACTGATTCTCTCTCCGCTGGCCAGACACAGAACCTTAGAGTCGTCTAGTACAGTGTTCAGATTTTCCACCCACAACGTGTCTACGGGACCATCAAGTACGAGCCAACGCCAGTCAGTGAGTACACCACCACTATATTCCTTCTCCAGGTTACCATCATTATCTATAGCTACTTCATTTGTCATACCAGTGTTGGGCTGCATTAATTTTATAAAAAAAATAAATATTATAAAATCTACAAATAAAAGTATTACACACTGTAAAATAACAAAACCAACATGATGGGTATAGACCATCTTTCTTAGGAATGGAGTTTCTCATTCTATTATTAAAAGACAGTATGTTTACAATAACAACATCAATCAGATATCAATACATTTGTATCTCCCAATAAACATGTATAGGATTCATAATTCTTGCACTGGTATTTTAGCATTGTTTCCACCTTCTTATAGTAAAATGCAAATATGATTTGGTAGCTATTTACAAAATGAAGTAAAAAAACAACAAATGTGCAAAAGAAATGATGAATGCTTGATAAAATATAGAAAGTCAGTCTCACTGCACACAAGAGAACAAAAAAGAATTATGGAAAAGGAATAAATAATAATTCTTAGCATGTTACATTTTTTATACAAGTCAACAAAAAATTACTTTTAACCCTTGTGTTCATTGTTATTTTCATGCTTAAGTACCTGTTTAGATACAATTTTAACTATTTTCTATAGTAAACAAATGTACATGCATTATTTCTCTAACTAAACTGACACTGCATGCTATCCTGTCTATTACTATCATTCAATTTTAAATTTTTTAATTTTAACATCTTTAATTTCAATTGCTAACTAAATCTTATTTTATGAGTCTACAACACATATTTGTTTAATATGAATTTTTAACTATCATAAGTTCATTTTCACAAAATTGAAAGAAATATTGGAAATTAAACTTTTCATTTTTATTGAATTTCAGACACATTTGAGTGTTACTAACAAATGTGTTCCATTGCAATACTTATTGGGGGAAAGCCGAAAGGACATATTGTTTTTGACCGGCATCTTTATTATGAACATACATCAGAAAGGGCTTACACAAATGAAGATAAAAGCAAGCCTCTCTTATATCATAAAATAGAGGATGTATATAAAACACACACAGAGTAAATATGGATAGTATACAGAAACTGCACAGTCATATGATGTTTCTATTTTAAGACACATTTTTTTTTTGACAAAAGTTACAAAATAGCAAATAATTAAAATACACTTTATCTTTCAGAAAGCAATTTCATGAAAATATAGCTACGAAATTAAGAAATACTGTAACACAAATTTAAAGCATGTTGGTTTTCTTTATTTTTTCTTCTTCAGATATTTCAAAACACCTTGATATAGTGCAGTATCTGTATCACTTTAAGTTTTGCCATGCATGTATTGATCTGGAAAATAGTTATATAGTTATAGAAAAATAGCTAGCATCTCTGAAATGATCATGTTTCTTTACCACAAGGTAGGGCAGTCAAAAATATTCCAATAGTTTTGGTGTTTTTTGAAAAATAGTAACTTAACTATTTTCAAAGGAATCATCAATTTAACTGTGCTACCTTGTTACGGTAATTATCATATCATATAAATATAAATCATTTACAGAATAATAAGTTATTATATTGTAGATTCAATCTAATTGTAAACATTTTCTACCATTTAAAAATTGTACAATCTACAATTGTAATATTTCTATACCAGTCCAGTGAAAAAACTATTAAACTGCTAAATATAGCTATGACCCAATTTCCCTCTACTGAAGTGGCAGAATTTTGAATAAATAATACTGAATAATGTAAATAATAAGTTAAATTCTAGTAATTGAATGGTTTACATAATTTATAACTGTGCTCTAAGAGTTAGGACTTCTGTAACTAAAAACATTATTCTAACACTGTCAATTTTTCACAACAAGCTTGGCAACTGTCCTCTCCATTGCTAATTCACGAAAATTCAAGATTAAAATATTAAAATTGATCAACAAAACAATGTAGAGCCTGAACAAACTTTACAAATGTATAGACTGCACTTGCTATACATGTGAACTAATGTCACAAATTTCTGACATTTTAGAATTGGTTTAATGGGTTTTATATGGTAGAAAATATTTACAACAGTAAAGTATGTCAATATATACATATAATTGTATTGCTAGATAAGCAGGTTGAAGCATTCTCAATACTTACAAAGAAAGCTCTCCATAAATTCTGTATTTATTGCAAAATTATAACTCTTTGCAAACAGATACAAAATCAAACAACAAACACCAAAAAACAAAACAAAAACAAAAAAACCTGTTTACATACAAAACTCAAAACAAAACTCAAAACCAAACTCTGTTCAAAATCTTTTCAAAGCTAGCAAAACACCACTAACAATGTACAATGCATATTCATAACTACATAAATTTATGTAAAATCATCAAACTATAATTTGGTATCAGTCATTTCCCTTTAAAAGGAGTTACAACAGTAAGCATATCAAATTAATGAGTTTAATTTTTTTTTTTAAATGTAATAATCAATACAATACATAAGGTGCAGAAAAAAACTTTCCCACAAATTCTTCAGTACCATCTTCATAAAATGTGCTAAAACTTGCCAGCAGTACCAAAAACTATTTAAATTTCTTTACCACAGACAAAATAAATATTTGTGCTTTATAACCATGCAACACCTGTAAAAACTACTACGTAAGGTGAGGTAAAAAATCTGATGAAAAAAAAATGTAAATCTCCATTAAAAATCCACCACCGGAAATGTTTCGAATATAAAATGATAATTCTTCGTCCAATTTCCTGTGAAAAATACTTACATTTAAAATTGTAACAAACTTTTTCACTTTGCTTATAAACCTCTTTTTAAAGGAAAAAAGTCATAAAAAGTTATTATTATTATATCACTGTTATCTATAGATAAGACAGTACATTTCAATTAAAGACATTGTTTATACAATTTCATAGAACTGCAAACCAATGGCAAACACAACATATTGCAAATAAAACAAATAGCAAAACCAGTTCTTAATATCAACTTCAAAACAGAAATGTCACTTGAATTCAGAATCCTTTCTTGAAATATCACCATTTAAATTCTATTGATTCTAAAGTAGACATATTACATCTTGGACATTTAAAGAGCTGATGCACACTTTCAAAACTCGCTGTTTGATTTATTTGTTATTTATAAACATTAAAACATATCCCGACTAAATGATTCACTGCTAACCTCCATGTTAAAATTCATATTTTTCCTTTTCAAATTTGGGCATAATAAGAATCAAACATCCAGACACATGTGTGAATTTGAAAAAAAAGCAAACAAAAAAAAACATTCATAATAAAACAGTGGCCATTAAGAAGTGTTTATAATTATATTAAGACTGGTTTAACAAAATATTCATCTTTTATCAAGATTTGCACAACACTGATTAATTTAACAACAGCAAATAATGACAATCAGATTTGATAACATACCCTAGATGTATCTGGTACAGAAGAGGCACTGGTACTTGGACGGCCATCAACTCCTGGAAGGTCCATTTTAGTAAGTTCTTTGGTAAATTTTCTCACACACATTGCGATCAATCCATCTGTCCAGTCATATGTGTTAGGATCTGTTTCACCATAAAGTTCTCCCAGCTTTACACATTTTGGGTTTACAGTAAACACATCACAATGACCCTTCTTGGCTCTATTGTGCTGAAAATTTTCATAATCAACTTATTTAAATACACCTTCCACAATCTAATTGTACTGCTTAAAATGTACCCGTTTCATACTTATGTGAAATACAAAGAATGAAAGTATTCTTTCAGATCACATGTATTTGAAAACCTGAAAGCTTTTTGTAATAAGTGCTATAAATAAGGCTGATTTTTTGGTGTTAATTAACCAAACAGTAGAGGTCATAGGACAAGTTTCTGGGTGTAATGTTTGCATTTCTCTAGTTATGAGATAGCACTCAAGTAAAACCAGAGACTTCCTGTATGCTAAGAAGGAGATATGAATGTCCCAGGCAGGATTTGTAAAACAACAGCATGAGGAGAGAGCCAATTCAATTATTTAAGAAATATTTCAGCATCATAAAAAAGTATGCATTTGACAGGTGGTCCAAACCATTTCTAATCAATATATTTATCAATATGTTTTTAATGTTTGTTTCTTTTAACATTTTACTTAAATTTTCATAACTATTACATAGATACACTAAAAGTGAACATATTTTGATTAAATATTCAGTTACCACATAAGACACGCCCTTTTTCCCATCTTCCTTATCTTCCTGGGGTTGTATTGTTGGAAGAAGAACCAAGGCTTTCTGTAGTATAGACCTTACAGTAGTCTTCCCTCCACCAGTCGGTCCCACCAACATTACTCCATGACGCACCAGTATCTGGTTATACAACTGCTTCACTTTATCAATCTGGTGGGGCCATACCTGTAATCCTTGGTCTCTTGTTGACATTGAAATGGCTTTCTACAATTTAAAAGAACAATCATTAACATTTTTTCAATAAAAACTATAATAAACAAGAGCTGTCCGTAAGACAGCGCGCTCGACTTTTTTATTGCTTGCCAATAAAAAAAGTTTTTGCAGTAAAAGGCAATACAAGAATCTCTGTATTTTTAAAGTGAACAATGGCCATGAGCATTAAGATATTTAGTGAAGAATTATTTTACTGAATTGTGTGATACCCTTGAACACTGCAGCAAAGTTTGAAATGTTTAAGTCAAAAGAGGGCTGGTAAGAAAGAAAAAAAAACTGAGTTGAGCCTTAAATAAATTTAATTCTAAGTCGATAAAAGGCCTTAATTTTTAAAACAAATCCTTGACAGAGTTACCTTCTCTTGCGTACAGATGGGGGTAATGATGTGAAATAGCATTAAAAGTTTCAAAGCAATATCTCAAAGGGTTAAGGCAATAAGTGGATTTTACCCATATTCAATGTATTTTCTAAGTCAAAAAGGGGCATAATTCTGTCAAAAACCTTGACAGAGTTATGTCCTCTTGTCTGTTGATGAAGGTCGTGATGGTAAACAAGTATGGTCAGTTTCAAAGCAATACCTCCAATGGTTTTGAAATAAAGTGAGGTGGTACAAAAAACTTAACCAAGCTCAATACACTTTCTAAGTCAAAAAAGGGCCATAATTCTGTCAAAAACCTTGACAGAGTTATGTACTCTTGTCTGTAGATGGAGGTTATGATGGTGAACAAGTATGGTAAGTTTCAAAGCCATACTTGTAATACTTCTGAAATATATAAGTGGGGTGGTACGAAAAACTTAACCAAGGTGTGACGCCGACGCCGACGCCGGGGCGAGTAGGATAGCTCCCCTTTTCATAGAAAAGTCGAGCTAAAAAACCAACCAATCTGGAATTTTAGCATTTAAGTTCTAAAGTTTTTTTTTTAAGTGACATTAAAATGTCAATGTGTTTTGTTGTTATTGTTTTCAATTTAACAAATACATAAATACCAAAGAATAGTATGAATAGCTTCAAACAATGCAACCAACGGCCTGAGAAAAAATGCATATTCAAAAGCAATGGAAAGATTTTTGCTTCAACTATTCTGTGGCCATATCTTAAACATTGATATTAAGAATGAGACCAGTGAATTTGTTCAAAAATGATCCAAATAAAGGAACATTCTCATCTGAAAATTATATAAGGCACACCACTTTGTGAACTTAAGTAAATGTCCAAAATTCCTAACCACAAGTATGCCATGATCTGGTTCTGGTTGTGTTATACCAGGGAACAAATCATCTAAAATACTCTCAATGGAACATCCTCGGCCAGGAATTTAGGGAGGTTAGCATCTCTCAATGAGTGAATAAGTGATGTAATAAAATCTTACCTCAAGTATGCCGTGATCTGGTTCTGGAGGTGTTATACCAGGGAACAAATCATCTAAATTACTCGCAAACAATGGAACATCCTCGGCCAGGAATTTAGGGAGGTTGGCATCTCTCATGAAAACAAGTGATGTAATAAAATCTTACCTCAAGTATGCCATGATCTGGTTCTGGTGGGGTTATACCAGGGAACAAATCATCTAAAATACTCGCAAACAATGGAACATCCTCGGCCAGAAACTTAGGGAAGTTAGCATCTCTCAATGAGCGAACAAGTGATGTAATAAAATCTTACCTCAAGTATGCCGTGATCTGGTTCTGGTGGTGTTATACCAGGGAACAATTCATCTAAGATACTAGCAAACAATGGAACATCTTCAGCCAGGAATTTAGGGAGGTTGGCATCTCTCATGAAAACAAGTGATGTAATAAAATCTTACCTCAAGTATGCCATGATCTGGTTCTGGTGGTGTTATACCAGGGAACAAATCATCTAAAATACTCTCAATGGAACATCCTCGGCCAGGAATTTAGGGAGGTTAGCATCTCTCAATGAGTGAATAAGTGATGTAATAAAATCTTACCTCAAGTATGCCATGATCTGGTTCTGGTGGTGTTATACCAGGGAACAATTCATCTAAGATACTAGCAAACAATGGAACATCTTCAGCCAGGAATTTAGGGAGGTTGGCATCTCTCATGAAAACAAGTGATGTAATAAAATCTTACCTCAAGTATGCCATGATCTGGTTCTGGTGGTGTTATACCAGGGAACAAATCATCTAAAATACTCTCAATGGAACATCCTTGGCCAGAAACTTAGGGAGGTTAGCATCTCTCAATGAGTGAATAAGTGATGTAATAAAATCTTACCTCAAGTATGCCATGATCTGGTTCTGGGGGTGTTATACCAGGGAACAAATCATCTAAAATACTCTCAAACAATGGAACATCCTCGGCCAGGAATTTAGGGAGGTTGGCATCTCGCAATGAATGAATGAGGATATAAGCTTCATCTTTCTCAGATAGTCGGACAGATGACAAATCAGCCCTGAAATCATTCATTACACAGATACAAATATCATTCTATAGTATACAAATGTATCTCTATAGTTACAAGACAGGAAAACATAAGTATAACTATCATAAATCCTACACGACAAAACAAGAACAATTGTACAGAATCTAGAGAACTTTTTAAGATAAATTGTAACTTCAAAACAAATATCAAATAGTTATATAAGTCTACTGTATTTCTATTAAAAACCAGGCAATTAAAACCTGTTAAATTTCAATTAGAAATGGTTTATAAATCCTCTTATCTATCTAACTAGTCTATAATATACAACAATTACATAAAGACACTTAAAAGAAGTCACCTGTTACAAGTTTCATTGAAAATGATCATTGTTAACATAGTGAAGAAATTGAAATTTTGACACACACAAAATACACACACACAAACAAAACAGTAAATTTAAATACAAAAAAACATACAAATGTATCTAAAAACAAAATGGAAAAAATAAAATAAAACAAAAATCATGTGGTTAAAAACTGTTATTTTTGTAAAAGGAAATTGTTAAAAATAACTGTTACACAAGGCTTTTTTTTGTTTTTGAAAAAGAAAAATCATAATAGAAATAAAATAGTAAGAAATCAAAACTAGTAATTCTGCATAGAAATAATTATTGACATAAATAGAGATTATATGATTTAATTTCTATATTATTATGAATGTAAAATAAAAGATAAAATGAAAAGAAAGAGAATAAACTTAATACACTAAATCCTTTTTTTTTCACTGTGTTTTGTTAAAAAAGGTCTTTAGGGAATTCTGTGGAGTCATGTAACTTTTACTTACATAAAAAACAAACTGGCGTGAATTTTTAACAAGAACCCAGAGTAAAATCATCCATGGATATTGTTTCAAGGTTCAAGAAAAAACACAATATTATTTCATGTTAAGAGTAAAGACATTATCAAACTTGTCAATTAAGCTTTATGGACAAACCTCCAGCACACTGGAAAACATGCAACACTTTATTAATAAGTAAAAATATACTGAACCCCCTTTATCGATGACATAACTTATAATTTTGTAATGACCTAGAATTATTCCTAACCCAACAAGTATTGATGAAAGGGCAGGAATACTAAAGAAAATATTTGGAAAGCAAATACTTCTGAAAATATTTAAAATAAATGTGGTATTAGATCCAAAATTAACAACATTCCCATATATACAAGTATTTGTAACACTACAGCTTAGTTACATGACTCCATAGTTACAAGTAATAAGAACAAAAATCTTAAAGTGTGTTATTTTTGTGAACTTACTCCATCTGTTCCATCAACTTCCTTTAAACACAGGTAACACAATACTAATACAAACATTCTTATACAAAATAAGCCGTCATTGCAACAAATCATCATAGACTGTTCTGTTAGTACACTGATTGACTTAACCCTTTCTCAATCAAACATGTTCAATGGACTTGTCAGTTTTTCGATTTGGACAAAAGAATTTATAATTTTAAGGGAAAAATTCTAAATTCATACTGAGTGAATAGGACAGTACAGGCCATGATCAGCCAGCATGGATAGCTGGTACATTTGTGCCATGGTCTGCACTGTGCCCACCTGATCATGGTCTGCACTGTGTCACCTGATCATGGTCTGCACTGTGCCCCCACCTTAACTTGGTCTGCATTGTGCCCCACCTGATCATGGTCTGCACTGTGTCACCTGATCATGGTCTGCACTGTGCCCCCACCTTAACTTGGTCTGCACTGTGCCCCCACCTGATCATGGTCTGCAATGTGCCCCCACCTGATCATGGTCTGCACTGTGCCCTACCTGATCATAGTCTGCACTGTGTCACCTGATCATTGTCTGCACTGTGCTCCACCTAATCATGGTCTGCACTGTGTCACCTGAACATGGTCTGCACTGTGCCCCACCTGATCATGGTCTGCACTGTGCCTTACCTGATCATGGTCTGCACTGTGTCACCTGATCATGGTCTGCACTGTGCCCCACCTAATCATGGTCTGCACTGTGTCCCCTGATCATGGTCTGCACTGTGCCCTACCTGATCATAGTCTGCACTGTGTCACCTGATCATTGTCTGCACTGTGCCCCACCTAATCATGGTCTGCACTGTGTCACCTGAACATGGTCTGCACTGTGACCCACCTGATCATGGTCTGCACTGTACCTTACCTGATCATGGTCTGCACCGTGTCACCTGATCATGGTCTGCACTGTGCCCTACCTAATCATGGTCTGCACTGTGTCACCTGATCATGGTCTGCACTGTGCCCCCACCGATCATGGTCTGCACTGTGCCCTACCTGATCATGGTTTGCACTGCCCTACCAGATCATGGTCTGCACTGTGTCACCTGATCATGGTCTGTCTGCACTGTGCCCCACCTAATCATGGTCTGCACTGTGTCACCTGATCATGGTCTGCACTGTGTCACCTGATCATGGTCTGCACTGTGCCCCACCTGATCATGGTCTGCACTGGTCATATAGGTAGATTCAATTACTGTCAGCAGACTGAGTTATGTATCACAATGAACCCTTATCATAACATGACTTGAACCTTTCATTTATCATTATAGCATATTAAATTGTTAGTAGAAATAACTCCAAATATTGCTTGCAACATGACCTTGACTTTTGACCTAATTACTTAATAATAAACTAAGCTTAAACAATAGTCTTGGCAAGCATGTCCTCAAAATTTAATTATTTTCTTACTTTTTTCTTTTCTTTATGATATATTGGAAACAGGCAATTTTGTCACATTAAATTATGCTGCCTTAACCTTGATCTTCTCATTTATTTACCAGAATCAATTATATTAACAGAAACAAAATATTGATTACGTTTCTGTTGGGGTCACATTTAGAAATGTAGATTAAAATGTTTTCCACTGTAAAACTTTGGTGATTACAAAATAATGGTACATTAGAAATCGGCAAATTTAAAACTTGATAAAAGTTAAACTGTAGAATAAACAAGCTGATCTTTCACCTAATCAAAGTATAAAGTTATATGTATAAGTATCCTGAAGGTATATAATAATAATGTGCTATGTTGTTAAATCTATCTACAGTAACATCAAACAACAACACACAATGCTGAATACAAAATTTACACATATGGGTACCATTATATATGCAAAACAAACTGTTTACTTTACATAGGTATTTCTTTAAAACAGAAATTACAAACTTGATTACAAATTAAACGACAAAAAAACACCCTTAACCCTTAAAGTAAGCATAAAATACTAAAATCTGTTCAGTACCAAGTAAACTACAAGAACCATAATAATAATTCATGATTCAACGATAAAACAGCTTACAGAAAAATTCTAAGATAATAAGTAAAAAAAAAAAAAAACCTCATAAATGGAAAAGTGTACAAATGTAAAACAATATCAGACTAGGTAAATTCTTACTTTTGTTGTGCCTGTAGTCGACCATGCCCTGCCATGACGAGGACAGACTTTATAGCTCTCATACCAAAGTCATAATGATCTTGTTGAGATAATTGTCTACTTGCTAACTGATACAGATTAACAATCTTCCCGGAGAGAGATTTAGCATCACGGAACCCCTCAGAGAACAACATGATTTCAGCAATCTGTGAGTAGTCGGGTACCATCATAGCTACGGGACGGAACAATGACTTCAAGTTGTCTGGTAGTTCTACACGACCAGCATATCTATATAAATTATAATATAATTATCTTATAAATCAGATCATTCTACCATTACATTAAACTGATTAGCAGTTTCCAGTAGCTGTGTGCATTTCTCATGTGTTTTAAACAGATTGCATGATTTCTGATGAAGATATATTAAAGCTGAAGAATGTGTTATCATGATTTTTTATTAACTTATTACACAAATCAGATAAAAAATTCTTAAATATTTTTGACACTTTAAAAAACCTCAATGTATCAATCACATGGCATCAGATAATGCTAAACAAAGACTTTGTTTATTTTTTGTTAATTCATCAAACAATAACAGTACTTTTTTATTGTCATTTTAACAATAATTGATCTTAGATGAAGTTATTGTTTTACTAGTACTTATTCTGTACAAATAATGTATGACAAAAACAAAGTTGTATAAAGATATAATGTTAATATCCCTTAGCTAACATTACATATGTTGGCTCAGACACAGCACTGGAAATGTTTCACTTACGTTGGATTCATAGTTATAAAATATCCACAGGTATGATTCAGTTTAATCTCTTTTCCTTCAAACACAAATCTCAGAGCTCCGGCATCTTTAGCTGTTTTTATGGTAAGAATTTGCTGAGCTACGACTGACAATACCTCCAAGTCAATACGGTTAAACTCATCAAAACAACACCAACTACCAGACTGAGAGAGACCAGAGAAAAACTTGCCCAGCATCTTATAGTCAAGTCCTTCTGAACAATTAAATACAACACACTGTTTACCCATTGCCTGAAAATATGACAAAGTAATAAATATTCAACCCTATCAAATATCATTATTGAACAACAAACCATTATTAAAAATCTGTTAAAAAGTCAAAATTAAACTTTTTCAAAATCAATCAATGAAAATGAAATCCTTAACACAATTGGAACGTTATATGTATTCTTTACCTATAAAGTAGAAATAAGATTTAGCCGTGCTAAACCAAAACATATTTGTATGCAGACTTTTGATAATACTGCAATTTTTTTAAAGATAACATGTATACACAACACATACTAGCTTACTATTACTCATTGTAAGCTAAATTAAAATTTAGTTTACCTTTGCGAGATCTTTGACAGTTTCAGTTTTACCGGTTCCTGCAGGTCCTGCAGGGGAACCACCTAGATGTAGATGAAGGGCACCAGTCAGTGTAAGGTAGCACCTGTCAGTTAATGGGGTAATTACCAGACGAGATGAACATCCCAGATACTCGTACCCATACAGGAAAGATGCATTACTCTGATATACCTGACAGTTGTTTGTGGTCTCATCCCACTCATACCGTAACTGCCTGCAAACATTATAAATATTTTACATTAATTATATTGAGGGATATGATATATTACCTGGTCTATGCATAAATTTAAGTTATAACAAGCTGATATAAGCCAGGGGCTGTAGAATGTTTTATATGAGGAAGCTATACATCTAGCTCACAGAAGGTCTATGCTTCAACTCAGGTGCCCAATAGTGCCTGAAATAATGCACCTGATGTCTCTTACCAAATGCAAAAGATGGAAACTTGCAAACTGGCATGTGACATTTCACTTTAAACCTAGCAAAAAAAGAGATGTTGTCATTTTCCTGCTAAATAAGTGAGTGAAAAACAAACCTTTTTTGTCAAAATAAGTAACATTCCTGTGAAATAAAGGTAAAATTCTAAACTTCACATCTAACAAAATGAGGATAACCAATAAAGATAAAACAAAAAACATAAATTTGGTAAGCCTGCTAAGAAACTTGAACATGTAGAATAGATATACTATAGTTTTATCACTGTGAAACAGACTAAGTTTGTAGCTTAAAAATCTTTTACATGTTTTTATAAAGAAATGAATATTGATTCCATAATAACAGTATGAATCTTACTTTGTCCACTCAAAATCATCTCTGGTGATAACACCAGCATTGATCATATTAGAGAGTATATCTCTGTTATGTACATCAATAGTGAGAAGTGCCTCTATACACATTGTCTGGTATGGTTGTAGAGAGGTGGATACCAGACCTGCCAGATTACCCAGGGAATCTACCATCTTGTTCAATACATCAATCAGCGCCACCTTCGGGTCACTCTGATCAAAACATCTTACTACATCTTTGTTGAACATAATCTGAGCCTATAAGATAAAAATAATAGCTTACATAAGTTACAATTAACATAGAGTCTAGGAAAATTTTATAAAGCCAACATACAGCAAGTTTCTGAAACAACATCAAAGTTACAATTTTATCAAATGATATTAGAAAAGATTTCAATAGCAGAATGCTTTTGTGTTACACCATTTTCAAACAAGAGCTGTCTGAGGACAGCTACGCTTGACTATTCAAAAAAGTTGTCACAAGGGTGTTTCATTGAGTATTGTAATGCTTCCCTAAATGAATACATAAAATGAACTATGAAGTCACACACTGACTTTAGAAAATAATGCTCGCTTAACTATTCCCAGTGCTTGACAGTTAAAAAAGCGGCATAACTCTGTACAAAGTACACTAAGAGTTATGGTACCTGTGTCCATCAAATTAGATATATGAACGAGTGTGTGAAGTTTCAACCCATACCATTCAGTAGTTTTGGAGAAAACAACTTACAAGCAAAAACTTAAGTGTGACGGCAATGGCAACGCCAGGGTGGGTACTAAAGCTCTCCCCCTTCATTGAATAGTCCAGCTATAAATACTAGATTTAGAGCAATAAAATTACAAAAATTAATCACTTACCACTGTGAGAACAACCTGTCCTGGATGTTTCAGTACCCATTCCTGTAACTTGATACCTAACCAATCTGCCAAACCTAGCTTCAAATGCCTGAAAATAATGCATTATATGTGTTGTTATAACTAAACTTAACAGAAACATGAAGCAAAGCAGAAATCTAATCAGACCTGGCCTATCAGACCAGCAATCACACTTTAGGTGATATGAACATGATGTTATTTAAGGATCATTACATTACAGTCTATACACAAAAAATCTTATTTGGCCATTTACCATACCAACATTTCAAAGTCCCAATTTTTTCTACAATGAAATTGAGATAACAGTTACTGTTATGTTTGTATAACATGCATTGTCCTCACTTTGAAACAATGACCAACAAATGCAAATTTATGTCAATATTGAGATAAAATCTCTATACCTTTTAACAGTTTCAAACATGTGAGCTTCTACATTACTCAGCCACATTTCAACAGCTCCCTTAGCTCTTACACTCCTGAAAAATACATCCATATGCATTTAAAAAAAAAGATATATGACAATGATGTAGAGATTTACTAGTACTTTCTTTTTCTTCTAAACATTTTCCTTTATATTTTGGTTGGATTTTAAATCACTATTAAGGTAATTTAATAAATTCACCTTTACTGTTACATAAAGGTGCCCCTCTAAATGTTATTTCAGGCACTGATCTTCTATAGAAAAATGAGTAAAATCAACATCTATAGCAGGATTCAAACCCATAGAGGCAAGGTGGAAAAGACCTTGACAATGCAGCCAGGCAGGATGTAAGATTGATTTTGCTTCATTCCTATTGCTGTATTACAATATATATACTTTTTAGTATCATGTTTCACATAAATCAAATCAAGCTTGTTTATATATTTAGAATGATATATAGGTGATGATATGAAGAAGTAAACAGACCTTGTCATGTTGACAACCTCGCCTTCAGCTGACATCATAGAATGTACGGCAGGTGGGTTACGTGGTAACGTCTTGATCTCCAGAGATTTGATGTTCCCAAAACATTTACCTAGATGCGGCTGTAAGTACATGTAACCATAAAAATGTTAATTTTATATCCATTACAGCTTTGAGTGAAAATTTCATTTCTAAGTTTTTGACATTATTTTTCCCAAGAGAAAGATGCCTTTCAAAAACAAAGAATTACAGATACAACTTTAAACACTATACAATGTACAATACAAGCAAAATAAATAACAAAATTTTGTCCAAAAAATATCATTTTTAATTACGCATATAATTTTAGACCAGGATCTCACAACACAGCTGCATGTTTTCCCTGTAATCTCATATTTCAACCAGTATTGTCACAGGGTGAGAATAATGGGCAGTCTGACCAGGACTCGAACCTGGGACCCTCGAAATACTGTTCCGCAGCTCTACCGACTTAGCTATTCGAGTACTTACACAAATTCTCCCCTAAATAATGAAAGGTTCTGAACCAAGACATACTCCCCCGCTATGTTGAAATTCATCCCCGATTTTCTCAGGGTTACAGAGCAATGCCAGTTAAACTCTGAGCTATATGCAGTCTCTATGCTATGGACATTACAGCTAATGTAACAATAATAAAAGCCTTGGTTGAACTAACAACTTCTATTTCTACACTTTCCATGAAATTAATGTATTGTCACCTTAGTACAGTAACGAGTTAACTCCTATCAAATTATCGTATCAGGAGTCAACCAATTACTGCACTAAGGTTACGGTATATTAATAAACTAATGTTCATATAACTTTCAACTCTTATCATTTTCTTAATAAAAGAAGCAAAAAATTACCTGTATATACATATCTAAAAGCATTTCAAATAAAAAATCCTTACCCATTTCTTTTTTTAAAGGTTTCATGCATATTTTTGTTTCACTTCTAATGTGCTTTTCCTAACAATGTTTCTTTTTTCACTGACATAATTATTATTATTTTCACTATTAGAAAGCTTACTATCTACTGGGTTAAGCTTACCATGGTAAAGTGATAGGACTCTCTCTGTAATTTAGTTTAAATATCAAACAAATCTTCTAAGATAACATATAAATAGCATCAGTATATGACTTAGACACAACAGTTTTGGTCATTGCAATGTTTTATCCAGTCTTAATTTGTGTCTTCTTTCTGAGCCTATTTCTTAATTATTAGTACATTTTTACCTCTTTTACAACTGTCACTGCTCCTAAATTACTATTATTTGCCGATAAATAAGGGCTTTAACTCTCTTAGACAATTCAGATTTCAACATAAAAAAAACAATGATAATATGCAAATTTACACAACAATCATGTGTTAAATTGTAGTGTAGATATAAGAATACATTAACAGAAGGGAAATGAAAACTTCATCATAGGAATTGCTTTACAAAACAGGCATACGAGAGTGTGAAATTAAATACAAAATGTCCCCTTTAGGAATAACAAGACTTTACTATTGACCTATATTTAAGCATACTGTAGGACACTGAGCCCCAATACATTATTTAAGGTAACTTAGGAAAAAACAATAACCTTTCAAGAAGCAACTGACTGGTCATATAACATTCAGTAGTTAAAATCTGGTGACATTAATTCCAACCATATCACCTGTACAACTCATATTAAAATATATCATTTACCTACTCAATGCTAATCCATTAACAAGTTATCATTATACATGTTATTGTAAATAATGTTATATAAAGCTTTAAATAAAGTGGATAGCTAATAACTTTGTTAAAAATCTGGTGCATGCTTAAATGTACATAACATAACAAAATGATAATTATCAAATAGCATACAAATTAATGTATAATTAGATATCCATTATAAATATGCTTTACTAGAACATAAAAAGTTAAAGTGCAAAATAATTAATTGTGACAAATAACAGGAGACAAGTGTAACAGTGCAAACAGGTTATATCAACCCTGACATGACAGGACACAAGGTCATATATCATTACCTGTACAGCATTTGGTTCCTTTGACTGGCCCAATATTTCCAGTAACTCATCATTACTGAGGAAGTAAAATCTTGGGAATGACAATCTCTTCGAATCTAGGTACTCCTACAAAATATAAAGACAAAAAAAAATATTACTTTAACTCTTCAGAAATGATCAAGTTAAAAAAATGATAGAAATGATTATAATAAAATCTTCACTTGGGGTGTGGAGCTCCAAACACCTTAAAATCCAAATAAATTATATATTTATATATCCAATCACAAACACTTATCATATATATCAATAAAACTTGATATACGCTGTTTTGAAAAAGTTCATATGTCTATGTCAATATACATATTAAGTATCTGTGCAAATAATAACATATAATGAAAGCCAGGTTTTGAAAATGCACACAACTATTTTCTTGCTATATAAACTATTTAGATAAACAGTCTCTTTAAATTAAGTTGAAAACAAGGAACATCGCAATGCGATGCAACCAGGTTTTCAGCAAAATATTTCACAGAAGCTTTGTCATGAAGGGGCATTTGTTTTTAATTGAACTTTTAGGAGGAATTATGGCTCTTTTAATATTCCTCAAACAAAAATGATTGAGAAATTTTATGTTGTCTATTCGCCTTTTTTTCCCAAATATTTTAGAAAGGTAAACAGTACTTTATTTTTGCTTAATTTTTGCATTTTTGCGTCTCTTGTCATTTTCTTTTGTCAACAATATTGGCGTGTGGTGTTTTGTGCGATATCAAGAAAAGTATGTTCACAATTTTAAAAAAATACTTGAATGATGTCTTGGAAGAAACATGGGAATTTAGTGAGCGCCAGGGCACTTGATGACAAAGTTTCTGTGAAAGTTTGGTCAAAATCCATTAAAAAATGTAGAAGTTGCGCACTGTAGAAATTGTTCACTATATATTCTGTATAAGGAAAAAATATACAAAGGGCCATAATTCGGTCAAATATTATCCAATCACAAAACCCTGACAATATGTGCCAGGCACTTGATAACAAAGCTTCTAAGAAAGTTTGGTCAAAATCCGTTGAGAAATGTAGGAGGAGTTGAGCACAGAAAAAATTGTTCTCTATATATTCTGTATAAGGAAAAAATATACAAAGGGCCATAATTCGGTCAAATATTATCCAATCACAAAACCCCGACAATATGTGCCAGGCACTTGATAACAAAGCTTCTAAGAAAGTTTGGTCAAAATCCGTTGAGAAATGTAGGAGGAGTTGCGCACAGAAGAAATTGTTCACTATATATTCTATATAAGGAAAAAAAACAAAGGGCCATAATTAGGTCAAATATATACCAATTGCAAAAACCCTGGCAATATGTGACAGGGCACTTGATGACAAAGCTTCTGTGAAAGTTTGGTCAAAATCCGTTGAGAAATGTAGGAGGAGTTGCGCACAGAAGAAATTGTTCACTATATATTTTATATAAGGAAAAAAAACAAAGGGCCATAATTAGGTCAAATATTATCTAATCGCAAAACCCCGACAATATGCGCCAGGGCACTTGATTACAAAGCTTCTGTGAAAGTTTGGTCAAAATCCGTTGAGAAATGTAGGAGGAGTTGCGCACAGAAGAAATTGTTTACGCCCGCGCCCGCCCGCCCGCCGCCCATCCGCCCGCCCGCCAACATACCTCAATCTAATAACCAGTTTTTTCCTTCGGAAAACCTGGTTAAAAATATTTATAATTTTGTTGGATACTGGAACATCATTTCATAGATGCACTAACCTCAAGACATTTCTGTATTTTCTCTAGGGAGGTATTACAAGCTTGTAATGTTTCTAGCATGCCTGTCTGTGTAGCACACTTCATCGCATTTGGTCGATCTTGAACTTGTCTCATTATATCCTTCCATGACTTGTCTACTTGTGAAAACATTGTGTACTCAGGTTTCAATTGTCTGAAATATACAACAATATAAATAAACAAAATTCACCAAAAATAATCTTATTTTTCACATGTCTGTTTTCCATTTTATATAACAATTATGTATTTCTTTATATTTCACATGTATTTACTTAGCTGATATTTTTCTAATTATTTTTAAAAATGCAGTATGTTTATTTACAATCAACTTGATATAAAGTTTATATACATAGAAAATGCACAGTGTTCACTTACTTTTGTATATCTGGTGTAGAGAATATCTGTTCTAGATACAGCCAGTTTCTCTGACAGGCCATCCATTCCTCTAATGTCTTTGCAAATATATTCAACTTTCTCTCCCATTCTTCAACTTGTGGCTATTATATTAACAAACAACACTTTGTATAGCATAGCTATGTGTAGATCAAGGAAGAAATGATGAATGTTACACAAAACTTATTACCTAAACATTCACCTTTTACAACTTTATTGACAAGAGTTTGAACTGTTTAGTAACTCAGTACACAGAGGTAAATAAAACCACCCAACATTAAAACTAGTATATGAATGCAAAATCCCTATACAGAAGTACTGTAAAGTGTTTCATTCTGATAAATGTTAATTACCAGATTTCACCTGTTGTTTTATTAGGATTCACAAAAATAAAGTGTGTGGGATAAGACCACTGACTGAAAAATTATAAAAATAATACCAAACCTTGATAGGTCCAACATATCTGGAACCTCTGATGGTTCCTATGGTAACCTGACTGTCTTCTAACTGGGTCATTATGTCATCTGCTCCAGCAATAATGAAAGTGTCTCGACCAGGATGGGCAACATATCGGAAATCTGTGTTCTTCCATAAATCCACAATCTAAAATAATTTTCCATTTTCATATTATTAAATATTTGAAATATAAACCAAAAATACACAAAACTAGAAATGTGTCCATAGGACATGGATGCCCCCACATGCCACTGTTCTGTCAATCTTATGACTCTAGGTCAAATATTTTTTGGACTACATGTGCCACAAGTTGAAAACTAAAAATCAACAAAGGGCCATAATTCTGTTAAATTTAGTGGCAGCAAAAATTCGTTCCTTTACTACCTATAATCTACACATTAAGGTTGTTCATCCTTGGAAGTTTAAGCAAAATCTGCCATCCGGTTTAAGAGGAGTTGCGTTCACAAAATTTCTACACAGTATATAGTGAAAAAATCAACAAAGGGCCATAATTCTGTTAAATTTGATCGCTGCGAAAATTCCTTCCTTTACTTCCATCTACACATTTAGGTTGTTCATCCCTGGAAGTTTAAGCAAATTCTACCATCCAGTTTAAGAGGAGTTGCGTTCACAAAATTTCTACATAGTATATAGTGAAAAAATCAACAAAGGGCCATAATTCTGTTAAATTTGATCGCAGCAAATTCCTTTACTACCATCTACACATTAAGGTTGTTCATCCCTGGAAATTTAAGCAAAATTTGCTATCCGGTTCAAGAGGAGTTGCGTTCACAAAATTTTTACATAGTATATAGTGAAAAAAATCAACAAAGGGCCATAATTCTGTTAAAATGGTTGCAGCAAAAATTCCTTCCTTTACTGCCATCTACACATTAAGGTTGCTCATCCCTGGAAGTTTAAGCAAAATCTGCCATCAGGTTTAAGAGGAGTTTGGTTCACAAAATTTCTACATAGTATATAGTGAAAAAATCAACAAAGGGCCATAATTCTGTTAAATTTGATCGCAGCAAAAATTCCTTCCTTTACTACCATCTACACATTAAGGTTGTTCATCCCTAAAAGTTTAAACAAAATCTGCCATCCGGTTTAAGAGGAGTTGCGTTCACAAGATTTCGGGATGTAGGGACGGACTGATGGACGGACGGACAGACAAGTGCAACGCTATATGCTCCCACTTTGTGGGGGCATAAAACCTTTTCTACATTTCTCAATTGCCTTTATAACTTTAATAATCTTTTTATTTTCATGAACTTGCATTTATTTGTCAATTACATAAAATTTCAAGTAACCCAAAATGCTTAACTGGTCATGTTTTGCATTACATTATTGCTGTAAAAAATTCTAGCTGATGTTTTGCAAAAAAGCAACATATTTTACCTTCTGCAGCATATTTTCTAGAGTAGCCTCATTACTGGCAGTGGTAGATATATCCTGAATCTTCTCTTTGTGTTTGAATATCTAGTCAAGAAAGCACATGAATTAACATCTATGAGAATAATATTACATTATGACATATGGAATACAAACAAAAAGTAACATATGGAATTCAAAACCTTCACACATAAATTTGCTTCACTTTTAATTTTCAAACAATTTATCATTGCTACATTCTAATTTCATTCCAAGTCCATTTCCTCCAGATGTTTTCAACAAAAAGCATTATCAGATTATGAAATAACAACAGTTGATTTCATCTATTGTTTCCCAGTGTTTTATTCTTAAGCTAAAAATATTCAAAATATTCAATTAACAAATATTTACTTTTATTTAATTTTACCCATGAAATATGGTGCTATATCAGTCAAATATATTTCATATTTTTTAAAAGTAAATATGAAATATAAATATGAAAGAGGGCGGAGTCAAAACTCATATTTATTTTAAGGGACTTCTTTCGCCGTTTTGTTTGAAAAATCTGATGAATACAAAACAACTTTTTCTTGAATATTGTTTTGAAAACTATCTAGCATGATAGAAAATGGTCTAACTAAGAAAATTAATCCGAACACCAATATCTTTAATTCAGTAATTAACGCTGTACAGACGTTTAAAGAGTTGTTTACATGACGTCACAATGTAGCGCCAAACAGCGCGTGCTTACGCATAAATTACTGCGCGCCGTACAATTGCAGTTGGTAGCAAGCAAGGGCATTCGTTACCATTTTCTTTGATAATGAAATTAAATAAAAAGGTTATTTTTTCGTTTTTCGTGAAATATGGTATATATTTTCACTCAACATGATAAAATGCCACATATTTTCACTCGCCGTACCGGCTCGTGAAAATATGTGGCATTTTATCATGTTTCTTGAAAATATATTCCATATTTCACGCAAACGAAAAAATATCCTCTTAATAAACATATTCCAAGATATCACCAAGCAAAATATATATTGAAAAGAAAAAAAATTAGAATGACAAAGTCTAGTAAAAATTCTTCCTCTTAATTAATATTAAATTCCTCTTATCAAAAATTAAAACCTTGTCAAAACCTTGAAAAAAAAGCAACCTTGAAACAAAAAAGTTCTTTCAGTTAACAAGGTATAACATTACCAATGTAGGAAGTAAATGCCAAACTAATACAACAACAATATAATATCTTACGTTCATTTCCAATAGACTGCCTAGGGTAAATGATTTGTCCTTGCCAATAGATTTACCAATAAGTCTTTCTATCTGCTGCCAATGACGAGGTCTCAAGAACTGATTCCTAAGACTAGTGATTACAGGCATACCCTGTTTAAAGTCCATCACTTTCTCCTTCAGCCGGGGTACAACCTCATTGTGGGGTAAACCTAAAATTATACATACATACATAGAAACCAGAAATCTCAAACAAAAACTGGTAAAATGTACTCATACTTAAATAGACTTAATTTAATAGAAGTTTGAGGAAGAGATCTTTAGAAATCTTAGAATGGAAAATTTCAATAGAGACATTAAAGGTAAATGCTTATTTCATCCTGTTAAATATCTTTTTTCATTTATGATTTCAAAGTATATTTTTACTTTTAACATATGACAAAGTTTTTTCAAAATTTCATTAACAATGAACTTATACTTCAACAATGCTTGATTTCATAAACATCAGAATAAAAACATTTTTTTGTAGAAATATCTATTTATGCATTACATATTACAGTTTGAGTGAATAAATACATGTTGGAAAATTGTTTAACCTTTCTCCAGCATAAAGACAGTCTGTGAGTATCTGTTCACATTTTTCTGTAATGTTTCTACAGGTAAAGCATCAAAAGATGTTGCAGTCCATTCATCTACAAGTTTAGTCCATTCTTCCTGTGACTGCCACAGCAGACGGCGTAGTGTGAGATCACGCTCCACCTCAGAGAGGTCGGCCTGGATCTCTGCGGCACTGTGATCATCTCGTTTTGACATGTTCATATACATGTACTCCCTGCAATTCAGATAATTACAACACATAAGCTTCTTTGTGACACTAAATGAAAGTTATTGAAAAAGACATAAATTGCATAAATTCTAAAGCCCTTTCTATGAAATTATCATTTTTAAAAATGAAATTTGTTAACACAGTATTCGTATACCACACTGTAAATTATTGTCTCTGTGCTATATATCAATAATATAGAAACATGCATTTTTCAAAAATTGGAGAGAAAAAAAATCTAATCTACAAGTTTTTCAAACATATCGTTTCACAAATGAAAAATATATACATTATACCCATTGTATATATAATGCATGGGTTTTTATGTATATTCTGAATAAAGGTCAAACAATGTAAAAGTTTGAACAAGAAAACAATTGATATCACTTACTCTCCAATAAGACCTCTCTTGGAGTGTGACAAGGAACTACCAAATCTTTCCTGGTAGCTGGCATAACTCCTGGCCTTTACAGATAATATCTGCGTCTCTTCTTGTAGGAACTTCAGAGTCTCGAGAGCTCCCATGGCGTTGGTGTCAATGTGTAGCAGGTCTGGGTCTCGAACCTGGTTCATCAGGTCCATAAGTTTGTTACGTATCTGGTATATCAGGGTGTCCAGGTCCTGACTAAACTTTCTGATATTTTCATCCTTCTTTGCATCACAGAACAGAATTATGTTCTAAATTGTAGAGAATATTCAGACAATTATTTAGTGTTATGAAAAACAAAGTAACTGTGTAATATATTATGTTTGATAACACAATATAACAATCAGATTTCACATGATTCACAAGCCAAATATGAAGGTAAACATGTAAAAAAGTTTATATCTCTTCCAAATATAAAGTAATATAAATAATTTTTATAAATGAATTCTTGGAATAACCTTCCGAACACAAGTGATAATAACAGGCCCCCAGAATAGAACCAGGCCAACCTGAGCAGGGCAGTCTAACCATGTTTATTGCATTCAATTTTATATTGAAATTACCTAAACAAATTTTGGACTATTCAAAATGTAAATCTGGACAAATTGGTCACAAAAGTATAACATGGTAACAGATTATAAGTAAATTAAAATGACACCTTTAGTGTGATGAAATCAGGTCCAAGAGTCTGATACAGAGCCAATTCTTCATCTGTAACTTGAACATTATAATCCTTGGCAATGGTGAACAATTTGTTTACAATCTCAAACTCTCGTTCCAGGGCAGGTAACTCTGATGACATTTTGCCAAGGAAAGACAAATGCTCAACAAATTCTTCAACAGACTTTGGATAGTGATCCAATTTCTTGGATGCTCCCTGTAAAATTTAACATTCATATAGAAACATACACAAATCACAAAGTGTATACTTTTTAATCCCTCAAAGAAAATGAATAGTTTATACACTTTAAAACATCAAGAACAAAAATTGCATGATCCTCATATCTGTGCTCAGAAAATGCAGCATATTTACTTAAAAAATTCTGCATGTTATAATAAATAATTTTTTTTTATCTAAACCTGTAACCAAATTATTGCTAAACTTTGTATATGATACATCTACAGCTACTTACATAACGTTGAAAGCTTGAAGAAAACAATTTAAAATAAAAATTTCCATGACTAACTGACTTTGCTGAAAAATAATTTTTCTCTCGACAAGAAAGTTTAATTTACCTTGATAATAGTAAGCAAGTCTTCATTTCTTCTAATAGCTATAATAGGTAGAGCTTTGCTGACTTTACTGACAATATTATCTGGATATGGCAGACATGTTTCACGATAATTTTTGCTGTAAACGTGCACCATGGCAACACGACGCAGTATTGTCATCCTCTTCATCTGACGTATCTGTAAAAATTAAACAATCAAGAAAATTAAACGAAAGTAAAATACAGTAATTATTCATTCTCCAAATAAAATATCATCTTCTAGAAACGATTGTTAAACTCATGTCTTTGTAATATCACAATACATTTGCCCATGCTTGGGGTTCAAACCCATACTCTTTGTATAACTATATACATGTATATATCAAACTCAATACACATTGGCTTGTAAAAATGAAAAAAGATTTCACACAGAATACAAATATTCATGTGCATTACTATTATGGGCATCATTTTAAAACCATCCAAAAACCATAACATTTTCTTATTCACTGACAGAGCGAAATTTCAAAAAATTCTTTTCCTTTACAAATTTTTATTTTTCTGCATGCAAGTTACCCTAGGCTGCCCCTATATTAAATTGGGAATAAAATACCAACCATGTCTGTATGAGCAGCAAGAACTGTACTGAATTCATCTGTTGACCATTGTCTACGTTGCATAGACTCTTCAATATTCAATCGCAAACACTTGTCCACCATAAAACAGAAATTCTCAAAATTCTGAAATAAGACAAACTTTACATGTACTTTACTCATTAGAATTGGTAATATTTTCTGCTCTCATTGTCTGGAAATAAGTAAACAAAATTTAAAAAGGTCACTAGACTAACACTGACCTAGAGAATGCATCAACATGTTGTAGATATACCTCTGAAAGTGTCCAAATATGAAACAAATGATTCCATTGAATGTTTTGAATCACATAATAATTAACAAACAAAAAACCTTTAAACTTAAAGAATTTTTTCTATTCAAATATGTCTCTTTGTAATACTTTTAATCAATATTTCCTGGGGCAAACAAAGTTTAAATACTTACAGCAGAATACTGTTTCACAAGTTCCATCTCCATGGAAACGTATGTGTTGAGTTCTCCAAGAAGGGACTGATACTCAGGGTCACCTCCGAATATATACTCAAGGTCAGGCCAAGGTCGTATCATCTCCATTCTCTCTTCTTCTTCCTCTTCATCAAAGTTCAACTTAAGGTCAAATACAGGAGGTCGGCAAAACACCAATAGCCGAGGCTCTCTTGTCATTGATATGAATTTTGCTGAAAAATTAAACAATATGTATAGGACAAAAAAATTAAATTTTGAGAAGCTTTTCTAATGCAAAAACATTAAAAGTATGCTTTAATGCATTTTTTAAAATACATGTAATCATTTTTAAGAAATTTAATGAAGAATTTAGTTAAGGTTGTAGTATATGGTTACAACATAGCATTTTTAACCCAAATTACATAACTCACTGCATGAAAAATAATTTCAATATGTGATAATCACAAGGATTAATTTAGTAGCAGGTAATTGGTTTAGCAACAGAACTGTTGATAATATTGCCTTACCTATAGTTCCTTCAAACATTGCAATGATTTGTTTAATACCCATCTTCACTTCATGCTCATTTGGTGACAAACTCACAAATGTCTTGCCATGAATTTTCCTGTAAAGCAACACAAAAGTAAGGTTTGTATAAATGTAAAGCAAGAATCTTCCTGTAAATCAATATGAAAGTAAGTTTTATATCTGATGCCCAATTAGCATTGCTTATGTAGGTATTTTATTTTCATATTTTTTTCTTTGGTATAATGATCTTGCAACATAATAATGATTTTGTATTTGAAAACTTTCCTTTGAAAAAATACAATTTTATAATATAACTGATAAAATCTAACTCATCAACTTCTACCAAAACCACCTGTTGTGTGTAAAGAACTTTCCCAGTTTTGAATTTATGAAATATTAGTTAATAATTTCAAGGGTAAAAATATGAAAACAATGCATGAAGATTGTAAAAGATGATTTATCTCTTAACCTTTTCCCTTATATAAGCGTGTTTCGACGGCTTTTTGCCCCCCCCCCTTTGAGGCCTCAAACAGTGAAAAAATGTCCTATTTAGACCCCAAACACTGTTTTTCGTTTGAGAAATGTTGTTAAAAAAGTGACCATTTTTTCGGCGCCGTCCCCCATCCAAATAATACATCAGGGGGTTGCCAGAAGGGGGATGTGCCCCCTTCTGTTTGGGGGGTTTTAAGGGGGGCGGAGTCCCCCTCATCGCCAAGAAAATTTTGGACTTGTGAGAGGCTTAAAATGACCCCAGGTTGATCATAAAGTAACGTGTAACCAACGCTGAAAAGCCTTTGACTCTATCTCAATCCATTGAGAAGTTGCAGCACTTTGAAATAAATTTTGATGGAAAAAATCGAGGCAAAATAGTGATTTTTGGCAATTTTGAGATGTCCCCTCGTTGCCATGGTAACAGGAAATTTAAGACTGAGCATGTCGTTACAAAGGCAATGGTCCAGTCAACATTTGTGCCAAGTTTGATTAGTATTGAAGCATTTTTCATAGTTTCATAGCAGTTTGAACTTGTAAGAGGAGGCTTTTCAGTTAAAATGGCCATTTTTCACGATATGCTCATGGGGGAAAGGGTTAAATGTACAATAAGTTTGCCTTAATTTCTATGGAATGAAAAGAATGACAATAAAAGTTTTCCAGCACCCACCTTTTATCATCTGGATAAGCAAGTTCATCTCCACTTGTTTTCTCCTCCTCCGTTTCAGACCCAGTTTCTCCTTCTCCACTTGAATCTCCACTATAATCATTCTCCGATTCTGAATCTATATATAAACATGAAAAATTATTCAGTTAAACTAAGAAAAGCAACACTGACTGTAAAATAGTGCTGTTTGGTAGGTAAATTATGTCACAAACAATTTTATATATAATATTATGAAATGAAAAAAAAATCTATTTCCTAATTTCATTGCATAAATGTCCAGGATATCAGAAATCTTAAATGACAGAAACAGAAAAAAACATGATAAAAGGGTGAGGTGATTAACAAATATAATACTGTCTCACACATCACAGCTTACTGCTAACTAACAGTACAGCTGATCCTTCATACCCACATCTTTATTAAATTAATTGATCTATTTATTATTACCATATTGTATGTCTATAGTTTACAGTGTTATACATGCACAACCTAATATTATATATTAACATTAAAGTGTTACAACTTGCTCCTGTTGTATTATTTTTAGAAATTTCACACTAACTGTCTTTTCATAGTATGGTAAGTTTATCTTAGATTTTACATTCTTTCAGAAGATGCTTAGTAGTAATGCTTATAGTTTATAAATTACATGCAAAAGTGTTGTTGTTATAAGCATGCCCTATTACATACCATACATAAAATAAGCAACTGGAAAAAATATGTATATATCAGTTAATATCAGTTGAAGACTCTAACGATACCTGATACAAAACAATATTACAGTTTCTAAAACAATTGTAATATAGGGAAGATATCATAAGAAATATGACGTTAGTTTACCTTCAAAAATTACAAGCATATTCATTACCTTACTAGTCTCCAAATATCTAAGCAAGAAATATCATTTATCAAACAAGTGAAACATGTTTTAATTGTCATCCTTTCTTAATCTTGTCTACATATTTACTAAAACTTAACAAACATAACAAAGTGCTAGCTTTTTGATGACAGTATTACTGATAAAGAACACCTAATTGACAACAAGAGAAAAGATATTGTATACCATGCGTAAATGACCAGACATACCTGAAGTTTGTTGAAACTTGACAGTTTTCTTGTTACCGGAGCCCTCGAGGAATGCTTGTTTGAGGTATGAGGACTGTGATGAGGCTGTTTTAACTATATCAGTATCTGAAGTCTCATGATCCCTGGCATGATGTGGTACACTCAATACTAACTGTATACTTAATACAGGGGCAGAGAACTCCTCTACAACATCCTGCTGCTTGATCTCCTCCAGCACCTACAAACATGATGGTGTATATATAAACAACACTTCAGCCATGAAAATTACATAGGAGACAAACACATATTTCAAAACAGATCACATATAAATAGTTTTATTGATTAATAAAAAATACTTAAATATTAAGGATAAAATACCTACAGAATTTTAATGTCTTTAAAACATGGTTATAATACAGTTATAATAAACACCAGGGTACTTTAAGACTACATTTGTTTATTGACAGACTATATTCAATGAGGACCATTGTCAAGGTGATCTATAACTTTAAGTAGTCAACTTCTGGCTTTGATATAGAATTTGATATATGTATGTTCTGCATTCAAGTTCAAGAAGAAGAAGTTCTTCTAACAAAGTCCAATCCTAATATTTTAACTTAACATGACAGTCTGAAATGATGGCCTAGTAAACAAAATGCTACAATATAAATCTATGAATTAAGTTTGATTGTAATCTATGGAAAATACACACTTGGCAGTAAAAGAATATTACATGGGATAATGGGTGTTTTTAAATAGAAAGAAAAAATTTGTTGATACCTCATCAACATCAGGTGGTCCCTCGTACAATTCTGTTTGATCAAAGTCAAAATGGGGGATAACATATCCGGATGCCGTCACATCTTGTGTTGGTGGCGGAACCTTGGACATCGTGGAACTAGCACGTGATAATGGCCTGTAATTTATACATCAATCAAACTTTCATATAGGTATTATATGTTTCTATAAAATTAATTTAACAATTCCAATAAGCTACGTTTTTTCATGTATTAAATACAGACACACTCAAATATTTTTCGGTAAAGCACATAAACAAAGAAAGTATTGGAACCAATGAAATGTAGGTATGTAATAAATAAACAGAATGATGTCAAGAAAATTCTTTTCCAAATAACTTCTTTTATAGTATTATCATTACTTCTCAATAATTTTTCATAGTATTTTCATTAATTCCCATGTATTCTAAAAAGGAAATAAATTTCGTGTTTCTTCTTTGATAACATGGCTATTCAGTTCATAGATATAGAGGATATTAAATGAGTGTAGTTTAATACTAAATTTATTGAACGAGTTGAATAAAATCATATTATGCGAGCCTCTGGCGAGCATAATATTGTTTAATTCAACGAGTTCAATAAATTTAGTATTGAAGCTACAGGAATATAATATTCTATTTATCACATATTATTAAATAAGAACAGTATACTGTTAAAATGAGTATTTTTTCAATGACACGCCTATAGTGTAATGCTAACATTAGCGCGCTTTAACGCTATGATTATATATAGCGCAAATGATGTCACGTCACGTCAAAGTGTTATTACACTTGACTAGTGTAATATCTTTTTTTATCACACACCCCTGCCGATTTTGCGACCGGCCGTGCATATATTTTGACGTGACGTCATTAGCGTTATACAAACATAGTGTAAAGACGCGCTAAATGTTAGCGTTATACTATAGGCGCGTCAATGACTCTTATTTCACTTAAAACAGTCTTTATTTTGGGTATGTGATAAACAGAATATTAAATTCGTGTAAGTTCATTACTGAATTTATTGCACTAGTTGAATAAAATAATATTATGCTCGCCAGAGGCTCGCATAATATAATTTTATTCAACTTGTGCAATATATTCAGTATTGAACTTACACTCATTCAATATCCTCTATCAATTAAATGGCTTTATTACATTCCTGCGCCGCGGTTTATGTGATAATGTGGATTTATTTTATAATGACACAAAAAAAAATACATGTAGTATTTTTACCAAAAAAATTATACCATATTATAACCTTTAACAGGTTATCATTGTACAAAATTATTCGAAAAGAATGTACTGAAAAATAAATCATCTTCAAGCTTTAAAGTCATTTCTAATTTCTGAATAAAAAAGGAAACATTACCTTGATCTGATAGTGGTTCCTGTTGTTATAGAACTCTCTGACCCTGTCAAAGATTCCAGGTCATCCTAAAGTATAATATTTCAAATTTATTACTAAATCTTAATGGACCAATAATATATAAATTCTTGTGCATGTCCCTTTTTAAAAAAAAAACTATACATAAAGTATATACAATGCATCAAAGTTTAATACATTAAGTAATGGCAATTAAAGAAATTATTTAGATATAGTGGTCTTTGTTGGCAAAATCTGATTTTTGTCTTTCGTTAAACATTTGTACCAAAATCTAGTATAAACCTACAGTTTAAAACAGAATATCATGGAAGAAAGATATTGAAATTTATATACATAACAGGAAAGCTAATATACTAAAGAATCCCTTGCATAATTCAGATTGTCTACTTTGTTGTATATTGTAAACATAAAATTTATATAAAAAACAAATATATATTACATAACAGGTCATAAATGCTGATAAAAAGTTGAGTGTAATAAAAACCCTTAAATTAAACAGTTACTTTATGGAACCAATATAAATGATATCTGTCATATGTTGCAGTTTAGACCGGAATATCAGTCCCGAGGGAACCCACCCATTGGGCTGTAACAAGGCATGCTGAGTTACTGCCCATGGGTGGGTTCTCAAGCTACGGATATTCCAGTCTGAACTGCAAACATATGTCAGATATTTTTGCTTGCATATTTTTCATTATATTTTAAATTCTTTACCTTACAATTTTCCATGGAAATTTAGGTCAAACAACCTGTAACTATTTCCTTACAACAGTGTATGAAATTACAACTTCATTCATAACAGTAAAATTACTTCATCCTAAGCATGCCATTGTCTAGCATGCAACTTATCTGGCACCCCCCCCCCCCATATGCCAGTTAAAATTTCCAGCATAGGTAAACTAATGGAAACGCCAGTCTGATATGCAAGAAAAAGTTTATATATGATCAATACATCCAGTTTTACACATATTATTAGTTATAAAGATTTTTGACAGGTTATATGGCCCTAATAATATTAACAATTGTTTGCAACCCAAGGTGCTAGGCAATGGTTAAATTGCAAACAACCATTTATATACGGCCATATAATGTGTAAAAAATCTTTATAACAAATCTATAATACAGCAAACTTCCATTACTAATAAATAGATATTACTTCATAAATTGATGGCAGCAGTGTATACAGTTTAGATAAACGTCAGAACTATCAAATCAAAAGCAACATCACAAAATGTGCACTTTTAGCAAATGTACTTACTATAAATTACGGAAAAAAGTGATAACATAATATTATCATCATAATAATTGTAAGAAAAAATGGTTTATATCTCTATCACATGATATGGTATGCTGTGTTTTAATCTGCAAAGGCATGTGATATACAAATGTACATATATTTGATTTACTGTGAGAATACATTTGGCTATAAAGTTTGTTATTTTAACAAATTTTCAAAGCAGTGAATACATTATTATGAATACCATATAAGTATGTCATCTTAGAAATAGAGATCAAGAATTTTAAGACCATTGTTTTAACAAAAAATTGCATAATATCAAGGCAATGGAAACCATTATTTATATGGTATACATGTTTTATAATTTTAGTCTGTGAAAGCCGGCATGTGCACATAGGACTTTTTGTTTCTTCTAGTAAAATGAAAGATAAAAATATCTCGTCAAAATGTGGCAGTATAATCACATTTTAACTGAATTAATTCATTTTTTTTTTATAGAATTGATTCTATAGAAAATAGGGCCATATAAAAAAAATTGTTCCCTAAATAACTTTATGAGCACACATCTTTAGAGAAACTTCAAAAACTGTAAAAGCAGTCATAATGTTTTTCAAACTTATTTCGGTAACATAACATGATAATGTGAACTTGTTTTATAATGGATAATTTTTCAATTAAAAAAACAATTTCATATCAAGTCATATCTTTAATAATAAATATAAGTATTCAATAGATTTATTGACATGAGCATTGTTAAGCAAGTATAACAAAGCTGTCGTTAAAAAAGTTGATGTTTTTTTGTTTTTTTTTGTTTGGTTTTTTTCAATACACAAAGAAAGTTGCCAATATTTCTGATGATGACTTATACCATTTTGATGCGGACATTGTTCATATACACAGAACTATTTTTCTAATATTAAAATCTTATCCCTTTGCTATTGAATAGCCGAAACGTAGGTCTTTAATAAAATTATAGAAACCTGACCCACTTTGTTTCATGTGTTTCACTTTCCTTATTCTTTTTATTAGCCCTTTGTTTTTTATATATATATATTATTCTACAATATCAACTAAAGACACGGGCATTTAAACAAGGAAGACATTACTGGGTATATGTCCTAAGATTAATTTTTTCAAATGTTTATTTTACAATGTAATATATATTATAAGATAGTAATCTACATAAAGATCTACTTCATTTTCACAGGTAGCATGCCAACAGAGAAGAATCATCATGTTAGTACAGGAATAACAAACAAGAGATATTTTCTATCATTAGCACAACCATGGCCAGAACTTGACAAACAATTCACATCTTGAAATATCATTCTGATTGAAAAGACATGGTTGTTCCTACACAAAATTAGAAGATTTAGTCACAAAAAATTGAATAGTACAGTCTTAATTATTTTTTTCAGAATACAATTTCTATACTTTATTTGTTCTATTGTTTATTTTTTTATTTTATAGCACATCACATATGGTTCATCATAACCATCACAACATTTCATTAGAACTCTAGCTCAATCAACAATTATTTTGGCTACTGTGCTAGATAAAAATTTAAATGATCAACACTGAAGACATCAAGATGTCTGGAAGTAAATAATGTTCAAAGACCTACAAAAAAACTTGATCTTATATATATTTTTTTTAAAACTTTGTCACAAAATTTGAATCTTTGTGTCCAAACACACCTTCAGATTTTTTTTCAAATTCTTCTACTTCCTTATAGTAAAAATTTTGATATATTTCTCTACATTTCATTATTAATAAATAGAGACTAAAGACATTTCTACATCTTAAGACTGTTGAAGAAGAGACCAGCATAAAACATGAACATCTTAGCCTAATATACCAATACACAAAAGTCATACACAAAAGTCATATAATATAGGCTACAGTATCTATATATAGCAGTGACTAGACCACTGGTCTAAATAGCTAGCACAAGTTCAACACTGAAATACAAATACATTAGCAAGTTTGGCCGCTACACGTGCATACAGCTTCCTCGTATCTGATACTGCTTTTCTCTGTAAATTATCATACAAGTTATAAATTAAACAATAAAAAATAACATCTATAAATATAAGGAGTATATGCATGCATAGCTATAATATTTCATATATATATATAATAGAACATGCAATGCATGTCTTAAATTATAGCCTGATTTAGTAAAATTGATAATTATTTCTACACTTATTATGCAGATTTTGTAAATTTGTGAATTATACAGATCTTGTATATTTGCGAAACTAAACCATTATGCAGGTTTGTAAAGCACAAATATTTCAATTCAAATCTGCAACTATAAAGACAGCTAAGGTTAAATTTCCAAAGTTTTGAAAAGTTGACTTTCAAGTTGAACATGATTAACCAGTATATCATGCCCAAGTGAAACTTGTTCACTTGAAGACAAACATGGCAAAAATTAAATGCCCTCTTTTTGATGTGTGGCATAAAAATGTGCTGTCATGTCATATATTGCTTAACAGCATGGACTATCTGAATTAAAGAAATCTAAAATCTGAACAGTATCTGCAGAATGTAAAATTCAAATTTACTTCAACACTTTATGCAAGTCATGAAACACTCTTTCAAGTGTTGCCACAGAAAATATGTAGTTATAAAATAATACAATTTTTGATAAATGCAACGGAAAACAATAATAATGGGAATAAATTGTATAAAGAAATACAGTAAAACATAAGATAATATGTACAGAATTTAAAAATGAAAAACTTATACCCTGTTTGATTTATATCTAAAATGCCTCCATTTGCTAATCTGCAGATACATGTATCATACATTGATAAAAATAAAATGTACCTAATTCACTGGAATATAGAATAGGTGTGGGGATAACTATAATTAATGCACTTAATGTGTAAACTGTTAATCTAAAGTCTTTTAGGCATACCAATACTTGTTACTATTTGTTAAAATGGTATAAAAATATGTTAGAAACAACTGACATTAGATCTCTAAAGTTACAGGAGTGTAACAGTGCCTTCATATAAACAATTCTTGTGTTTTTAAATCTATAATATCTTTTAAAGATAGCAGATTTTTATTCCTGACATTTCAAAAATAATACATGTGTTGGTGGAAAGTCATTTTTATAGTATTTGAAGCCAAAAATGAGCCCCATTCCTCTCTGCTAAAATTTCCCCTCAAAAATTAAAGTAAATGAACATGTTAAAACTTCTTTTTTAATATTTAAAACACAAGGTGAAGTTAAATTTAAGACCTTTTTTGCTTAAGTGTAACCTAGTCATCAAAGATGTTACTTTTATTTGTTATCCAAGACAATATAAATGTGTCCAATAAAAACAAATGCTTTCCTTAGCATTCAACATTTAGTCTTCTTCAGAAAAATTGAGATTTATCAAATAACAAATGACACAACAGCCCTATTTTACTTCTTTTTTTTTACTTGAGCCAAGGACTTACTACATGATTTTCCCCTCCATACAGGATGGATTTGCCTTTATTCCTCTAACAGTAAAAAATATTGTATACAATCTTCTTACGGTAAAGAGAAGGAAGAGAAGGAAAATCTGCTACCTTCAAAAGATATTGTTTATTAAAGTGCTGCGCGCTAAAAATAACTGCCATTTCTACCTGATAATGAGCTTGACTTTTCATCCATTTTTCATACTAGAACAGGCAACATATAACTCAATGATTGCAATAAACACAATGCTTAATATTGTTTTCAACCTTTTAGAACAAGAATCCTGATAGAGTGAAGATAATTTATTAAATATTATTTAAAAATTAAAATGACTTATCCCTGTAAAAAAAGCAATCAGACACAACAACAACAACAAAAAAGATGACATTAAAGAAAGGCAAACGCTATTGCCATTGTCAATCAATTTTGTTTGATACTTTCTCTTTGACAGACAATGCTTGATGATAATTTTAAAACAACTGAAAGGAAAGACATTAAGTATAGATCAAGAAAAATATACAATATCATTTTTATCCAAAAGAAACTTTAACAAATGACCTTAATTGTAGATAAAATATTTTGTAGTTGGAACATTATTATTTGCTTTGCCTTTCGCATATTCAATTCCACTACCCATACCATAAAATGAATGTTGACATACATTTTATAAACAATCTATCTGACATTTGTCAAGAAAACAATGGGGTACCTTTTCTTCTTCCTCCTCCGTAACATTGTATGAGGAAACAAGATGATCCAGTAGGTGGCGTGTTGCTGTGATAACTAGACGACGTAACATCTCCAGTACCAGGTAATCTATAGAACGCAAGAATGATGCTAGACGATTCAGTATCTTACGCCAATCTGCTATCTGTGCATATGTTGGTTTGTCACCTGTAACCATGATAAAAAATTTACTAGCATTGTAAAAGGTCTCTGATGTATGGAGTAAAAATTGAAGCGTTACTAATTTGCATAAGACTTAAATAAAAGAAAAAACATAGGTAGTTGTGACCATTCTAAATGCTATTTCGGTCAATTCAAATACCATTCACTATAAAATTCCCTAAGGTTTTTATTAGAATCACATGTACAATAATAAAACAAACTTTAGAAGTCAAGATAAAACCATATTGTATTTTCACAATTCATCTTTAACTATATAGAAATTGTCTTACTTTTTGGTTCATCCTTTTTCTTATCAGCCAGAGGAGTGACCCCATATTTAGCCTGTATACGTAGAGCCTTGCTATTGAGTTCTTTAGGCTCTTCATCAGGAATTTTGATTTTCACTTTTCTAGGACTGCCAGGTCGGATCCCATGTGTAATGCCTTCCATTTCTGCTACAGTCTAGAAAAACACAGTAGTCATGTGATCATAAACCAAGAAATAGGCAATGGAATAAATCATTTCCGTAAGTTTGAAATCATCTTTCATAATACCAGAACTCAGATCTTAGAAATTGATTGGCAAAGTATTTCAAGTTCTTCTTAAAATACAAAGCTTAAACTACAAAGCTATCACTAACCTTGCCATGACAACCAATTACAGAAGACTTATCATTTTCAGTTATATCTATTTGGCAGTTTAATTTCATAAAAATAGTAATTGTTTTCATTGTAGTCTATAAAAAAACTTTAAAATACTAAATTTCTTATCATGTTTGATGTTAAAGAAACTTACATATGTAAATACATGTATATAATCAAGGTCAAACAGTGCTATGGTCATAATGTGACCTAAATAAAGTGTGCTTTAAAATAAAAAAAAAGCTACAATCTATGAATACAATCTTACAGCACAAGACTCCCATGCGATATCTATAATCTTATTTCTCAGTGTATTCAACATTTTCCATGCTTCATCATTTTGCGTCTGCTGCACAGCTTTGAAATCTTCCAATGTCATGGTCATGGACTTTTCCAACTTAATGAGACTGATGGCACTGTCACCTTTACCAATACCAGTCAAACTACCAGAGGCAGCCTCACATAAACTCCTGATGTGAATGAGACATCCCTGCAGGACTTCATTTGCAACAAATAGCTGCTTGTAAAGCTTATTTCTGAAATAAAATATAATAACATATCAGAGATACGATCAATCTGGCATTAAATTTCAGTCTGTGAAATGTGGGAAATAAATGTTAAAATACTGACAGGTGATCACATAATGATATCCCTTAAGTCAAACTGGGAAATAATTATGCTGATTTTTATGAACATACATCAGCATGTTGTCAGAATTACAGATGGCCTTTTAATTACCAAAAACTTGATAGCACAAAGATGAAAGCACTCCTCTATTTCTAAACCATGGCTCAGTAATCAAAGACCTATAACTCATCACAACCAATTTTCTGCTTGAAAATAGTATATGATTTAGCTTTCAAATCTAGGATATTTACAGGCAATGTATATACTTACTGGCTTTTACCACTCTTCTGTAACCTAATAGCTTTTCTCCACATTTTGAATGTTTTCCATTTTCTAAACTTGACAAACACAGGTATGTCCTTTATATTGTAGAAATATCTTCTCTCCCACAGCCACCACAACACCGGTATATTGAATGACTCACCCTCTACATCTGTACTGTCTTGTACCACCTGTAAAACATGATGAAATAAAAACAACATACAAAATGATCATATTTCATCAATGGACGTAATTGCGTTTTTTTACACAAAAAACTGTATATGAAAATATGCAAACTCTTTTTCTTGTCAATTTGTTGACATCTAAAACTTATTCATTGAGGGAGAATTTTTTCAGGGTAATCAGTTGAACCAAAAATGCCACTGAACATACATAGAGAAAAAAAGTAAACAGATTTTATTTTCATTTATCTTAAACCTGAGGAAGTATTGTGATAATATTAACAGACCAAGTTGTGAGGGGGTTTTGATCCCTGGTGTTGCTTAAAGTTTGTATCACCCGAGATAAGCCAAATCTTCTTTCCTGTTTCGGCGCCTAATTTCGGTTATGACCTTAACTGTATTGGTGAGCCATAAAACCAAACAAAACAAACTTACCCTTGTTACAAATGAAGCACTGACTGTCCAATAGACCTTCTCAGACCTAGACTCATTTGGTGAAACAACTTGTAGATCATATGGGTCATACCTGCTTCTTTTATTGACCCTGTTTCGAGGCAGACAATATACAAAATCACCATCATCTTGCTTCATTTTACTGGCTTCCTTCAAATTTAAAATTGGAAATAAAAATAATTTTTGACTAGAAATAATTCAAGTTTTCTTTAAAAAGAATATTATTCAAGTTAATATCAACTGAATACAAAGGTACAAGTATAAAGCAAGTATTCAAAGTTTCATGTTGATGACTTTTTCAATATTTGAATAATGGGCTACATTTAAATTTTTGCACACAGACGACAATGATTACACAATGATGACAAAAGCTCAACTTTTTCTTCAAAACAGATTTTATGATAAAAACTTAAAATGGGATAAATGCATATCAGCTATTATCAATAACATTGTTTTATACAAATGTTTACTTTGCAAATAATGTACATGTATTACCTATGTGTTTCAAACTTCTTCAAGAAACTGTACATTGTTGAGCTTATATGAACATGTACAGTAAAATCTTCATAGGAACATTTTTTATGAAGGTAATTATATCCAAAACTTATGCTTTGGTTACAATGAAAATTGTTCTTTTTGATCAAAGCAAATATTTATCAAAGTCTAAGAAACAAAGGAAGCATATATTCACAAACCTTTTCATTATCTGGAATATTTTTCAGTTTTTCCATGGCTTCTTTACAGCCTGGTGCATGTCTAGGTATCTCTGTCTTCCAGCCAAGTTTTTCTCTCAGTTTATGTATATGATACATTACATCATCATTTTCTGGGGCTGTAAATATTTATATATTATATTTCAATGTTATTCATATGTGAATATGTTCGTATGAACGATATGATATCAAACAATGATTTTAGCAAGGCAAGGATGTGTTAATTGTATCTTAAATGTATATTATCTTGTACAAAATTATACAAATGAGTTCCTTAAGTCAATGTATACATGTACAACTTAACTGACTAATTTGGTAAATAATTTCTATCAGCATCATTAACATCAACCTATGAAATCAAAGTTGATGCTTTTTTACAAGTTAAAATGGTCCTTAACCTAGGAAGGTCAGAAGTAAAAGGACCTTATGATGTGTGTAAATTGAAGATGAAGTTTTGCAGGTGTTGCACATTGATGTACATAAAGCTGTTTTGCAGACATATATACACAAATAAACAAAGAAACATTTTTAAAGTGAAACACCTTTAAGCCTTTCTTTAGGCATATGATCAGCATATAATATAATATAATAATTTTCACTAAACATTGAAATTTGAAATCATTTGTGTTTAATGAAAAATATTTTGGGAGCAGTGATGTTCTAATATTTAGACAAGAGAAGAATTACATGAAAAAATGAAAATATACATAAAGGTATATTGTTGTTTAAATAGTATAATAATAACAGTATATAAATTAAGATATATGGACAAAAAATATTTAATGCATGCATCAGAAGTACTTAATTGGATAAAAAAACGGCTTTCTCTAGGTGTTTTTTTCTTCCTCAAATTGTTGAGAAATATATCTGTTGCAACACTTTTGACACTTTCAAATGGAAAAGAAACTAAAGACATGATGCCCTAAGATTTCTCACAAGAGATTGACAGTTTGAGTAAAGTCATTTGGCCAAATAAGCTTGTTTTTTGACTGGTCAGTTAAACTATATAAATTAAAAAATATTTTTTGTCCAGGAAAAGACCTTGTTGCTTAGATTGATGACTAGTTAACCATTTATTTATATGTCAAATTTTCTACTACCATCCTTTTAACAAGATCTTATTCTGATTCTAATTTTTCATCCATTATAAAAATACAATGTACTGAGTTCTCTGGCAAGCAGACAAAGAAGAAAGTCATTCATTCAATAACAAAAAATCTCCAATTTAGCATACTTGGTTCTTTAATTGAGAAAAAAAATGCAATGTTTTGAAATATGAGTAATCATAAAATTACATAGTGTGTCATTATACAACATACACATGCAACACGACAGCATTTAACACCATGCAAGCATACAAAACAGTGTAAGCATCCTCACACGCCAAAGTAAGCACACATATAATATACATGTGCATAAAATATTCACTTGCAAAACCAATATGAAATATGTTAAGGATTTAGGCCTACATGGGCTATTGTCATGTTTCCTTAAATTATAGAAGCTCTAGATAATCTGGGATTCTGATTCACATTAGTATAACTTGTTTCACAATCAAGTTAACAGATATATGTTTAAACCCCAGCCTGCCAGTGGCAACATACTCTATCCATGTCATCAGTGCAGGCAAAGCTCAGTCAGCACATGTATACTGACTCAACTGACTTGTCATGGTCTGCATTGCTGGCTATTCAGTCTGTACATATATTATTGTAATTTGAAATTTTCCATACAATTGGGAGATGTTTTTGTTCAGAATGAAAGATGGATAAATAAGTCCATTTAGGATGGTAAGGTTTAAGCTAGTGAACATGTCTGTTGACAAGGTAATTCAATTTTAAACTTCTTCTCTACATAAAAAAAGTAAGAAAAATTTGAAGAATAAAACAACATTTTTCAAAGAAAGGGTCAGACAAACTATTTTGGACTTGCAATAGTGCATTCATATATAACCAAAAAAATACAAAAACAACAAAAAATGGCACACTGAACACTTCAAACAATCAAGGTAAAATGCTAAGAAATGGATTGATCTCTGTCTACTTTTAAAACATGCAACAATACTCAATCAAGAATTCACTTCATCATATGAACAAAAAAGCTATAACATATAGTACAAATTCCACTGGGACTTGGAAATAAATGACACAATTAGATTTAGAGATTATTTAAAATGAAACATTACATAAAATAAAATAAAAATAATAATTCAATAGAAAATAATATTATTTATAAATACTCTGATAAAAACAATTAATAAATTGTTAAATAAAAATTTTAGTTCCTTTTTTTTCTACAAAATAAATCAAACACAAACTTATTCCAAGTCCCTGTGGATGGGAATATGTTATACTATGTCCATGATATAGAAATCAAATAAAACATTGTAATACAGTAAAAAGAAGATAGCTAACACAAAATACAAAACATTCACAGACAGATAAGAAACAATACATGCCTAAATAGAGATATTTTTCTGAAATAAAAGTTGAAAATCTTAAATAGAATTTATACCATACAAATAATTTAATGTTCTAATAATATTAATGTATACTTTCCATCATAATATTTGTTCTCAGTCTTAAAAGCAAGATTCCTAACTCATCTACCTTAATACTACATGTAATTTGGAATGTGAGTAAATATTTGACAGATTCTCTACTATTATGTACAAATTTAAGAGCATTGTATGTTGTAAATTTAGACCTAAAGAAAAAAGTCTTCATGTATGATAATGGTTTAATAGAATATCAATGAATTTCAAAATAATTCTATAACATACCTGTTTGTGTAAATAACAAGGTTTATTAATAATTTCATCTAGCATTATGAAGTAAAAAACAAACAAAAAACCACTACATATTTCAGTTTACCGGTAGTTTTGCAATACATCTACATCTTTTTTATCTTCTTTGCTTGACTATGGTTAGTTCCTCTGGATTACAAACTTTCTTTTAGCGGAACTTCCTGCTTCTAAAGCTAATATTTTAATTAATAAAATTATTTCCACAGAAAAAAATTCTTTACCTGTGTCATCATACATATTCTTTTTCAGATGTGTAAGAATCTTTGACAAGTCTTTCTTCATGCCAGACTTTGGCATTGATTGTTTGCTGGCTGAACCTGGCCTTGACCCATGCATTGATCCAGAAGTTGGCCTTGACCTTTGACCAGATGGAGGTCTGTCCCTCCGTTCTATAATTGGTATCTCACCAGTTACCCTCATTATATCATCCTCGGTCATCTTGGTAGTTTGACGAGTGTCAGCCTGTGAAATTGGGGGTAAGTCTGTGGACGGGGATATGGGTGGAGGTTTACTGAACGTCACCATTTTTTCTTCTGAAACTGATTCTTCTGCAGTGGGGGTTCTTTCTGTAGGCTCAAAATCTGAATCATCAAAACAAATATTTCATCACATAGATTGTAATAAAAAGGTTTAGCAGAGATAATTAGATTAACAGACTTTCATCTACATATATTATCAGTGCACAAATCTGTTAATGTATTTTTTTCATATTTTATTTGTAATAATTGGATTATTTGTTTGTTTGTTTGTTTGATTGGGTTTTACATCACACCAACACAGTATAGGTCATATGGCGACGTTCCAGCTTTACTGGTGGAGAAAGACCTCAAGTGCCCTTCTGTGAATTTTTTCAGGCACAAATGAGCACCTAAGTAGAACCACAGACGTTTCGTAAGCTAGCTTGATAGCTTCCTCACATGAAAGAATCCAAATACCCTGTCGAAATTTGAACCCACAGCTGTGAGGGGCAAGTGGTTTGAAGTCAACAACCTTAACCACGGACGCCACTTATAATTGGATTAAATGCAAGTTTTTCAAAAGCCTAGTATTGACAGTACATATATAAACAATTTTCACTATCAGCTATTACCAATTTCTTTCTTTGCATCATTAATTTCATCACTTGAGTTTGCAACAGAGGATGGATGGCTTTAGAAAAACATGCAACACTATTATCTTATGTCCATAGTCATAATACTCTCCTAACTAAGCAAACCTGGTATATATTTGAGACAGTGTTCCAGGAGCATTGTACATTAAAGTATGCATTATTTACCAGTTTGTATGACTGTATCAGCGTCAGGACCCATCAACTCTTCCAGCTCGGCAAATACATCATCTCTGTCATCGGACTGCTCTGACTCGGAGATCTCTGACCTTGGTGGCTCTACAGGCTTTGGTTTGTGTAACCTTGACAACAATACAAAATTTATATCATTTATCTTACTGGTAAATATATCATTTTAGGAAAATGGATGAAACACCTTTAATCCTCTTACCATGCTACATATCTTAAATGGACTTTTCTATCTTATAATCTAGACAAACCTATTCATCATTCTTACGGAAAATTTCAAAATATGTACTGACTGAAAAGAAAACATTGCAGACCATGATCAGACTGCAAGGATGCGCAAACAGATCTAGGTCTGTACTGGTTGCATGGGCAAAATATGTTGCTGTCAAAAGGCAAAAGATTAAAAAAGCTTTTGACAGCCGCAAAGCAGATACAAGAACACATACATTTTGTTAATATTTCATTATAAGTTTTTATAACAAGAGCTGTCAGAAGGACAGCGCGCTCGACTTTTTTAGTGCTTGCCTATAAAACAAAACTTTGACAGTTAAGGGCACACAAGACTTTAACTAGGAATTTCTAAGTACAAATCAAGAAACATTTTCACAGAGTTATCTTCTCTTGCTTACAGATAGGTCTCATGATGGCACATAAGAACTCCAACTTCCAAAGTAATATCTCAAATGGTTAGGTCAACAAGTGGACAAGAATGAAAATTTTAACTGAGTTTCTAAGTCAAAAAGGGCCATAATTCAAATAAAATCCTTAACAGAATTACCTTCTCCTGCCCATGTTTGGGACCATGATGGTAAACAAGTATTCCAACTTTCAATTTAATATCTCAACCAGTTTCAGTCAAAAAGTTGACTGGTACAAAAAACTTAACCAAGATTCTAAGTCGAATAAAAGGCCTTAATTTTAAAACAAATCCCTGACAGAGTTACCTTCTCTTGCGTACAGATGGGGGTAATGATGTGAAATAGCATTAAAAGTTTCAAAGCAATATCTCAAAGGGTTAAGGCAATAAGTGGATTTTACCCATATTCAATGTATTTTCTAAGTCAAAAAGGGGCATAATTCTGTCAAAAAACCTTGACAGAGTTATGTCCTCTTGTCTGTTGATGAAGGTCGTGATGGTAAACAAGTATGGTCAGTTTCAAAGCAATACCTCCAATGGTTTTGAAATAAAGTGAGGTGGTACAAAAAACTTAACCAAGCTCAATACACTTTCTAAGTCAAAAAAGGGCCATAATTCTGTCAAAAACCTTGACAGAGTTATGTACTCTTGTCTGTAGATGGAGGTTATGATGGTGAACAAGTATGGTAAGTTTCAAAGCCATACTTGTAATACTTCTGAAATAAAGTGGGGTGGTACGAAAAACTTAACCAAGGTGTGACGCCAACGCTAACGCCGACGCCGACGCCGGGGCGAGTAGGATAGCTCCCCTTTTCATAGAAAAGTCGAGCTAAAAACTTAAACAACATTCATTTAATGGTATAATTACACAAAATACAAATATATCATACTTACATTCCTACAGATAATTTTGGAGTATCATCAATATCTTTATTCTGTTTGGCCTTGATGATATTTTGCCGCCTTTGATAGTCTCGTTTAAACATGGTTGTACGGAAACTGTTTCCAGGAATGCTCTGTTCTCTACCAGAGGGTGGTCGAGGGACAAGACTATTTGGTGACTGTGGCTTAAAATAGAAACAAAAACATTAATATAATCAATCTACGGTAGGTATAATAAAAAGCAATATTCAACATAATTTATGTAAATGTTACAAGAAACTTAGGGAAAAAAACTTAAAAAATAAAAAAATATATAGAGGTTATTCAGTTAAATAAATATACCCTAATGCCAACACCAGCCTGACAGTATGACATTGACAGTATGACTGTGGATACATCACTTTTTATACCAAAAACATAACTGATTTTTTGATAATTGACTTTATATATAAAAAATATCCGATAGGTAGATTTACCTTTTCAATAGGGGGTAAATTAGCTGAACTAGCATTTTCTGCTCCAGTTCTGCCAATAGGTGGTGTTTTACGCATCAATGGATTTACCATTCTCAAAACCTAAAATAGTTCAAAACAGATTAAACATAGAGACAATACATGTATATACATGTATATCAATGATTGATAAGGTCATTGATGTTAAAATAATCTATACCAATATTCGTAGCATACATTTAATTAATTGCAATTTTCTTTGGTTTGTAAATGTAAGATTCATAAACAAAATGGAATGTACATTGATAAAATGTACATAAGTTCAATTATAAAATAATAAAGAAGCAATGGTAAACTACTTACAGTTTGTTAAAATAAATGGATATTCTTACTTATACATTGATAACAAGAAACAATCTCTGACAATATTTGCAAGCTGATATTGGGTAAGTTTTTTATCCTTGAATAGATGGAGCCTTTACACCATTATAAAGCAAGGCCAGTCTGGACATTCTTGCAATATAACAAAGGCTCATTATTACTGGATAACTAACTTAAATCAATAAAAATTCATCTTGAAAATTCAAAAAATTGAAATTTTAGTTCAAAAACAGAAGCTGTAATCTAGTTAGGAAATTCAGCATGGTATGATACCTGAGAGTTTGCAGGTCTATCCACCAATCTGGACATCAACATTTCTGCCTTACTCTTTGGGTCACCTTTACCTAGCTTGACCCTCATCTGTTCTACTGTTTTAGATCTCTCAACAGGCTGCTGTGTGCCAGCAAAATTCACTGCCTATATAAAGATTCATTAAACAAATGACTACTAGTTATTTGTTATAAACAAAATATTAAAATGTAATATATCTATCAAGGGAATAGAAAAGTTTGTGATTGAAAGAAACTTTTGTGGAGTTTCAGCTGGAAAGAAAAGTGATTTTTTCAATCAAAATACAATTCCTTTGACACACAAATACAAAATAAACGTTTACATTTCATGAAACATTAACGGAACAAAACACTGAAGAATGTATGAACTGACATACTTAAGTATTGTAAATTGTAGAGCTTTAAAAGTCACAATAAATGACTGCAAGTTTTAATCATTGTGTGATATCAAAACATCTGAACATAGAAAATGGTGTTTAATTACCAATGGTACACATTACTTATTTTCACAAGTTTGGTTCTTAAACACACATTCACTTTGACATATTAATTAGACAACACTGACATTTTACCACCAATTATACATGTAGAATGTTTTTTCTTCATACCAGTGACAATGAAGTTGATACATGTAAATTTTACCATGTTAGTCATATACTGTCATATACATTAATTAAATCATATGTATGCAGCTATATATTATATTAGATCATGCAGTTTCCATGCAGAATAATGAATTATAATTAGATTTTGTGTGATGTAAGTACTGGTAAAATGCTGTCATAAATTATAATAACTATTAATTTAAAGAATAACAAGGCTGTACTTCTCTCTAAAATATGCACACGTACAAAATTGCATTATTATGATTATTTGACAAAATATGTCATTTAAACATTTTCAGCATAAAGCAAACTAGCATAATATCAATACATTGTAGTTTTATTTCAGGCTTTAATGGTCGGATGTTTTGCCAAGATGACAAAAAACTTGAAAACAGTTCATAATTTTTTTTGCATGTTATATTTGCAGTCTGGGTACAACCTTGTTTAATATTAATACTAACATAGCTAGACACTATTTAAAAGGTAAATCTTTCATTTTTTTTTATATAAATATTTGCCTTTGTAAGTATTCATACTTAATACATACATCAAGATATAAAAATTTAACTTAACAAAGCAACATATCAGCTATTACTGACTGCATTTTACTTTTTGCTACATTCAGTTTCAGTAATTGCTAATTTTCTATAAATAGCAGGTAACAAAAATAAATGCAACAATCACTTTCTATTTCAAAATACAACCAATGTCTAGCCATGTTCTAATAAATTACTATATACATGTATTTAGATAGATTCACAATATTTCATCTTCTTTTCAGGGTAGTAAAAAAGTTTATTATAGCTGAATTTACATAAAAAAAGTCCCTAGCTGAGTGAACAAAGAAAATACTGTATGATATAATTGGATTATAACAGAATTATCTTAATATGTTACTTGTATAGTCCTACACTGGTCTGTGCAGAATGCAGGCTCATCTTACATAATCTACCAAAAGCCAAAACACAATAGGTCCCATATATCGAATTTCATGTAATCATATAAATTCTCATATTTTGAATATTTATTAACTGATGAAGATTATTGTTGATCGAAACTAGTAGACTTTAATAAATAATTTTAACCTATTAGGTGGTGACTTGTGATTTCTCTTAGTCCTCCGCTATCTTAAACAAGTTTTAACTGCATGCAATACATATTTTCACTTCTACTTAGATGTATAATTTCATAAATACTAGCAGACTATGATAATTGTGAATCTAACTAGATGTACATTTATAATGTTTTAAATATGGAATGATGCTATCAGATGTCATATAATACCAATATATCTATTATTAGGTACAATTATAATTAACAAATAGTAACTACCAGTAGTTAAATGTGTTTTATACAGGTATTGATTCATGCATTTAATTAATGACAGAAATATTTTAGATGATTCTAAACCATTCTCTTCCAGGAAATATCAATACAGTCATATACATGTATTTTTAAAACCTATTCATTACATTTTGCTAATGAAATAAGATTGGCCATAACTTAATATATTTGTACTTATAAAACAGATTCTCCACAACAGGCAATAAGCTATATGTATAAAAATGTCGAAAAATAATTAAAGAAAAAATAAGTATTCAGTGACCAGTATTCTAGAAAAATGTAATTTTGAAGATAAACAATAAGGCCTAGTTGCAATTAATAATATATTACTGCAGTTAATATTATACAATTAATTAAATATATTAATGTAATTGGTTTAATTAGACAGAAACAATTTATAAAGAAATTTAAGATGTTAGCTTATACATATTTGTATTCACGGAAGTGGCAGGTATCAATGTTACTCAGAAGTGTTAATTTAATGAAATGGCATTGACAGATGGCAAATAACCATTTGTGCCATAAATCTAATGTGTTAAATTGGGTATTTTCAAAGGTTTGGTTTAGAATTATCTAGCATGTATACATACCGGTGAATTGGCTGATTTTATACTTTCAATAAGATCCTCTTCTAACTGGTTTAACATTTAACATGACATATTAAATATGCAGAATCTACTCTATATTACATTGTATATGATGGTTGTATTTATGTACAAAGACAAAGGTAAATACTTTGCTTTTTTTTTTTAATTTCAACATTTTTAACATACATTGTATTAAAAAATAGCTGATAAAATTGTTAAATCATTTTTTTCATCAATATCAAAAATGTAAGACTTTTGAAAAATATACATAATTATATAATGTAACCTCAAAATATATATGTGGCATTAAATTCCAAAAAAGTGTTTGTAGCCTGTTATTGGGAGTGGAATGTAACCTCCGTGAATCATTACTTTGACCTTAATTAAACAAATTTCATACCTTTGTTGGATAAGGAGCTATGAAGGCTGAATCTTCAGGTACAAATAGGTCCGGCTCCCCAAGGTCCTGATTGAGAACTGTGGACTCTGAGTACTGTGACTGGCTGGCAAAACTTGCCTGTGATTCCCCACGAGACATAATTCTGTTCTAGCTTCCTTTATAATTATTCTACAAAATGAACATAAGAAGTAAAGTGTATGCTTTCTTTAACTGCTGACAACAATTATTAAAGCTAGCATTGTGGTATATTTGAAGCACGCCAGGAATCAGTACCAGCAGGTGACCTGCACTATAATTTATTGAAGCTGGCCTGGAAACAGTTTTTCCGGTTTCCATTCTCATTATGGTTCTCATTCACACTGAAATTCAGAAAACCTTGCTGATTACCATCAATATTAATATCAAGTTTTGCGAAAGTACATTCCCAAAATGCCAGACTCTTAGCACGTTCACAATCATTTTATAAAAACGATGGTAAAACAAACAAACAAAATTTACTAATTTAAGTATATGGAACAATTTGTGATAAATAACAGGCAAAATAAAAACCTTTATAACCCAACTTATTAAAAAATATAGAATAAACAGACATAGATGCTCAGAGTCAATATCAAATTCCAGTAGACTCCTATTTCATGATATCCATTTCCCGAAATTAAATTATTAATAAGGGGTAGTTCAATATATCAGACATTACAGGCTTGTTATAGTTTATGGGTCAAGCCTGATGTCTAATAGTAATTGCTCATAAATGCGTAGCATCATAAAAAATTCAAAAATGTCTATTGTTAAGCCTTTCAAGCTTTATTCAAAAGCTTATCTTCTTTTCTTTCAATTTCATGCTCAATCATTAACAAAAAATCTCAAACAATGTACTTATCAATTTAAAATCAAATATAAACATCAATCTATTTTTGTCTATTGGCCATACTGGTTATGTAAAGCGCTTTACAGATTGATTCCAAATTAAAGGGCTTTACAGATTGATTCCAAATTTTTGAACGGTGCATGGGCAATTATTTCGTTCAAAAATATTCCATTAGAAACTTCCGACTCATAAGCGCTTGCATTTGAATTAGCCAATCAGATTTCGTGCACTGTATGGCAGCCATTTGTTTATCGGCTGTATAAAGAATTAAATGAGAGGATTTAATTAGGATTTTTTGGATGTGACACTTTAATTATTTTGTTCAAAAGTATTTATTTTTTAGTTTTGTTCATAATAGGTCAAAATTATTGTTAATATACGCTGTCTAATTTTTTTTGTTCAGCCAGAATTTCTTGCGGAATGAGGTATGGGTTTTTGAGCAAATTCGGTATGACGTTGCTTTGCCCAGAAGCAAAAATATTCATAACGATGTCATATCTATAGGACTATATACCAGTTAAGTCAAAGGTCCGCGGGCCCGGGCTTTAGCTTGCCCAGCTATAGACTACACATGTATATTTCAAAGAAAATTAAATAAAAAACAATTAAAGAATATAGAATTCTATACCTATCAATGAAATTTTCAGTGTCAATTCTAGTTTGGTGCTGCCATTTTCAATGTAACTCAATGATAATTGGCGGGGTATTCCGATAATAAAAAGTTGCAACTTTTCGGATCAAAAGGAATGGTTGAGTATTCCAAGTGAAAACGGAAGCGGTGCATGAAATACTCCAAATGACACCTTTGAAAAATTAACGATTGTTTTAACCAACTTCCCCGTTCATAGGCTTTTCCTAATTTCACACTACTGAAATTTGATTTAAAGTGGTTATGTTTTCCAATCGTAGGTTTAAATAGATATCATATTAAACATGAAATGACCATTTTATTCAAACAAAAATAGTGTGTAGAAGTGTTGAGTGAATTATTTGCCTACAAGTGAGCAGACATATAAAACTTTTGCAGTTGGTGGGTTTAGTAAATTATACATAGCGTTTTATATATATGTATAATAGCAAGCTTGAAGGGCTGGCCCAAAGGGCCTGCTCACAAAGCAAGCTTTACAGTAACGCGAGTACCTGCTAGATAGCAGGGTTCTCACTAGGACTTTAAAAGATGGAGTCCATGGACTCCCAACCCTGAAAAAGTTGGAGTCCAAAAGCGCGTCGCAATTAATATGTTTATAGATTAGTCATTCAATGCTCACAATAGCATTGCTGATATTTTGAATCTTCAAGAGACTTTCAAAGTTTATAGTTATTCAAAAAAAACTCTGAACTACATAGTATAATTATTGTTTTGTTGTTAATATTTATTATGAAATTATTTCATTATAATGCATCAACACATGGAAATCATTTTTTTTTCCACATTTATACCAAATCAAATTTTATTCTGGTTAAATAAGTCCACTTTAAAGACAAAAAGTTTATAATTTGTAAAAAAAACGTAAATTTATATAGGCAGCGTTTAACGGAATGATTAGGAAAATCCTGTACAGCTTCACACAGTGTGTAAGAGATTCATCCGATCGACAATTATTTTAGCAAATATCTTCAAAAGGGGGCAAATTGAAGATCGATATTTAAAAATTTAATGTTGATTAAATAATAAAGGAACAATTCATTCACATGTTTGGATTGGAAACTATGAATTTTTGGAAAATTTTAGAATTTCTGGCGAACGTGAAATCGCCGATGTTCGGGATCAATTTTCGGATAGAATCTAAATATCAAAGAAAAGCGTATGTGTATTTTGGTTTGTTGTCTTGGCATTTCGGCACAATATCTTAAATTCTTAATACCGAATACTCTTAAAGAACGTTTTTGCAAGAATGAAACTAAAGCAAAATTGTGCCTAGAAGCATACCGAAAATATTCGACAATCATTCAAAATTACACTCATTTGTAATTTGAGAAAACAGTCTTTAAACTTGCAGCGTAAATAGTCGATAATTTTATCCTTTTGTCGGTAAAATTTGCTAATTTCCAATCAACTGTTGATCAAAGATATAAAATTATCACCTTGTGTTATATCTGGTAATTACATGTACAGCGCATGTATACATTAGTCTGATCACTATTGCGTGATAATGATCGGAAGCGTTATCGCTGATTGGCTAATCGCTTCACGGGTCGATGTGCATAGGACCGCCTACCTATAGACTGACACGCGCTGACATTTTGTGTATTTGTGGTTGTAAACAATCGGTAATGTTTATGCGTCCCCAGGCAAAATTAAGCGTACGTGGAATCCTTGCTCTGAAATATTTGCGTCCAGCTGTAATAAACGTGCGTACCAGGACGCCGAAATAAGCGTCCCCGAGAACCCTGGATGAGATGGTTTTGAAAACTTTCGTCAGAAGCACTAAACTGACACATCGCAACTTTAGCGAAATATAAGATAACAATAAATGCCAAAGAATTCTGATTGAAAATGGATGCGTAGACTGGTGTCCTGCACACTTTCATAGGAACTATAATAGGAAAGGGAACCAGAATAAAATGGAAGCGGTGAATAAAATACTGAATGACAGTTTTAAAACGGAAAATGTAAAATAAAACTGAACAATTATTTTAAACTATTTCATGGTAAAAGTAAATCGAGCTCGCTTTAAGGCTTTGCCTTTTTCATATTAAATTCTCCAAGAGAGCTCGCTTTGAGACTTTGCCATTTTTCATGTAAAGGTATTTCAGCAGTTCAGTTCGGTCTCACTAAAAAGCGTCCCGAAGAAATTTAGCGTCCCGAAGCGTCCTGAAGCGTCCCGAAGCATTATTGTTAATTTAAACAGCCAGAAGGGTTATATTTATTGTAAATGAGCTATATTATTATGTCCTGAGGTATTTATGGTAGAAAAAAATAATCTTAATTAACTTTTTTTCTATTTATATAAAAAAAACCTAACATACCTTTGACTCCAGTTCACTTGCTCAAAAACCACCGTATACCGACAAAGCGTCCGGAAGGTTTAACGTTTATCTAGACCAAAATTATTTTGAAATACTTCGTAATTTTAGTTAATGAAATAGTTATGTAAGTAAAAATAATAAGAAAAATGTTTTCCATACATAAAATTATCTTTATAGCGCCAGAAATCGTACGTCTATCCATGCATAGTTCAAGTCGCGTACTGACTAACATAGCATCCCGAAACGTATTCATGGTTTTTATTTTTATCTAAGCAAAATATAAATCGTAATTTAGTTCTTTTACGATATGTGTAAAGTGACATAAAGAAAGAATAAACATTTCATCCACAAATATTATTATACAGCGCGAAAACTGACGTTTCCGATGTTGTGCTAACAAAGCGTCCCGAAGAAATTTAGCGTCCGAAAGCGTCCCGAGGCCAATTTGTAATTTAAACAATCAAAAAGGTTATATTTATTCTAAATGATGTATATTATTATGTATTAAGGTATTTATGGTAGAAAAAATAATCTTACTTATCATTTTTTCTATTTATATAAAAAAACTAACATACCTTCGACTCCAGTTCACCTGCTCAAAAACCACCGTATACCGACAAAGCGTCCGGAAGGTTTAATGTTTATCTTAACCAAAATTATTTTGAAATACTTCGTAATTTTAGTTAATGAAATAGTAATGTAAGTAACAATAGCGAGAAAAATGTTTTCCATACATAAAATTATCTTTATAGCGCCCGAAATCGTACGTCTATCCACGCATGTTTCAAGTTGCCAGGGCTCCAGATAAGATGTTTATACGCGTAAATTACGCATGGAAATAACACATTTACGCATTCAAAACAAAATTTGAGCGTATGAAAACGCACACAAAATTCAGGTTACGCATTGAGCAACATTTCTTTCGCGTAAACGTAACCGAAAGTAAACTCGGTGATTATTCCCTGCGGTCCGGAGACCGCAGGGTATTGGTACGAGTTTTACTTTTGAGGCATGGAGGAGCACGTGACCAGTTTTCGGTACATGGAGGAGCATGTGATCTGTAAACCGTACACGATTGGTTAATTGACCTTTTCGATAACCTGGCTAAATACCGTTTGTCGTTACTTTACGGAATTACCTCTAAGGAATTAGTCAGAATTAAACCTAATTAAGAACAAAAACCTATTACGTGATATTTCTAATTTTCTATAATTATTTTACCGTTTAAGGTGGAAAAACTTGAATGATTTATTTGAAAATTATCATTGTTTCTTTAATATATGTATCTCAAATTTTACAAACAATAAAATATTCGTAGTGGCATCTGCCATAATAGATAGAATTATTTTCTGCGTAAACTTGTGTGTTTACTTTATTTTTTTTTTTTTTTTTTTTGCTTTTAATTATTCATAATATGGTAGGCCTATTTAATCATTTTCTTAAAAAGAAATAATTGTTTTATGTTCGACCTTCTCCGGTCATCAACGGTCACCAGTTTCGAAAGACCTTCTTCTATGTTGATCGATTATTGTCAACTATATTCCTGATATAAACGTTTATTTATTCCCCTCTGCCAAAACGGTGTTGAAAATAGTTAAATGGAATATCTTTATATCATGAAAAATGTTCCCCGCAGGAAACCATTTTACTTGTCTTATTTTTAATTTCGTCTGAACGCTTTGCAAGCGTCTACCGGTAACTTCCTGTTGTTCCGACCATCATCGGTTGTTATCGTATGTATAGTATGGTGGTGGAATTAACTTCGTATGAATGCTTTGCAACGTCTTACGGTAACTTCGGGAGTAGTTCCGACTATCATCGGATGTTATAGTATCGTATCGTAAGGTGGTGGAATTAACGCAATTTCATAAACATCTGGTACAATGTCGCTGTCAAAACGATTGACTCGTATTTTCAGCCGAAAAAAATCGGCGAAGGTTATAAATAATGAAATAATTAGCGCTGCCACGTATGAGCAACAGAAACATGCCTCAGGTTCAGATAAAACGTGCCGTTTGGAAATGCAAGATTATAAACCAAGGGAGTCCAAAAAGCAAAAGAAATAACTTTGACATATCTTGTATTACAAGTATGATAATGCAATAAAAATGGAAGCATAATAAATGTTTTACTCTTTTACATACATTTTAAGGAGTAAAAATGCTCCTGCCAAATTTCAGATTTCAAGTTTTACTCATTCACAAAAAAATCAATGAGTAAATACTCATTGCCCTAAATAATTATCTGGAGCCCTGAGTTGCTAACTGACTAACATAGCGTTTTACCACCTGAGCTATCACGATGTTAGAATTAAACTATATGAGCCGCGTCACGACAAAACCAACGTAATGCGTTTGCGACCAGCATGGATCCAGACCAGCCTGGGGCATGGATCCAGACCAGCCTGGGCATCCGCGCAGTCTGATCAGGATCCATGCTGTTCGCTTACAAACCCTATAACAAGTAGAGAATCTGATAGCGCACAGCATGTATGTGGATGCGTAGGCTGGTCTGGATCCATGCTGGTCGCAAACCCATTAAGTTGGCTTTGTCATGGCGCGGCTCATATATAGTTGTTGACACTTTCGTTTTCGGATAATATGCAGAATTACCCTTTTAATGGACTTTCCCATGTAACGTTAGTCTCATCAATGTACATACATACAACAATATACATAGAACACATATAACATGATTTAAAAAGTACATTGCCACTCATATATTGAGTTATAAGAGACTTTAGTAATAGTAACAATTCAGCGGGACGCGAAATTTCTACGGGGCGCTTTGTTAGCGCGACATCGGAACGTCAGTTTTCGTGCTGTATAATACTATTTTGTGGATGAAAAGTTTATTTCCTTCTTTATGTCACTTACACAAATCATAAAAGAACTTTATTAAGATTTATCTTTGCTTAGATAGATATAAAAACCATGAAGACGTTCGGGACGCTATTGTCATTTCGGGACGCTAAATTTCCTCGGCGCAACATGGGAAACGTCAGTTTTCGTGCTGTATAATAATAATATTTTGTGGATGAAAAGTTTATTTCCTTCTTTATGTCACTTACACAAATCATAAAAGAACTTTATTAAGATTTATCTTTTCTTAGATAGATATAAAAACCATGAAGACGTTCGGGACGCTATGTCAGTCGGATAGCGACTTGAAATATGCGTGGATAGACGTAAGGTTTCGGGCGTTATAAAGATAATTTTATGTATGGAAAACATTTTTCTCGCTATTGTTACTCACATAACTATTTCATTAAATAAAACTGCAGAGTATTTCAAAATAATTTTGATTTAGATAATTATTTACCCTTGTGGACGCTTTGTCGGTATACGATGGTTTTTGAGCAAGTGAACTGGAGTCGAAGGTATGTTAGTTTTTTTTTCATAAAAATAGAAAAAAATGTTAATAAAGATTATTTTTTCTACCATAAATACCTCAATACATAATAATATACATTATTTACAATAAATATAACCCTTCTGACTGTTTAAATTAAAATTAATGCTTCGGGACGCTTCATGACATTTCGGGACGCTAAATTTCTTCGGGACGCTTTGTTAGCACAACATCGGAAACGTCAGTTTTCGCGCTGTATAATAATATTTTGTGGATGAAATGTTTATTTCTTTCTTTATGTCACTTACACATATCGTAAAAGAACTTAATTACGATTTATCTTTGCTTAGATAAAAATGAATACGTTTCGGGACGCTATGTTAGTCAGTACGCGACTTGAACTATGCATGGATAGACGTACGATTTCTGGCGCTATAAAGATAATTTTATGTGTGGAAAACATTTTTCTTATTATTTTTACTTACATAACTATTTCATTAACTAAAATTACGAAGTATTTCAAAATAATTTTGGTTTAGATAAACATTAAACCTTCCGGACGCTTTGTCGGTATACGGTGGTTTTTGAGCAAGTGAACTGGAGTCAAAGGTATGTTAGGTTTTTTTATATAAATAGAAAAAATGTTAATTAAGATTATTTTTTTCTACCATAAATACCTCAGGACATAATAATATAGCTCATTTACAATAAATATAACCCTTCTGGCTGTTTAAATTAACAATAATGCTTCGGGACGCTTCAGGACGCTTCGGGACGCTAAATTTCTTCGGGACGCTTTTTAGTGAGACCCGTTCAGTTCATGCATAATTTTCAATGAAATTTTCATTTTTTTAAATGATAAACGATTAGAAATTAATTAAACAAAATGAACTTACTTAAAACAATCGGACAATTTCAACAAAATATCCTAAATGGGTTGTTGACACTTCTGCTTTTATCGTTTTCTCATGACATACTGATAAAGCATAAACACACATTAAAATATTTCAAGTTTTGTTGATCGCCGCCATCTTAATTTACATTGGCAATACCCAGAATTCCATCTGTCCCGACAGGTGCACGAGAAAAATGAAGTTTCGTCCTCAAAATAGTTCGACCCTGTAAATTATGGCTCAACACCACTAAAAGATAGTAAAACTAAATTGCTGCAAATTCAGATAAAAATGAACTCTATTGTATACATGAAATAGTGGTGTATATGACGTGGGATCCTATATGGCAATTTCATTATAAATACTTTATGATAACCTCCAGAAATTTAAAAACAACTTACTCACACAAAAGAGTTTATGATCATTTTCAAATAATCACTAGTGTTTCACATAAAATATCTTGAATTTATCCATGGTTATCATCAATATACCTGTAAATTAAATTTATTTGAACAATGTTGTTTTCTTCAAAGAGGTGTGAAATAAATATGCACATGTTTTGATTTCAAACAGATTTATAAAAATACGGATTCCTTGTAACATGGACCCTTTTAAGGTCACGATATATATAAAAACAAAGAGTACATAATGTACATTATCTCTACATCTACATAATACTGCTTCAAAATCGTTAGCGATTACACTAAGCAGGTGAGTTGTCTGGGAATAGAGCTCTGTTAAAGCAAAAGTGTTAAGCGCAAATTTACAGGTATTATAAAAGCAAGTTTAGAAGACTGCGCTAGACTAAGATAAAAATAAACATAACTGACTTAAAACTGATATTAAGGATGCAGCTGATCAGTAAAGATATTTAAACTGGGACCAGCTTGTAAGGTTGCAATTTTATTTCAATTTAAAACTTGGGACATTTTTTTTTGTTGCTTCATGCAATGGTATAAAATTCTAGCAAGATAAGAGTGACAAAACTGAAGCATATTAATAATCTAGTTTCATGTTTATTGTATAAATATGCCATGTATTTCTATCTTTTAATAACATTTTAAAGATCAATTTTCAAACATCAAAGAATATGTAAAATATGTACTGCAAATATTTGTGCATATTATATGTAATCATTAAAATATATGCATTCATTTTTTATTGTAAAATTTCACTTTTAAAAACTTTATAAAAAAATAGATTTTTTATTACGTCCTTTTATTTACATGAAATGTTAAATTCGGTAATAACTTTATAAATAATGCTTTTTGGAACCTACAATATTGATGTATCTTAATTTAATCATCATATTTATGATTTAAAACCATACAAAAGTTGTGTTAAAGGATCTTTAAACCACTGTGTATGTAAAAAGCCTTTACAAAGAGATTTATAAAATCAAATTCATTTTCTTTTAGGAAAAAAAATTAGAAAAATGTAATACCTTGTCAAAGTCTTATTTACAAAACAGACTAATCTGATTAGATTTAATATCAATTACCAAGTTAAAATGACTTGTTTCTTTTGATAATCAACCATAACACTTTATTTCTAAAAATAAACCAAAGCATGAATTTAATCTAAATTATTATTTCTTTAAACTTTAATCATTTCAAGTATTTGTATGTTTTCCTTGATCAAATAATTGATAGCCAAATCGTCTGTAAGGCGAATCATGACCAATTCACTGTTTAGAAGTTACATTTACACAGCTCTCACTTTACTTTTTATTGTTCCTTTAAATATATATAAAAAAATCTATATCAAAATATTTCATTCAAAACAAGCAAAAAACAATGAGTGATAGGAGAGAAATATTTAGTTGTGTTCAACTTAAGAACAACAACAACAACAAAATTATTTACTTCCGGTTATAAACAAGAATAATATTTATGCAATTATGGCTTCAGATCAGCATTTACATCTGCTTGATTTACCAGAAGAGATCATTGAAACCATTGTTTCCTATTTAACTTACCATGAATGCAGTGAAACTAGAATCGTATGTTTTTTTTCTCTCATTTAATTTTATGAATGAAGTTATTTCGGATGTTATTGTTTTTCGGATAAGTTTCAAGTAAGCCAAGGCTAGACAGTCTATTTAAAATACCTGAGAAATTTTCCAGAAGGTGGTACCAGTAGACTGAAACTTAATAAGACTTTTACAAATTAAGAGCAAATTGAATTTTACCAGACCTAGTTTATATACGGGAAGATACCTTTCTTGCCTTTGCCTTTGGATAACATGAATTGACATGATATTGATAATCTGATGATGGGGCTGCTGATTGCGATAACAAAGGAATAGTTGATATTGTAATCTGTATATGTCACTCTTATAGACAGGTTATTGATATTTATATTGCAGACATCCAATCAAGAACTGTTATTTAATATGAAATTAGGCAAAGCCTATGCACGGGGAAGTCGTTAAAAATTCCTTTCATTCTTTCCGTTTTAAAGGTGTCATTCGGTATTACATGCACCGCTTCCGTTTTCACTCGGAACACTTGACGGTAATTACTTATCCGAAAAGTTGAGATTTGTTCCGTTATCGGAATACCCCGCCTATTATCATTGAGTTACATTGTAAATGGCGGCGCCTGACTAGAACTGACACTGAAAATTTCATTGTCAGATAGGTATAGAATTCTATATATTTTTTTAATTGTTTTTTATTTGATTTTCTTTTAAATATACATGTGAAGTCTATAGCCGGGCAAGCCAAAGCCTGGACCCGCTTCGCGGGCCCGGTCTTTGACTTCCCCGTATTACTTATTTCTAAATTTCTAAAATTCAGCAATAATAGCTAATACTAAATTATTTCACCTGCTAATTATAATAATTTAGACAGAGGTATCAGAAAATAACAACAGGGCTTAATAAATCAGGATGAGTCTACTTTCCAGTGGAGCTAGTCCTCCAAGAGGAGTGCAAATTTTAGCCAAAAATGATTTTAATAGTAACACAGGGTATGAATAAAATACGCAGGGCTTGAGCTAGGGGGCGACTAGGGCAAAGAAGCTGCCTTCCAATGAATGACTTTGCCTAAAACAAACTTCAAAGCGATTTTGAAGTTGTCCAATTTTTTTATGAGCTGTCATACCTATTTACGAGGCTATGTCTGTTTTTTTTATTTGTTAACTTCTCAATTACAACCAATTACCGTTAATCCACTTGTTTAGAGCGCCTGTCAACATCAACAAAGTCTTATACACGCCGTAAGGCAAAAGTTCACTATGTATAGGTTATGTATAACTTTCTGACATTACATATTCATGCGATAAACGAATCAGAACATGCATTGTATCTACAGCAGTTAGCATTGACCAATCAGCGACACACGTGTTATGTGTATTAATTGACAATAATACAAATGGCGACTGACACAATCAGATTTCGCTGATAACGTGATTAAAGACACCGGCATATACGCAACTGTTGCTAATTGTTGTGGTGTTTTGGCAAGTAAATGTAAGACAATGCCCAACATCTTAAAGGTGTAAATATAAGAAAAAACTTGATCCTTAAAAACCATCAGAGCACAAATCTGTAGAAATTATGTGGCGATTTGTATATATTATTTATTAATATTTTGACTCTGTAAAGTTAACATGCTGGCATATATTATACAAAATTAAATGTCTCCTGGTCTCCAACATCCTAGTTTGTGGTCGAATGGCCCAAATCTTCATCCAACGAAAAATTACATCACTACATGTCTATATGTAAACAGTGTGTTTTTTATTGGTATACATTTAAGAAAAGTAGATTTATAAAAGAATTGTTTTATTTGAGAGGTGTTTCTTAATTCTTTTATGGTTTATAAAGTCTCCTAGTGTATAATTCAAAAAAAAATGTCACGAAAAATGTCTCCAGATGAAGCCAAACATGTCTCCCAACTTTTCCCTGAAGCTTCTCACTTCTCCTAAGAGATGTCACTTCTCCCTAAAATTTTGACCCAGCTCAAGCCCTGATACGCAAAAGAGATTTTTTGGTGCAACATAATTTTTTTTACATAACATAATTATGCATTTTTATGACAATAATTAAGATTTGAGTAATAAAACAGGTTAACTGTGTTAAAATGTAACTTTGTTTTAAAATGTAAAATAGTTGCAATAGGTTGTTTTGAGGAGTCTATGCTGGCAAAAAACAAAATGGCTGTGAAATGAACATATTCTTGGCGCAACATAGATATTTTTCTATAAAGGGAACAATGTATGGTTATAATTAACAATTATTAAAGTAAAACAAATGATATAAATAATTATATAATATATTAAATGAAATATCAACATAAAATTTTGTTGTAAATTTCAATAGGAATTTTTTTTATGCCCCTGGGCATATAGTAATTGAACCGTCCATCCGTCCGTCTGTCCGTACGAGGTTAACCTAGAACGGCAAGTTGGATTTTTCTTAAGTTCTACCTGTACCAATGGCTTCTTTGTTTTAACACTTACTAATCAATACAAAGTACATGATCTGGTCAAGTTACATAACTATGGCTTCCATATTTACCAAGTTATTGCCCTTTTCAGCACTTAGAAAATGAATAATGATTAACCTAAAACGGCAAGTTGGAAATATCTTAAGTTCTATTTATACTAATGGCTTCTTAATTTCCACACTTACTTATCTATACAAAGTTCATGATATTGCCAAGTTATATAACTGTGTCATCCATATTTCCCAGTTATTTCCCTTTTTTCACTAATAGGGCCTTGTCTGGTTAACCTATTCCGGCAAGTTGGATTTATCGTAAATTTCTCTTTAATTGCTTAATTTATTTAATGATATCTTGCATATTTGGTAGGTGGATACCTTTAATGGTCCTCTAATTTTTTGTGGAGTAAGTGGTCTCTAGGGTCAAAGTCAAGGTCACTGGTTTAGAAAATAAATTTAAACATTTTTGCTTATACAGCCTTTATCTTTTGGTTGATGTCTTTCATGTTTAATACAAACATGCCAAGGGAGGTCCTCCTTCTTTGGGTATAGTAAGGGGTCATTTGGGTCAAGGTCAATGTCACCAATGTCAAGGTCACCAATGTTAAAAATAGATTTTTACATTTTTAGCTCGACGATACGAAGTATATGGAGAGCTGTCCTACTCGCCCCGGCGTCCGCGTCCAGATTTCAGATTAAAGTTTTGGTGCAGTAAAATATTTTTCACTATAACTTTGTCATTTCATAAGGTATCAACTTCAAACTTCAAATATATGTTCCTTATCATCAACCACATCTTATGTGACAAGGTTCATAACTCTAGCACCAATATTTTAAGATTTATTTTCCCTTGAACTTAGAATTTTCCTTAAAAAATACTATTTTTTTACTGTTACTTCTTTATTTCTTAAGGAATCAACATCATACTTCAAATATATGTACCTTATCATCATCCCCATCTTATGTGACAAGGTTCATAACTCTAGCACCAATATTTTCAGATTTATCTCCCCTTGAACTTAGAATTTTCCTTAAAAAATACTACTTTTTACTGTTACTTCTTTATTTCTTAAGGGATCAACCTCATACTTCAAATATATGTACCTTATCATCATCCCCATTTTATGTGACAAGGTTCATAACTCTTGAAGCAATTTTTAGCTCGACTTTTTTTTTTTTTGAAAAAAAAGTAGAGGTATTGTTATAGTCAGGTCGGCGTTGCCGTTGCCGTCTCCGTTGCCGTTGCCGTTGCCGTTGCCGTCCGAAAACTTGTACCTGGATCATAACTTTTTTATTTCTTGGTGTATTGTCTTCATACTTGGCCACAACAACCCTTGGGACAAGACCTTTCAGTAGACCACACTAACCTTGACCTTCATCCATAAATGACCTTGACCTTCAAGGTTAAAAGTCCAATTTTTGCTTGTTCATGCTGTTATTGGCTGTTACTTTGTTATTTTTGAATGGATTGTCTTCAAACTTGAACATAATAATCTTTAAGGATATCCCTTGAAAATTACCAGTCAGACCTTGACATTCACTCATCAATGACCTTGACTTTGAAGGTCAAATTATTGAAATTTTCATTTTTTTGGCTATTATTGGCTGTAACTTTGTTATTTTTGAATGGATTGTCTTCAAACTTGAACATAATAATCTTCAAAGATAACTGTTTAAAATATACCGAAAGACCTTGACCTTCACTCATTAATGACATTGCCTTTGAAGGTCAAATTATTGAAATTTTCATTGTTTTGGCAGTAACTGACTGTAACTTTGCTATTTTTGAAGGGATAAACTTCATATTATAACAGAACATTCTTTAGGACCAGACCTTGTTGTTTATCAAACCCAAATTTGCTTGGGCTCTTTAATGACCTTGACCTTGAAGGTAATATTACTGAATTTTCTCAGATTGTGCATTTATCGGTGTGTGTGTATGTATAGTATATGTATTATATATAAATATATATATAAATGTGTGTGTGTATATATATACATATATGCAGGTATATATATATATATATATATATATATATATATATACATATATAGATATATATATATATATATCAAATATATATATATATCAAATATATATATATATATATATATATATATATATATATATATATATATACATGTATATAATTGCGTCATGTTTTTCTATTTTTTGAAATTGCGTCATTTTTTTTTCTATTTTTAGAAATTGCGTCATTTTTTCTATTTTTAGAAATTGCGTCATGTTTTTTATTTTTAGAAATTGCGTCATTTTTTTCTATTTTTAGAAATTGCTTCATTTTTTTTCTATTTTTAGAAATTGCGTCATGTTTTTCTTTTTCTGTAAATTGCGTCATTTTTTCTATTTTTAGAAATTGCGTCATGTTTTTCTATTTTTAGGAATTGCGTCATTGTTGCTATTTTTTAGAATTTGCGTCATTTTTTTCCTATTTTTAGAAATTGCGTCATTTTTCTATTTTTAGAAATTGCGTCATTGTTGCTATTTTTAGAAATTGCGTCATTTTTTTTCTATTTTTAGAAATTGCGTCATTTTTTCTATTTTTAGAAATTGCGTCATTGTTGCTATTTTTAGTTATTGCGTCATTTTTTTCTATTTTTAGAAATTGCGTCATTTTTTTCTATTTTTAGAAATTGCGTCATTGTTGCTATTTTTAGTAATTGCGTCATTTTTTTCCTATTTTTAGAAATTGCGTCATTGTTTCTATTTTTAGAAATTGCGTCATTTTTTTTCTCTATTTTTAGAAATTGCGTCATTGTTTCTATTTTTAGAAATTGCGTCATTTTTTTCTATTTTTAGAAATTGCGTCATTTTTTCTATTTTTAGAAATTGCGTCATTGTTGCTATTTTTAGAAATTGCGTCATTGTTGCTATTTTTAGAAATTGCGTACTGTTGCTATTTTTAGAAATATGCTTAATGTTTCTATTCATATATATACAAAATATATAAACAAAACTAATGTGACAAGACAGACCAACTAAATTTATAAAAAGGAAACATCAATATATGTTCAAACCTTTCTATGTTTGCGTTTAGAAAAAGTAAAAAGTCGAGCGTTGCCCCCGCCCGGCGGTGGCTCTTGTTACAGATTTATCTCCCCTTGAACTTAGAATTTTCCTTAAAAATATTATTTTTTACTTATGTAATAAGGGTCATAACATAGCACCAATATTGCAAGAATTATCTCCCCATAAACTTAGATTTTTTTTACTAGAAAAATGTTATTTTTTACTATAACTTTTTTAGTTTTAAAGGTATCTACCTCAAACTTCAAATACTTATTCCTTATCATCAATTACATTTTATGTGACAATGTTCATAACTTTTGAAGCAATTTTTACAGATTTATCTCTCTTTGAACTTAGGATTTTCTTTAAGAAATATTATAACTTCTTTACTTTTTAAGGTATCTACTTCAAATATATATTTCTTATCATTACACACATGTTGTGTGACAAGGTTCATAACTCTATCGTGACTATTTCTAGAATTATTTCCCTTGATCTTGGAATTTATGGTAACAAATGTTATTTTTTTACTATAACTTGATACATAATTATACATAATTGATTTTTCTTTCATAGTTTTGTCTTCCTTACTGCGTCCAGTATTTTATTAGTCAAGCTTGGCGGTCTCCTGTGACAGCTCTTGTTACAGATGTATTAACCATATTCTGTAGACAGATGTCATTTATAATTGATAGGAAAATAAAATTTGATGGAGTTAGTGGTCAGTTGGGTCAAGGTCACCAGTGCTAAAAATAGATTTTTACACTTTTGCTCATACAGCCTTTATTTATTGACAGATATATTTCATATTTGGTAGGAAGATAACTTGCATGGTATTCCTTCTTTTGATTGGGGTAGGGATCAGTGGGTCAAGGTCACTTGTGCTTAAAATAGATTTTTACACTTTTGCACATACAGGCTTGGTGTATTTCATATTTGATAGGAAGATAACTTGCATGGTATTCTTCCTTTTGATTGAGTTAGGGATCGGTGTGTCAAGGTCACTAGTGCTAAACATAGATTTTTACACTTTTGCCCATACAGCCTTTATTTATTGACAGATATATTTCATATGTGGTAGGAAGATAACCTGCATGTTATTCCTACTTTGAATGGATTTAGGGGTCAGTTGGGTCAAGGTCACAAGTGCTAAAAATAGATTTTTACATTTTTGCCCATACAGCCTTTAAATATTGCTACTGACAAGAATCGGAGCCGGGGGCATTTGTGTCAAACAAACATGTTCTTGTTATTTTAATGTTTTGGAATATATACATACCTTTTTAATGGACATATTCTCAGCATAACGAAGACATTTTTGTATAAAGGGCACAATTAATGATGTTTATACAAAATTTATTCTATATATTGAATAAAGTATCATAATGAAAGTTTGTTCTAAATTTAATAGGAATATTTTTAATTTTAATGTTCTGAAGGTTTAAAGCTGCACGCCTCCAGATGAGCCAAAATATTTCAAGAAATTCCAACTTTAGAAAAATGTATTAAGATCTAAAGAAAAGTAAAAAGATTCAATACTTAATTAATTATTTACATGATATGTGCGATTAATGACTGATTTTGCAGTATAAATCAATATAATTCTATAGCGTTACTAACGCAGTAAGAGGTATTTATGTATATTTTGACCTCTTTTTGGTAATCTAAGTGGATTGTAAGTGCCGTTTGCAATAAGCAAATTACTTTCTCTATTCACTTCACAATATTTTTCTTTTAAATTCATTTTCAAAATTTTCATGAAAATTAGCATGAATCTGGAGGCATGCTGCTTTAAATATGCCGTTAAAATGACATCTGCGCAATGGAGATATTTTTGGTGCAACAAAGATTTTTTGTATAAAGAGTAATGTTTGATTATTAATTGAAATTCTCAAAGTAAAATTTATTCTTTATATTAAATATACTATCATAATAACAATTTGTTTTAAATTTTAAAAGGTACAATTTTAAGTTTTGGATGGTTATAATTATATGCCGTCAAAATGGACATATTCTCGGCACAACAGAGATATTTTTAGGTGCAACAGAGATTTCTTTTGTATATAATTTTTTTTATTATTGTATCACAGGTTGAGGAAAATGTGCAGCCTGACTGTGACTTAAACCTGCAACCCAGAAAATACCATACTATGTCTCTGGCAACTGAGCTACATTGTATCTGGCAGCGTACACATTTTCACACCTAATTAGTGAACAGTTCTATACTTACCCCCACTAAATTGTTTGACTCAATTGAGATAGCTGTATGCAATTATTCTACATGTATTATTATTTACCATTTATATTGCAGGTATGTAAACTGTTTAACAAACTATGTCAACAAAGGTTGAACAAAGGGTTTGCAAAAATTGATAAATTACATGCCCAGATACAAAAGGAAGTGAAGAACAAGTTGCCACGACGTGAATCTGAGCGACGGAACCACCAGCTTGCTAGGCATGTAGATATTTTATCAGCCATTGAAACTCGTCTCTCTTTGCTTGGGATGTCATATATGAAGTACATGGACTCTGGATTATCTTGTTTTATTCCTGGCAAAGTAAGTTGATTATTTTTGTAAGACGTTACAAATGTAGGTATAGATATATAATATAAAATTCTAAATCTTATTAAGTAATTAACCTGAACCATTTTGTGAGTAAGGTACAATTTTTGGAAATTATGAATTTAAAGAAAATTTAAGTTGGGAAGATGCCTTTTACAGAACTGGTCTCTTGTTGATGCCTTTCGCAAACTTGTACCTTGATCATAACTTTTTAAGTTCTTGTTGTATTGTCTTCATACCTGGCCACAACAAGGTATTTTTGTGGATTGGTCAATCCACTAATGTAAGATTTTTTGCATTACATTATTTACATTTTCACTTTAATAAGGAAGATTGAAGGACAAAAGTGATAAATATTTTGCAGGTATTAGATGAACTTCAAGCCATCTTGCACAAACTTCAGTCCAGTGACCAGCCACCCAGGTCACATGAGTTTCTGCAAGAGCTACGTGATATTTCATCTATGGCAATGGAACATTTTGATGAGAAAATTGTACCTGGATTGAAGAACAAACTTCCTGCAGTCACACTGCCTTATCCTTTCTCCGAAGCATGTAAGTATTGTAATACAATGTATAGTCTTGAAGGATGAAAAGCTGTAATTTGCGAAATATTCTGTAAGAATTTCAAAAACTGTACAGTTTTTTTTAGCTCACCTGTCACAAAGTGACAAAGTGAGCTTCTGTGATCACTTTTTGTCCGGCGTCCCTAAACTTTTACTTTAAATGACATCTTCTCATAAACCACTAAGCCAATTTCATCCAATCTTCACAGGAATGGTCCTTTGGTGGTCACCTTTGAATATTGTTCAAAGAATTTAAATCAATGCAGAACTCTGGTTGTCATGGCAACCGAAAGAAAAACTCAAAATATCTTCTTTTAAAAAACCCAAAGAGGTAGAGCTTATATATTTGGCATGAAACATTGTCTGACGAGTGTCTACCAAGTTTGTTCAAATAAAAGCCCTGGGGTCAAAATTGGTCCTGCCCCTGTGGGTCATTGATTTTCCTTAAATGTATATAGTAAAAACTTAAAAAATCTTCTTTTAAAAAACCAAAAGAGCTAGAGCTTAAATATTTGGCATGAAACATCTTCTAGTGAGGGTCTATCAAGTTTGTTCAATAAAAGCCCTAGGGTCATAATTAGCCCCACCCCGGGGTCATTGATTTTCTTTATATGTATATAGTAAAAACTTTTAAAAAACCCAAATAGTTAGAGCTTAGATATTAAGCATGAAACATATTCTGGTGAGTGTCTATCAAATTTGTCCAAATGAAAGCCCTGGGATCAAAATTGCCCCCGCCCCAGGGGTACTAATTTTCCTTATATGTCTATAGTAAAAACTTAAAAAACCTTCTTTTAAATAACACATAGAGCTAGAGCTTAGATATTAAGCATGAAATATCTTCTAGTGAGTGTCTACCAAATTTGTTCACATAAAAGCCCCAGGGTTAAATTTGCCCGGCCCTGGGGGTCTGATTTTCCTTATATGTTTATAGTAAAAACAAAAAAAATCTTCTTTTAAAAACCCCAAAGAGCTTAGATATTCATCATGAAACATCTTCTAATTGGTGTCTACCAAGTTGGTTAAAAAAAAGCCCCTTGGTTAAGATTAGCCCCGCCCCAAGGGCCTATATACAGGTGAGCGATTTCAGGGCCATCATGGCCCTCTTGTTTAGTATATTTATATCTAAAGAAAATTTATACCGAAGGTGTTTCTGTTACATAATTCACACAGAATTTTGCAAGAAAACAGATGAAATATTGTCAACAAAATATTCAGTAACTTTGCACACATGTCATCCATATAATCTGTAATTTACAAATACTATCCTTTCGGTGCACTTTGCATCATTATTTTTAAAAGTCAAATAAATGTAACTTTTGCAGGTTCATCATCATCCACATTGTTCCCATTTCAATCATCTCCTGTACGGGGACCCAGCATGAGGTCAGAAATCACTAATCTTGGTACCCAGCTTCGAGCACAGAGTACCACAATGCAACAGGTGAGGAAGGATGTGTCTGAAGTTAAAATAGGCTATACAAATAATAAAAAGAGATTGACTGATCAGGAGAAGAAAATTATACAACAAGGGCAGGTAATAAGTGAACTGGAGAAAAAAGTTAGTGATATGAATCAGAAATTCATAGACTTGTCTGCTGAGCTCCAGAAACTGAAGGAGGTTAAAGAAGGAGGAGAGAGTAGTAAGGCTATTGCACATCTCCATGAAGAAGAGTATACAGCCAGGAAAGGTAACTCTAGCAGTGAAAATAAAGAAAGAGTAACACGAAACAAGGGGTTAAAACGTAAAAATGGTGGGCACGTTGAATCAAGGGTGAAAAAATCCAAAAATTAAACGGAAATTGAGAATGCAAGAGTATAATTCATTGCCATGAGAATGATCTGAAAAGTGTGAAGCACGGAAATTTCTAAAGCAGTTTTATTTTGTCCAGATAGCAATATTTTATTTTGTTTGCAAATACAGATAGTTGTTTTAGCAATCATGTATGTTTGATTATTATTAGACATGTAAATAGGGATTTTTTTATTTGCCTTTGTGCAAAACAGTCATCTGTTAAACTATGTTGTGGTAGTGTTCTAAGAAAAAGATTTAAAAGAACATAAAATTATTTAAAAGACTCAATTTAATTTGTAAGAGGTTATATCTCACTTCTCATAACTGATATGAGTGATATTGTTTATATTTCACTGATTGAATCCAGAATTTTATTGACTATGATAGATTAGAAGTAGTATAGATCTATTCACATGATGCATGTAGAATGTTGATAAGTAGAAATGAACTGATTTCATTTTATGTACTGTGACAGTTTTGTTATTATTATAACTGTGATATTTCCATGTTATGTTCAAAACCCTTTATGTTATCAGTTTTGTTTTTGTGGTAGTACTTTTTATAATATTGTTTTTTTCTTATCATTTTAAGATTTCATATGCAGTGGCATTAATTTTAACTTTTCTTTGTTTTTTGGTCAGAAAATGGGTGTTTATAATTTTATATCAGTTTATATACATGGCGACAGAAATGACATTTATGAAAGTAATAAGTCTTTTTGGTCACTATGTCATATGCCTTATAAATACATGTAATAAACAACTCTGAAATTGCTATGGAAATATAGATGTTGCCTATTGTGCAAAAACTTGAATAGAGCCCAATACTCAGATGGCACAGTAACAGTTATAATGAGAAAGGGCATTTTTCTGAAAGATACAGTTTTGGAGTTAAGCCACCATTTTAACTAAGAATATTTGTAAAAATGGTTATGATAGAAAATTTTGACAAGTAGATTAAGTACCAAAGATATTGTATTCATTCTTAGCATACTTGCTAATGGGAACAAGACACATCTGTTGGACAAGGGACATAACTAAATGATCAGAGTTATACCTTTTTTTTGAAGGGTAAACTATCAAACTTCCGCCACTCACAATCACAAAGTTATTCATTTTATTGTGAAGTGAAGCACATTTACAGACAAGCATTAACATTGCTTAAAGCAGTTGTTTTTTGTCCGCTTTTTTGTTAAAAATAGGATCTGCATGTGTTAGTTAGTTATTTTGTACACTTGTGAATCTTTTGAATGCTAGGTGTGTTTGTAACCAACCTGTATTACTCATCTATAGAGCTAGTCCAGCCTATATAGGTGTACAGTCTGTCCTGACTATATAACGGTACTGTTGGTTGTATGGAATTAGTACTTTAAAAAATATAAATATAAGGTATTAATGAGACAATGAGATATTCTCTTACTTTACTTTAAAAAAAAATTATAAATATAAGGTATTAATGAGACAATGAGATATTCTCTTACTTTACTTTTAAAAAAAAATATATAAATATAAGGTATTAATGAGACAATGATATATTCTCTTACTTTACTTTAAAAAAAAAAATATAAATATAAGGTATTAATGAGACAATGAGATATTCTCTTACTTTACTTTTAAAAAAATATATAAATATAAGGTATTAATGAGACAATGAGATATTCTCTTACTTTACTTTTAAAAAAAAAAATAAATATAAGGTATTAATGAGACAATGAGATATTCTCTTACTTTACTTTTATAAAAAAAATATAAATATAAGGTATTAATGAGACAATGAGATATTCTCTTACTTTACTTTAAAAAAAAAATATAAATATAAGGTATTAATGAGACAATGAGATATTCTCTTACTTTACTTTTTATAAAAAAAATATAAATATAAGGTATTAATGAGACAATGAGATATTCTCTTACTTTACTTTAAAAAAAAAATATAAATATAAGGTATTAATGAGACAATGAGATATTCTCTTACTTTACTTTTATAAAAAAAATATAAATATAAGGTATTAATGAGACAATGAGATATTCTCTTACTTTACTTTAAAAAAAAAAATATAAATATAAGGTATTAATGAGACAATGAGATATTCTCTTACTTTACTTTTAAAAAAAAAAAATAAATATAAGGTATTAATGAGACAATGAGATATTCTCTTACTTTACTTTTATAAAAAAAATATAAAAATAAGGTATTAATGAGACAATGAGATATTCTCTTACTTTACTTTTAAAAAAAAATATAAATATAAGGTATTAATGAGACAATGAGATATTCTCTTACTTTACTTTTTAAAAAAAAAATATAAATATAAGGTATTAATGAGACAATGAGATATTCTCTTACTTTACTTTTTTTTTAAAAAATATAAATATTAAGAGGATATTTTTCCGTTTGAGTGAAATATGGAATATATTTCCACGAAGCATGATAAAATGCCACATATTTTCACGAGCCGGGACGGCGAGTGAAAATATGTGGCATTTTATCATGTTGAGTGAAAATATATACCATATTTCACAAAAACGAAAAAATAACCTTTTTATTTTATTTAATTTCATTATCAAAGAAAAATGGTTACGAACCCCATTGCTTGCTACGCAACTGCAATGTACAGCGCGCAGTGATATAATTATTGTCTTGTTTTGCACGCGATATTTAGCGCTACATTGTGACGTCACGTAAACTACTCTAAAAACGTCTGTACAGCGTTAATGACTGAATTAAAGATATTGGTGTTCCGATTAATTTTCTTAGTTAGACCATTTTCTATCATTCTAGATGGTTTTCAAAACGAAATTCAACAAAAAGTTGTTTGTATTTATCAGATTTTTCAAACAAAATGGCGAAAGAAGTCCCTTAAAATAAATATGAGTTTTGACTCCGCCCACTTTCATATTTATATTTCATATTAATTTTTAAAAAATATGAAATATTTTTGACTGATATAGCACCATATTTCATAGGTAAAATTAAATAAAAGGCATTAATGAGACAATGAGATATTCTCTTACTTTACTTTTAAAAAAATATATAAATATAAGGTATTAATGAGACAATGAGATATTCTCTTACTTTACTTTTATAAAAAAAATAATATAAATATAAGGTATTAATGAGACAATGAGATATTCTCTTACTTTACTTTTAAAAAAATATATAAATATAAGGTATTAATGAGACAATGAGATATTCTCTTACTTTACAATTTTTGCACAAACAGGGTTTACTTGGTTTGTAAAACAATCACTGTTCACAACAGACTCTGTTCCTTTGGCAGCTCAATTTCAGAATCTTGATATTAAAGTCCCTTGATTTATTTGGAGTACTCTTAATTTAAACCAGGGTAAGTTCACTATACAAATGTAGCAAGTTAAGGGTTACAGACGCTGATCTACAAAAAACCTGAACTATGCACAATTTGTATGAAGGCATTTAAGAGGATGATTTGTTGTATATTATGCCATATGCCTTATGTTACGGTAATTAATTTGAATTGAGTGTATATAGCGTTGTTCATTGGATAAGGCTATTTACCTTGCATAATTTCTTTAAGAAATACTGTTCTTAGAATCATTGTTTGAATGATGTAATTACTTGTCTTCATATGGATCCAATGGGTTATGACCTTAGGAGCAGTTTGTTACAAACACACTTGTAAGATGAACACACTAATATTATATATCAACATAAAAACTTTTTCACAATAAATCGACAAGAATTGTCTGTACTTGTTGTACACACCAAATACCTATCTAACACTGTATTCTGTACACTGGATGTAATATACAGATTCATAAAACTGGATTATATTTCAAATTCAGCATTGGTATATCAAAATGTTATGTTTTGCAACTGAAGGGACTGTACACTAATAATACAATAAAGCATTAGTTCAATATGAGGTAAATTGTATTAATTCGTTTATGTAATGTACAGACTATGGATATTGCATGCCAGAGAAATGCAACAACCAGAACTACTTGCTTGTATAAATTTGTTGTTTTTTTTTGCATGTAAAACATGTATTGCAGGTTAATATATATTAATGTGTATGAATTGTTAAACTGTTTATAATTTTTCCTTTGAAATAATCATGATATTAGATACTACAGTTAAGTAAGTATGCAAATCAGAAAAACAAATATTGGGGTGCTCTCGGTAATATTTATGAAAATCATTAACTGCATAAAGAATGACTTTTGATAAGAGTGAATTTATGACTATATATGAAATTAGTCTTAACTTTATGAATTATGACATTTTATGTGAAACTAGTGTTAATTTTATGAATTATGACTTTTGATATGAAAGTAGTGTTAACTTAATGAATTATGGCCAAATATGAAAGTAGAAAGTAGTGTTATCTTGATGAATTAATACTTAATATAATACTATGAATATGATAATATGAATTATGTCCTTTAATATGAAATTAGTGTTTACTTATGAATTATGACAGAAAATATGAAATAAGTGTTTACTTAACTTATGAATTAGGACTGAAAATATGAAATTAGTGTTTACTTCATGAATTATGACAAAATATAGAAACTAGCGTTAACTTCATAAATTATGACTTAATATGAAACTAGTGTTAACTTCATGAATTATGACTTGATATGAAACTAGTGTTAACTTCATGAAATATGACATATGAAAACTAGTGTTATGAATTATAAATATTGATATGAAATTATGTTAACTTCATGAATTAAGACTGAAAATATGAAATAAGTGTTAATTTTATGAATTACAACTGAAAATTTGAAATAAGTGTTAATTTTATGAATTACGACTGAAAATATGAAATTAGCATTGTTTCCATTTTTGTTATTAGTTTTAAAATTTCATCTGATAGTCATGGAATGTTTATCAATTGACAGAAAGAAAAGAAACAGTGAGCTATTTTTAGATATCTAGAAAAACAGTTCTTGTCTTGTTAGTGTATAAAATGCAGATAAAATATATTTTTTATACAAGTAAAATGGTTTCCTGCGGGGAACATTTATAATGATTTAAAGATATTTCATTTAACTATTTTCAACATTGTTTGGGGGAAAAAATAGAAAAAAATTAACGTTTATATCAGGAATATAGTTGACAATAATCGATCAATAGAAGAAGGTCTTTGTTCTTGGTCAAAAATAAAACAATATTTCTGTTCAAGAAAATGATTAAATACCATTGTATGAATAATTCCGTGCAAAATAATAATAAAATAAAGTAAACACACAAGTTTACGCAGAAAATATCTCTATCTATTATGGCAGATGCCACAAACGAATGTTTTAATTCTGTGGATTTTCACTATAAACAATTTATTGTTTGTAAAATTTCAGATACATTGATAATTTTCAAACACATCATGCCAGTTTTTTCACCTTAAACGGTAAAATAATTATAGAAAATTAGAAATATCACGTAATAGTGTTATGTTCTTAATTAGGTGTAATTCGGACCAATTCCCTAGCATTGTGTACACCGGTCATTTGAGAGACCGGTGTATATAGAGGTAAATCCGTAACGTACCGAAAACAGGTCACGTGCTCCTCCATGCCTCAAAAATTAAACGCCTACCAATACCCTGCGGGCTCCGGCCCGCAGGGAATAATAGACAAGATAATGATTAACTAATTCTTTACTAGTACATGTACATATTGTAATCCCTGAAATTAAGAATGGGTGGTCCCAAATATGCAGTGGGACAAGTCCATGAGAGGAGAAAAAAGGTGACAAGAGGTTAACGAGACTAATAACCAGACAAGAACTATTGCTTTTGCTATCTAAAAATAGCTCATTGCTTGTCTTAAAGGCTAGTAAAGTAGAAATAACTGATGTCTAGAAAAGTAAAGATAGCTCATAGCCCGTTTTAAAGGCTAGAAAAAGCTAACAGATTACACAGATGGCATGATGAATTATCGCCATCATGGATATCATTCATCATATGTACATGTTATCTAATGAGGATGATTAAAAATATACTTTAGATGAAAGACAAGTAACATGTCCTATATGTCAGTAGAATTATATCAATGCTTTGTATGTTGTTACTTTTATATTATAACAATTACATATATATGTTAATATAGTCAAAAAAGACTAAATGCTGTGAAAATAAATGGGTACAGAAAACTACAAGTTTGTTCGTTTTATTTGTTTAATTGATTTAATATATGTTTAATTAATAATTAAAAAACAACAGAAGGGAAAGCAGCTTTAATTCAGAATGATTCAGGTAAAATAATTAGAGCCAAGCCTGTCAGCCAGTATGTAACGTACCATGTGCTGCATCTTTTAAAGGATTTTTATTATGCTCCTGAGATGGGAGGGTGGGGCAGATAGTCTCTGCCTTGCCCATCTTTCCATCCATATTGGCAAACATTAAATGGTTTACAAGCTTCATTTTGTTCAAAGAAGGAAACCACAAACATTGTAGGTGTAAGTGGTAATTTTCACTGGTTTATATGCACAAAGATCAAAGAAAAGTCCATAAACCCAAATTGTTAGAATGTCCAACTGTCATCTTTCACACTCTTGTCCAGAGAAAAACTTGGAAAAGTCTTGAAGTTATTGAACCAATGAGACATAGTACAGTGTCAAATAACCATAATTGTAACATGCTAAATAATTCAATTATCTCCCTGAATGATCATTAACAATGCTTATTACAATGTATTACTTGCTTGTCCAGGGTAAAACTAGTAAACTGTATGTAAAAAACTTATTGAAACTTCCGACAGACCAAGAGGAAGTGCAATGATGTCAGCCTTAGTAAATATCACTTTAGCCAGAGCCATGACTTCAATATTTATCCGTTTACTATAGTAACCTACTATGATGAAAATAAGGTATATTTGCTATCAGTTTTTGCTTTGTCATATATATGACATGCAAAATCTTTCAGAGTTCAAGTGAATATGTGTTACATAAATGTTTTACTTGTGAACATTTTACATGAATAACCTTTGATTATAATTGTCCTACTATATTATTATAGCAAGGGGGCTGTGGTGGCCCAGCTCACTCACCTGAGATCCAATACAGAAGGTCATCATTCTTCATTACAGAGAAGGAAGTAATTACATTGTAGTTTACTTTTGGTGTGTCATTTTTGACACCAGTTGCATAATTTATAAAATACTTGTCCACCTTTGCTAGGACATTATACAGTCAAAATATCTAAGCTCCAGGCATAAAGTTTTATTTAATTAAATATTTAAATCATTTTCCTATACAAGTCTACATTAATTAAGTGACTCGAGGGGCAGGTTAATTTTGACCCATAAGGTATAGTAAATTGTAGGGGACTAAATGTGATCATACATGCCAACATTCTAAATATTTAAACTGTGGCCACAAGATCTAAATTTGGTTACCTGATCAATTTTTTTTCAAAGATAAGTGACACCCCCCCCTCAAAATTTTGACCCCAGAAGCATGCTTTATAGAGTACCAAATTGTGATACTATATGACAAATATATATAAACTCTGGGAATTGTAGTTTACAAGAGACATGTTTACTCTTTAAGGCCTAGAGACATGAATTGTATACCATTGACAGAGGGTCCACAAGACGAAGCTGCATGCCAAATATCTTAGCTCTAAGCATTGTAATGTCACACAAGAACAAATGTATTTTTTATATAAAACTAAACAAACTAAGTGACCTCAAAAGGTGTGGCTAATTTTGGCCCCAGGGGCATGCTCCATATAGCTTTAGTAGAGGAACCACAAGGTACTTTAATTATGTCTGTGCTCTTGGTAAATATTTTACTATACATGTATAAGTCTATGTAAACTAAGTGACGACGAGAACCCAGCCCTTTTTGACTTTAGGGGCATGATACTTATATAACTTGTAGAAGTCATTACAGCATTTCTACATATCAGATTCATACCATATATCTAAGCTCTAGACACAAGAAGACTTATATGCAAGACATAAATTATCACCATATTGAGCTCAAAATTAAACCTTTAAGGATATGACTGGTAACATGTTCTGGGTCTGTGTAAAAGTTACATGCTTATGGAGCCTCATAAAGCATAGACTCACACACATACATGTACTTATGAAAACATTGCCATCACAAAAGCTCATTTTTGCTCAGGTGAGCTAAAAATGAAATAAGAACATAACAAGATCATTTATGAAAACTGGTATTTATTTATTGCACGTACAATAGAACTGAATCATAATTCTGGCATTTTATCCTACACACAAATTAATACAACTGGAAACAAATGCATATATCCCTTAAAACAATCAATCTTAGTAAATAAACACTAATACACATTTTGACCACTCAATCTGAATGACTATGTTAGACATATCTTGATTATTAACAGTAAACTTGTTGTTGACAAAATCAAAATAAATCAAAACCCAGTATTTTGATTCCAAGCTCATTCTTTTTGTTATATAAACTTAAATGATCTGATACACCTTGGTGGTTACCTGTTATATTGGTTCAGGATTTTTTTTATATTTTCAATTTTTGTGATAATCCCAGGGTCAAATGTAACACTGGTGTTAGGTTGAACCCTTGGATATACATTTATATCAAATAGTCCTTATTTTATTTATGCTAATATTCTTTCATTCCTTGTAGATGAAATAGGAAACATTGTATATAATAATATTATTATACTCTTACTACTAAAATATCTTAAAATAATTTATAAGCACTTAAGCAACAATAAATAATTTCAAAAAACCTATTTAAACTATAATATTTTTGAGGAAAATACAAAATATATCAATAGAAAATAAAGTTTACTTTCCATTGGCATGAAGATATTTTGGTGTTTAAATTCAACCCAAACATCTTTTTTAACAACAGTGCTTAATTACAGTTGACATTTTATTTCACTTATATAATTTAAGAAAACCAAATGTTTACTATTGTTTTCATCAGACTTTCATCATGTTTTATAAATAATGAATACATCAGTATAGATGTAAGGAGATAAAGAATGACTATACTAGTATAGATGTATCATGAGAGATTGGATACATGTGTATAGATGTACAGCGAGGGATAGGATTGTATCAAACATAAATATTCTGAATAAATAATTGCACTACACTGCTGTAGAATTTACAAAAAAGCACTTTTTAAACAGTACTAACAATGTTTTGCATGTAACTAAAAATAGTAACAAACCATATACATGTACATAATAAACTAAAAAAGCATGTTTATGTAAAGATATCTATTTTTTTCCATAATTTATCATATTGTTAATAATATTCACTAAAGGCATCAGATATATTTTAGAATAAAACCTCTCATACAATAAACACTGATAATGACTCAAGTATGCCACCAGTATAGAGCCAGGCCAGCCTGCACATCCAGGTAGTCTTACCAGACTCTATACTGTTGACAGCCCAATTTTAATTTTTAAATTCTGAAACCCATTAAATAAATTAGGGGCACTGCAGAGTTCCATAACCCTAAATAATCCAATTTAGCAGCCAGGTTTTGCAGAGAATCTACAATGTGAAATGATCTGAACAAGTTCAAGGTTTCAGCATAACACAGTATTGTCAGCACAACAAGCTGTGTCTGCTTTACTATCCACCTTATATTAACAGATTGATAGTCTGTAAATATACCTTATGACATTTTCTTAAACCAACAAAAAAATGCAAAGAATCTTCAAGTTTCTATTATCTTCCCCTTACATGTACCTATTTTCTTTTGACTCTTTAACAAAAAAAAGCGGGGAAAAAACCACATACAGAACACAACACTTCCTTTATGGACAGAAAGGTCAGTTATCTTCTTTTTTACCAAAGAGTCGTACAACAAATTAAAATCACTAAAAAATCACTATTTGCTAATTTGAAAATATTCCCAAGATGAAACTTCTAGCATTTCACTGATCGTCTTGCAGCCGAGAAATCAATTGGGAGCTATTTTTAGTAACAACTTTGAAAATCTGCTGTGTAATGCTAGGAAACGCTAAAAATTGTAAGATGATCATATGAGAAATATCATCCTGCAAATTTTCTTTTGTAGCGGGCTTCAGATATCTAACTTATAAAATCTCGGATAATGATTTGCAAATTTACATTCTAATTTTCCACTCAGCAAAAATGGCATGAGTCATTTGTTTGTAGCAGTCAGGAGAAGTACAGTTTTAACAGAATTTTTTATCTTATTTATAACGGAGTTGAAAAATATCAAAATGGATTTTTTAACTGTCATATAAAGTAAATATTGTCTACTTCATAACATTAAATACTACAAAAATAAAGATTGTCACAAAAATTTCAGAATAATGCCACATGAATTATAACATAGAAACCATGGTTTATAAAAACCCATAACATAGTACATCAATACAGTGCAAAAATCTGCATCTCACATGTAACATAATATCTAATATTTGTACATATTGTCACGTTAGTGCAATAACTGGTTAACTGGTATTAAATTCAGAAGGACTTAACCCGTTACTGCACAAAGGAGACAACATAACATCATATCTGTACAGGAGTTGATATGATATCCACAAATGATGGCATGTCAATTTCCAGCAAAATATGCAGAAATAATCATAGGTAGATATAAAAGGTGATATCTAAACATATACATCATAACATGTACTTTATTAAATTTATCACTTCTTATCTTCTGATACTATTTCTATAAATGACATCAGCATTTATTATTATTGAGTACAAACATAATCTATCTTTGGATATTAGAACAGTAAAGTGATATAATATCAGCAAGTTTAGTTATATGTAGAGCATAAGTGCCTTATTCTCATACAATCCTAGACCTTTTTCATATGAACTTATAGTAATCTATGCTATATATACATGTATATCATCCTTTGATAAAACATAGTTAGTGGTTTAACTGACTCAAGAGTCTTGCTTTACAGTAATTTCTTTATATATGATTGGCAAAGGTCGTAACTTAACATCAACATACAATGTTGTCAATCAGGCAACACCTTGAGGATAATATTGGATGCCAGAAACTCTTTTGTTTTTCACTATGAATATCTTTAAAAACAGATAATGTTGTTAATAAAATTAAAATAAAACCTTTCTACAGGTTTATTTTAAATGTAACTACAACAGGAGCTAGTACTTAAAAATAATAAATCAATTCATGTGACCATAAATTTACCTTTTTATTTTACGTATAACAAGAGCTGTCGGTAGGACAGCAACGCTCGACTATTCTTAGTGCTTGATAGTAAAAAAAAAATGCTTGATACAGTTACCTCCTCCTGTTTACAGGTTGGGGTCATGATGGTGAACAAGTGTGCAAAGTTTCAAAGCCATATGTCAATGGACTTTGAAAATATTTGAACTATGACAAAAACTTTAATGTAAATTCTAAGTCGAAAAAGGGGCATAATTCTGTCAAAATGCTTGATACAGTTACCTCCTCCTGTCTACAGGTTGGGGTCATGATGGTGAACAAGTGTGCAAAGTTTCAAAGCCATATGTCAATGGACTTTGAAAATATTTGAACTATTACAAAAACTTTAACGTAAATTCTAAGTCGAAAAAGGGGCATAATTCTGTCAAAATGCTTGATACAGTTACCTCCTCCTGTCTACAGGTCGGGGTCATGATGGTGAACAAGTGTGCAAAGTTTCAAAGCCATATGTCAATGGACTTTGAAAATATTTGAACTATTACAAAAACTTTAACGTAAATTCTAAGTCGAAAAAGGGGCATAATTCTGTCAAAATGCTTGATACAGTTACCTCCTCCTGTCTACAGGTCGGGGTCATGATGGTGAACAAGTGTGCAAAGTTTCAAAGCCATATGTCAATGGACTTTGAAAATATTTAAACTATTACAAAAACTTTAACATAAGTGGTTACGCCGACGCCGACGCTCGGGTGACTACAATAGCTCTACTTATTCTTATCGAATAGTCAAGCTAAAAACTATAAAAATCCTATTCATGAAACAATAAAAGTAGATTTTTTTTTATTAATTTGAATAAAGAACTTTAGAAAAGCATTGACTAATGATACCAGAAACCTGAACTTTGATATAAAAATCTGAATCACATTAAACTCTCTTGGATTCCATAGAAATTAATAAAATCCCTTTTTCCAACAAATAACATTTTTTTCCAAGTTAAAATATTAAGATTAATTTTTTTCATAATTTATTTTGACAAAAAAGTTTTGACAATCTTCGTCACAAAAAATACTGACTTTGCATTATACTGAACCATATGCTATAAATCAGGTTAATAAAAACCATAAACAAGAGGGCCATGATGGCCCTGAAGTCGCTCACCTGTATATAGGCCCCCGGAGCGGGGCCAGTTTAAACCCAAAGGCTTTTATTTGAACAAACTTGGTAGACACCCATTAGAAGATATTTCATGCTTAACATCTAAGGTCTAGCTGGTCAAGTTTTTTTCTTTACACATATAGTTAAAAACAATGACACACCTGGGGCAGGGCCAGTTTTGACCCAAGGGCTTTTATTTGAACAATCTTTGTAGACACTTACTAGAAAATGTTTCATGCTTAATATCTAAACTCTAGCTATTTGGGTTTTTTCAAAGAATACTTTTAAGTTTTTGCTATACACATATAAAGACACCCATTAGAAGATATTTCATGCTTAACATCTAAGGTCTAGCTGGTCAAGTTTTTTTCTTTACACATATAGTTAAAAACAATGACACACCTGGGGCAGGGCCAGTTTTGACCCCATGGCTCTTATTTGAACAAACTTGGTAAACATCCATTAGAACATGTTTCATGCTAAATATCTTAGCTCTAGCTCTTTGGGTTCTTTAAAAGAAAATTGTTTAAGTTTTTACTATATGCATATAGGGAAAATCAATGACCCCCGGGGCGGGGCCAATTTTGACCCCAGGGCTTTTATTTGAACAAACTTGGTAGACACCCATTAGAAGATGTTTCATGCTAAATATCTTAGCTCTAGCTCTTTGGGTTCTTTAAAAGAATTTTTTTTAAGTTTTTACTATATGCATATAGGGAAAATCAATGACCCCCTGGGGCGGGGCCAATTTTGACCCCAGGGCTTTTATTTGAACAAACTTGGTAGACATCCATTAGAACATGTTTCATGCCAAATATCTAAGCTCTAGCTCTTTGGGTTTTTTAGAAGAAGATTTTTTAAGTTTTTACTATATGCATATAGGGAAAATCAATGACCCCCTGGGGCGGGGCCAATTTTGACCCCAGGGCTTTTATTTGAACAAACTTGGTAGACACCCATTAGAAGATGTTTCATGCTAAATATCTTAGCTCTAGCTCTTTGGGTTCTTTAAAAGAAGATTTTTTTAAGTTTTTACTATATGCATATAGGGAAAATCAATGACCCCCTGGGGCGGGGCCAATTTTGACCCCAGGGCTTTTATTTGAACAAACTTGGTAGACACTCACTAGAAGATGTTTCATGCCAAATATCTAAGCTCTAGCTCTTTGGGTTTTTTAGAAGAAGATGTTTAAAGTTTTTTCTTTTGGTTGCCATGGCAACCAGAGTTCTGCATGGAATGGAATTCTTTGAACAACTTTGTTAAGGCTTCACACAAGGAACATCCCTGTGAAGTTTCATTATGATCTGCCTTATGGTTTCAGAGGAGATGTCGTTTGAAAAGTGTGAACGGACAACGTACGACGGACGACAGACGACGGACGAAGAGTGATCCTAATAGCTCACCCTGAGCATATGCTCAGGTGAGCTAAAAATAAAACTTAAAACCAACATAGGAAGTGGTTTAACTGACTCAAGAGTCTTGCTTTACAATGATGAATCATTTTTCAGTCACATTAAAAATAAGAAACACCTAATATGAGAATTGGAGCTAATACGATAAATTTCTGAATAAAAGTCTTAATATTTGGATTTTTTCTTAAAAATAATAAATGCTTTAGAATAAATTTTATCTAAGTAAAAATTTAAGAGCTTTTTTAATTAATTCATTAAAGTCTATAAATAAAAGCATAATGTCACAATCCCTCTTTCAATACAAAGTCAAAAATCAATATTAAAACAAAACAAAAAGTTGGACACAAAAAAATAATATGAAAGTACAAACAGCTGCCTAAAAAAAGGTGAAAAATACTTTTTTTGTGATATTAAGTATATAAACATAAGTGCTCATATTTATAGGGATGACCAACCCTTGACCTGTGGAGTTATTTTGTCTTTAACACTGTAAAGAAGTGTAGGTTAGTCTGGCTCTGGTCTGACGTCAAAGGCTAATCATTTTCTATTTCTGCAGGGTAACTGTTGATTATATTATAAGAATATTGAATAACACCAATGGACACTCCCTATGTCACTTTGACAAAGCTAAAAACAAGATAAAATTAATAGGAGAACTATTTTCAGCCGCAGTGACCTTGACCCAATTGGTCTGGGCCCTCATGATAGAGGTCCACAGGAGTAACAATACACCAAATCTGTAAAATATTGGTAAATATTGGAGGGTGCTATAAGATAAAAAATTTATTTTTATAGATGAACAAATGAAAGGATGGACAAACCGGCCACTATATGCTTCATCAACATTTTTTTTTAAGCATAAAAATCTGATAAAGAGTCCGAGACATCTGGCATATAAAATATGAAAAAATATGCATTAAAATATGGTTCACACCTATGCTTGAGATTCCAGTTTTGGTATCTGAACAATTCATTCCTAGAGTAGTTTGTAAAAATATTACATGATTTGAACACATTCAAAATAAGCTATTACACATATATGCACTTGATGACCTTAATGAATGACCTTGACTTTACTAATTATGCATTCATATTATGGAAGGATTAACCTTAGTGATAAATTGCACATATGCAGTAGAACGAAATATTAAAAGAAGAAATCAAAACTGACTTCTATTGTTCTCTAATTTTATAACAGAAAAGCAATATACAGTATTACATTTTTTAGCATATGTAAATATTGGTGGCTTACAACCTTTTACATTGGGGTTTTCAATGACTGATAAAAATAATTAGCAAATAAAATATTCAAGTTTAAAGCTTTAAAAAATTCAACATGTGATTGTGTCAAAGCTTAATTTCCATCTAACTCCCTATAACCTTTAACCCTAAATTTCATCAGCATTACTTCATTTTATATCTGTCTAGAAAAATTTCTATTGTTTACAATACAATTTACTAAAAACGTTTAAATATCATTTTGGCAAAGCAGTTACTTTAGGTACAATACAAGCCTGATAATAATTAGTACATATTGTTGATAAATAATTAATATTCATCTATACATTGTTATGTTATATTAATATAAAATATACAAAGAAGGTTCCTATATATGACTTTATGTCATCCAAGAAAAAACAACTTCTATCTCTTCTTCTCAATAACTTTAAGCTGATATGAATATATGAATTGTAAAATTTTCGATCAATTTCAAATTTGCACCACTTATCACAATTGCGAATGTACTATCCATGAAAACATGATATCATTATAAATATTGAAAACAAAAGACTGCCTTATCCCTTATGCATTTTCTTTTATAGGTAACAAACCTATCTTTATTTGTTTTAAAATTTGTATTTTAAAACAACCCTTACTAACACAAACATAATGATATACATGTACATGACTTCAAAATTCCCACATGAGACAGGCTAAAGTAAAACTTCAAAAAAAGTACAAACAATATAAAAAATAACAAATAAATGCAATGGCCATGGTTAATTTTTGAATAAAACAGAAAAGAAACAACAAATAAAACCCACAAAAAATCTAGCAAAATTGATCTGACTTTGATAGAAAGAGAAATTTACTTCATCTTAGTTAAAATCTCAACAATCATTTTAGCAGGTTGTCGTTTTTAAGCCATGTTTTGCCTCTATAACTGATCATTCAAATACAATGTTATAAACTGTAGATATTGACCGATACTGTGGTTACAAGCTTTTATTTAATCATGTGCCACAGCCAGCAACTAATAATTCCACGCCTTCAATGATATTTAAATGATATCTATAAAATATTTTCTACACCGGATTAAAAAATAACTAAATGTCAGGTTTATAAAATAAATAAGAAGCAATACACAGAACATGACGGGTAGTTCTTTATTTACTGTAAATATAGACTTCTCACCAAGAAGTGAGATATTTCTTATATCCTCACCATCATGAGACCCAAGTTAAATATAACAAAAATAACTTTAAAATGAGATATATTCCATATTACACTGAAAGCAAACGGATTTTTTTATTTTATGTAAATCCATGAAAACAATATTTATCCACAATGGATGATATACAGCGACTGATAAAAACATATATTTTTTCACTGATAAAATCCAATATTTCATTGATTTACATAGAATAAAAGGACCAATATATTTACTTTAATGCATTCTAGATTATATAATTAAAAAATAAATCTAACATGACTAGAGTTCATCAACAGATCAATATAAGAAATAATAACAATATATCCATCAAGTCAAGAAATAAACTATTAAATAATGTATAATTGAATAAACATAAAAAATAACCATGCAGACTAATGGAAATAGCATCCAATAAACAAAAATATTCAACTTTAGTAAGCATTAACTAAACATCTGAATGTACACGTAGTAGGAACTTCTGAGATTCAAGACCGGTATAATTTTCTTTAAACTGCACAATTCTTATTTTTAAAATAAAAAGTTTTGCTTAATAAATCACTTGGTCTAATTATGTCTTAAAGAAAACATCATTTCTACTATACATACATTCCAAAATATTATTTTTAAATCTTAACTCTTAATGCATGTTATCCATAAAACAGATCCAATTCGGTTTTATTTTTCGGTTTAGGAATACCTTAACGTCTGACATGATTTAAGTGAGAGATATTTGCTGAGATAAGTGGCAAACCTCAGAAATAATTTCAGGAATCTCTACAAAACATATCTCTTCAAGCTATTGTAGACGTCCCCTAACAAGCCGAGTGGTTAACATGTAGCACTAATAATCTTATGATTGCTGCCCGCGTGGTTCAAACCCAGTCAGGGGCAAGTCATTGTTTCCTTAAGTAAGAAACTTTACACTCATTGCTAAGTACTGGTTAGTTCCAGCAACAGAATCGAGAGTGTTTCAATAAGCTCTTCAAACTGAAATAAATTTGTATAAACTAAGCTGTCCTTATTAAAAGGGCTCTAATAAATTAATAAATTAATTGAGGAAAGCATTGCAACCATAGCACTACCGACAAGCATTAAACACCATGATTATATTTCATATACAAACCATTAGCTAGTCCGAGCCAAATTTTAACTTTAAGGATATCAATCTTATAATTATGTATATTTGGTTGAAACAAATACTTCAAAGCTTGAATTTACTATAATAATGTTCAATCATTCATTGAAATACAGGGTAAAGGAGAATGGTCTATAGTCTATAAACTCAAATGCAAAAAAAGCAGAAAAAACAAGAATAATGATTTTATGGAATGTTTTTGTGTTTTTCTTCTGAAATGCAATAAATTAAAGGGTTGTTATACTTGTAATTGCTTATAAGAAAAACTATATACATGTACTACAGGTATAGTCATATGACCTTTTCAATAGGCTTAATAAATCTGTTTCATATGCTAAAAACAGGAGGCTCATTGTGGCCCTGTAGTTGCTCATAGGGAAATCTTTGATATATCATACCTACTTTAAGCTGACAAGTTAAAAGAAGGTAACTAATTTTAATGAATCTTTGCAGTAATTTATGTGTAAAAGTCTGACTGACTAAACCTTTTTATACAAGGTCAGAAAGGAGCTCTTCAATTACCATATTTTAAATAAATACAATAATATGTTTCCATACAATTTAGCAAAGATTGTCATTAAAAAAAAAAGCTAAATAAAAATTCCCTAAAAAGTATAAAAAAAAGTTAAATAAAAACTCCCTAAAAAGTTTGTCATGAAATTTGGAAAGAAATTTTATTTTTAGATTAAGTGTTAAAATGTTGACGTATGGCAGACAAAGTATTCCTATTATCACGCCACAGATATTTCTCTGCTCCAAGGCTTCCAGAACACAAAAGACAAGTTATTCCAATAAGATATTCTACATTTACTAAAGACTGCAGACCAAAATACTGAAATGTTAGAACAGGGCAAAAAAATAGACGGTTTTCTTATGATCAGCTGAAATATCTACTTGATACCTTTCAATTCACACAATTAGTCAGTTCACATACGCCTAGTAACATTTAAACATTTCATTTAAATCTTCATACAACATTGCATTGTTGTTTTGACAAAGAAATACACACAAGAACACACATAATAAATATACAAATAAATGATAGGCTATAGTTATCATCTGCTATCAAATAACATGTACTTTAAATATGACTAAATTCATTTTAACAAATTCAAATGACAGGAAATTATTCTAGGGATTTAATAAAAATCAGATTTTATTTTTCAAAGAATATCCACTTAAAAAAACAACAAAAACAAGTTCAATGAAAAAAGTACAAAAACGTACCTAATTGTACTATGAACTTCGACAATTTACATAACCCTGTTCAACTAATTACATTTGGAATATAATTCTTACATAGATTTCAGATCTAAATCAACACACCCTGTTCCCCTGAAAAAGTTACAAAATCAAAAATGAAGCTTAAAACTTGTTTCATTTTTTGTCAATTTTCAAAAGACTTCAGGTTCAAATTTAAGTATAAAAGAATTGTGTTACAAAACTCAAACAATAATACAAAGAAATGATAAAATTTTAAATTTCAAAAACAATTTTTTAAGAAACAACTTTTTTGAAGTGTGAACCACATGTATATTATAGTTTTGCATGTTTAAACTTTTTTTCCCATCAATACATCAATATTGCAAATTCCTTTTATATTCTTTCAGGTAGGTACATTTCATTCAAACACAAGTTGTTTGTTTTCACATTTAAATATTGTAGGAATGAGCACACATACACAAAATCAGACAGTCACCAATTAAATATGAGGAGATATAAGCTTATTGTCACACATTTTATGTAAAAAAACAAATCCAGTTGTAACAATCTTGACAAGTATACAAATTTTCATTTCAAAGAAAATATTTGAGCTGTGTCACGACAAAAACCAACATAGTGGGTTTGCGACCAGCATGGATCCAGACCAGCCTGCGCATCTGCGCAGTCTGATCAGGATCCATGCTGTTCGCTTACAAACCCTATAACAAGTAGAGAAACTCAGCATGGATCCTGATCAGACTGCGCGGATCCATGCTGGTCGCAAACACATTATGTTGGTTTTGTCGTGAGGCGGCTCAATTTTTATATTTCATTTAAAAACCTTTAGCCTGCTTGCAGCAACTGAATAAAGCCATGTGACCCGTGCAGACCAACATCAGCCAGCATGTCCATGTAATCTGATCATGGTCTGCACGGATAACTACTCAGTCAATATGTGTTTTGAAACAAGTCAATTTCAGGTACTTAGTATGGTATGGGTTAAAGAGGTATTTGTCTGGCAGGTTGCCAAGTTCTTTCTGACAGTCTGGCAGGTTGCCAAGTTCTATATGACAGTCTGGCAGGTTGCCAAGTTCTATATGAGTCTGGCAGGTTGCCAAGTTCTGGCAGTCTGGCAGGTTGCCAAGTTCTATATGACAGTCTGGTAGGTTGCCAAGTTCTATATGACAGTCTGGAAGGTTGCCAAGTTCTATATGACAGTCTGGTAGGTTGCCAAGTTCTATATGACAGTCTGGCAGGTTGCCAAGTCCTATGTGATAGTCTGGCAGGTTGCCAAGTTCTATATGGCAGGTTGCACAGAAATTATTATTCTTATTATTCAAGATCTAAATTAGATTCATATATTTTGGAAATTCAATTCCAAAAACTTTTCAATACTCTGTGTACATGTACTCCCTTTCTTCATATTATCTTCATTAAATTTCTACTTTTTCACTTCTCTAGCTCAGTGAAGTATTCTCTTCAAAAATATCAAATATTCTCCAAATACACCCTGTGACTAATTATAAAACAGTGGATATAAAAACTAACCCTATTTCAAATCTTGATTTTCTGCTTTTAGTTTTAGAACACATTCAGTTGCAATAGTTTGATGTAAGATATATTCTGACTAGAAAAATCTCCTCGTTAGCTTGCATGCAAAAAATATATATCAAAATTTGAAATATGCCTTTTATTTCTTTCCTAATCAAATTTCAATTATGTCTTTAGGTTGAAAAAAAAAGCTCAATAAATATTTTCATATCTATTGACTTGCTACCTTAATTAATTGACTTTTACAAGTTTTGAATTATTTTCATTGTAAGATCCATCTAAATTCATCAACTTAAGCAAACCAAGGGTTAAACACCACACTGTCCTAACTGAATGAACATATTAAACTAGTTACGGCAGTGTTGGTATAAACCCTGAAATCATCAGGATAAACTATATTTATAGAATTTCAATACTATTTATAAGTTGAATTAAATAGCCATTTTAAAACAAAGTCACCAACAAAGTCAACCTACAAAGCTATTTCAATAAAAATTTAGCTACTCAATTTTCTGTTCGACAAATTCACCATGTATAAGGACTTATGTACAATCAAGCGGAACATTTGAGCCGTGTCACGACAAAACCAACATAATGGGTTTGCGACCAGCATGGATCTAGACCAGGATCCATGCTGTTCGCTATCAGATTCTCTACTTGTCATAGAGTTTGTAAGCGAACAGCATGGATCCTGATCAGACTGCGCGGATGCGCAGGCTGGTCTGGATCCATGCTGGTCTCAAACGCACTATGTTGGTTTTGTCATGACACGGCTCATTTTAAATCTAGACAAACACCCTGTCTCACTGAGAGAACAAATACATAAAAAATGACCAGACCTAAAATAATGTAAAATGTCACATATATATCAATTGAAATAACATGATCTATTAATAGTAACAACAATTCCATGACAAGTTTTCTATACAAGCATGAAATGTACAACTTGTAGTAAACATTCAAAATTATTTCATTAAAAATTATGAATGACAATTAATGATAAAACTATGCAAACTAGTAAGCCAGTCTGTTCAAGACTTCCTCACTTATTTTGGCAAAATTTGATAAAAAAAAGTTCAATGAGGTTCTTGTTTCCACAATTCTGACAAAAAGTCCATCAAGGCTGCAGGTTGTCAGGACTGCCCTTATATTCCTGGACTATAACAATACTGGTTAGATATGAGGAAATTTGGTTGTTATCTATATAGCACTAAAATTCATGATTCAAAAACAGAGACAGATACCTTATCTCATATCCTTCACATAAATTTAAAAAATTTTTGTGTTTCAAAAACAATAATTGGATAGTTTATATTTAAATTAAAGTTTAAAAGCTTAATTAAACAACAATGGAAAAAAAGTTTTAAGAAATCTTGAACAGACAATAAAATGATTCAATTTTTTTTTCATCAATGTAAGTCAGAAAGATTTTAGACCATTACACTGAATGTAGGACAAAACCCCACCAGTTAAAACCCCACCACTCAAAATTTTATAGAGTGGACAAAACCCCACCATTAAATTTTATAGAGTGGACAAAACCCCACCACTATATTTATCAGAGTGGACAAAACCCCATCACTTCAGTTTTATAGAGTGGACAAAACTTTCTTGTAAACATGTTAAAAAACAAACAATTGTGCATCAGCAGAAACTGAAAAGAATAAATGCTATATGCTATAATTATCATGTTTTGTTCTTTAGGGATTTGGATGTTTTTTGTGTACAATTTGTAACACCTTTTTTGCAATCAAAACATCAATAAATAATCTGTTTTGTTCTTCAGGGAATTGGATTAAGTTTTTTGTGTACAGTTTGTAACACCTTTTTTGCATATTGCACATGCAAGATGTACATGCATTGTTAATAAAATTGTTCATTCTTATATTACACAAATGTTATATTGAAATTAAAAAATAAAATGTGAAAAAAATGTGTATATTATATATATTTTAATTCATCAAATCTTGCCCAATAATTGGTAAGTGTGGAGTTATGTCCACTCTATAAAACTGAAGTGGTGGGGTTTTGTCCACTCTGTAAAATGTAGTGGTGGGGTTTTGTCCACTCTATAAATTTTAGTGGTGGGGTTTTGTCCACTCTATAAAATTTTGAGTGGTGGGGTTTTAACTGGTGGGGTTTTGTCCGTCTTCCCATTACACTATAGAACATCCTTATAAACAAAAAATGTCCATCCAAAATATTCTATAAGCACCAACGTCTCAGAAGAAAATAAGTGCTTTTTCTTTCACTTTGTACATTTGATGATGTAATAGCATTATAACCATTAAAGTCTTAGTCAAAAACTGCTTCCTAAGTCACAATGACGAAAAAAAAATAAAATGCTCGGCTACATGAATCTTCCGTCCTTTCATAAAAAAACATTTTTCAAAGATCATATAATATATAAAACTCAGATTCACTTTGCTCCATCCATGTTCCTTAAGATGATGAAATATAATTGAAAGACTGTATCTAAACACGTATTTTCACGAATATCCTCCAAAAAAAATCAAAACAATCTGGAATTCCGCAGCTAAACAACAGTTCTTCTACTTTTGGGGGTATTCTTTTGTTTGTCTTCTTTTTACCTCTCTCCCCTCTCGTGATTACAAACACTTACAAAAGAAAAACATGTCACATGTCACAATACACATTGATGAAATAAACTATGAAAAATTGAAGCTGTTTTAAAAAATCTTAAATTTGCAGACGGGGGATTTTTGTGTGTGTGTGTGTTAAAATATGGGTATTCATCATTGATACGATGCTCCGGTGGCTCCGCCGCTTTGGTCAAGCTTGCCATAGTCTGGATTTATGAATGAGAAACCTCTAAACTCTTCCTGGTTAATTGCCTTTACAACTGTTATATCTATAGGAGTTAATGTTGGCTCTTCTGTTGTAAAATCTTTGTCAAAATTGTTGGCATCTGTCTTTGATTTCTGTAACAACAATAAAAAAAATGTCAATTTTTTTAGTCAATGACTTTCAGTCTGACAAAAAAGAAAGCAAAAAAAAACAAACAAACATAAATTCTTTATACTGTTTAAAATCTTTGTTAAAGTCTACATTCTTTCTATTTTTAATACATTACTAATTATTCAAAAGTTTCATAAATTAATTTACAATGTAAATACCTTCAATCAAAATCGTTTATTTTTTTTTTAAATAGAAATAGATACAAAAATTTAACATTACCATGTCAACTAGAAATAAAGAACTTATAAAGTCTGTTGCAATGTATTTATATTATACATATGAAAAAAGAAAACAATCCATACAAATAAAGTTATAAATAAAATTGTAAATCATACATTTTTGGTTCATGTTTTGAAATTGTATATATTCATTGCTTAGGCCAGAGGCCTTATATCAGATAAAATTTTGTTGTTGTTGATGATGATGATACATTAAGTCAATGCAATCAAATTGTTAAATGGTCTCTTGCATTTTGCATAATATATTTTAACTTTAGTGTACAACTATGAATAATACACTTACTATTTTTGGTTTAAAAGGTGGCTTAACAGCTTTTTGTTCAAGAAGTTCCCAGTTGATTTTTTCATGGAAGAAAGGATGAACTAGTATAGCCTTTTCTGCTCCATGGTTCTTTACACATCCTAGTCGCTTTACAGGATTTTTAGTCATAAACTGTAATACACAACATAAAACTATATATCTGATTGATAATTTTTCATTTGAAAAAAAATTGGCTTATTCTCTTTAAAATGATGTAAAAAATTATTTAAAAACTTCATTCTCATTTTTGTTTCCTTCTAAATTTAAAACAACAAACAAGTCGCAAATGAAAACTTTACTCTTCTGCTATGACATCTAAACATATATGATACCTAATGATCAAAATCATTTTTGTTTTAGCCTTTTTATATAAAACCAACTTAAACATAGTAAGTGATAAGTGAAAATAGACATTGTTGACCCTTTAACATGCCACATCAGTTTAGATATTGAATTAGTGTATATTCAATACTGAATGTATGGAACATGATACTGCTCGCTCTTATATGCTATATACTGCTAGATATTATATATTCCACAACTTACATAAATTTAGTAATGAACTTGCATGATTATAATACTCTATTTATCACATATCTTAATAACTGTTTTCAGTAAAAACAACCATTTTTTTCAAAGTAACTCCCACATTAAGCACAATTTTACGCCCAGTATTTAATAATGCAAATGTTGTTGTTCAAAAAGCCATGCTATACCATTTTTATGAAGTCGTAAAGGTTGCACAGGAATGATATGATTAGCAATATTAGACACTGTTGAAGATAAAAATTTAAGACACTGTCAAAACCTAGAAAGGATAGATTATGTTTAAAGAATCAGTGATAATAAATACAATTACCCCTTTAAGTGCTGACACAGCTTCCTTACTAAGCCAGACTGGATATAAAACATCATCGTGGAGAATTGACTCAAACAAATCATCTTCATTCTCAGCTTCAAATGGAGGCTGACCTGCCATCATTTCATACATTAGAACACCTAGTGCCCACCAATCTACGGATGCATCATATTCTAACTCCTGTAGAATCTGTAAATATCATATGTTTCATATTGTTAGTAAAATTCTTTTAGAATATTGGACAACATTTATACAAACTTACAAGTTTGACAAAACTGATAGTTTTGATATGTTTCTCTTTGTTTTAAATAAACATTAAGAATCAAAGAATGCATATTTAATAGAACTTTTCAAGTTCTAAAATTTTAAAGTTTCAAATAAATGTGATAGAAAGTTTCCAACACACTTACCTCAGGAGCTATATAATCTGGAGTGCCACAGAATGTTTGAGTAAGCTTGCCTTCATACATTCCTTCTTTACACATACCAAAGTCTGCTATCTTACAATGTCCTTCACTATCTAGTAGAATATTGTCTAATTTCAAATCTCTGAAATATACAAACACAACTTTTACAACACTGCAAGTAAAGTATAACAAAGTCTAAAGTATAAAGGTACAATTGGTATTCCTATTTAAATCTGATGTATTCCTATCGGTCAAACTGTAACAGCTATCTTCATTAATATTTCACATAGTTTTTTTCTAAATTATTTCTCAACTATATTTCAGGATAGAGAAATCTTGTGATGAATAAAAGGAACAGACATGAAGGAAAAGTGAAAATCATGTATGCTAACTTTTTTAAAGTCTTAAGAAAAAGGAGACACAACTTTAAATGGCTCAGGTCATATGTTCACCTAAAGGCCCTGACAATGGTTGAATGGTATCATGATAAAGGGTACTAACTATAAAGTATAATGAATTTACTTCCCTACGGCATCAGACCACCAAATTATGGCATAAGTGTTAAACTACAATTCAGGATTTCAAATTACACAACTTGATATTGCATAGATACATGAAATAAGAATAAACTGGTAACTATACACTTTTTTCCAAAATATGTTGTACAAGAGGACAATAACAAGTGTGACCTCATACCTGTATATGATACCGTGCTTATGGAGAAACATTAATGCTAGTGTGACTTCAGCAGCGTAGAACCTGGCCCGAGGCTCATCAAACTTTCTTGCTCGTTGAATTTGGAACATTAGATCACCGCCGTTTACATACTCCATCACAAAAAATAAACGATCCTGAAATCCAACATATATTCTATTATTATTTCAACAAATAGAAATGCACTTGATAATAATTCACTACCTTTGTTTTCCCAAATTTATCGTTATTTCACTAATGTGAAAGGAAACTACAATGGAATGATAACATTATTAATCTAATTGATGTTTTGCCACTGGAGGGTTCAATAAGACAAATGTTTCTTTTACTGATAATAATGATTAAAATAAATATTTTAAAGTTGCATTTTCAATTAACAGAGTCTTAATTTAGCTAAAACGTAATATGAAATTTAAAGTCTGTGTTTATTTTACACAAGTAATACAGAATGCCCTTATCTCCTACAAGAACTTCCAATAACAAGAGCTGTCACAGGAGACAGCGAAGCTCGACTAATAAAATACTGGACGCAGTAAGGAGGACAAAACTATGAAAGAAAAATCAATTATGTATAATTATGTATTAAGTTATAGTAAAAAATAACATTTGTTAACATAAATTCCAAGATCAAGGGGAATAATTCTAGAAATAGTCATGCTAGAGTTATGGACCTTGCCACACAACATTTGTGTAATGATAAGAAATATATATTTGAAGTTTGAAGTAGATACCTTAAAAAATAAAGAAGTTATTATATTTCTTAAAGAAAATCCTAAGTTCAAAGAGAGATAAATCTGTAAATATTGCTTCAAGAGTTATGAACATTGTCACATAAAATGTAATTGATGATAAGGAATAAGTATTTGAAGTTTGAGGTAGATACCTTTAAAAATAATAAAAGTTAAAATAAAAAATAACATTTTTCTAGTAAATTAATCTAAGTTTATGGGGAGATAATTCTTGCAATATTGGTGCTAGAGTTATGAACCTTGTCACATAAGATGTGGATGATGATAACGTAAATATATTTGAAGTATGAAGTTGATCCCTTTAGAAATAAATAAGTTAGAGTAAAAAATAATATTTTGTATGGAAAATTCTAAGTTCAAAGGGAGATAAATCTGAAAATATTGGTGCTAGAGTTATGAACCTTGTCACATAATATGGGGATGATGATAACGTAAATATATTTGAAGTATGAGGTTGATCCCTTAAGAAATAAAGAAGAAATAGTATTTTTTGAGGAAAATTCTATGTTCAAGGGGAGATAAATCTGAAAATATTGGTGCTAGTTATGAACCTTATCACATAAGATGGGGATGATGATAAGGTACATATATTTGAAGTATGAGGTTGATCCCTTAAGAAATAAAGAAGTATCAGTAAAAAATAGTATTTTTTAAGGAAAATTCTAAGTTCAATGGGAGATAAGTCTGAAAATATTGGTGCTAGAGTTATGAACCTTGTCACATAAGATGTGGTTGATGATAAGGAACATATATTTGAAGTTTGAAGTTGATACCTTAAGAAATGACAAAGTTATAGTGAAAAATATTTTACTGCACCAAAACTTTAATCTAAAATCTGGACGTGGACGCGGACGCCGACGCCGGGGCGAGTAGGACAGCTCTCCATATACTTCGTATAGTCGAGCTAAAAACAGTTCATTAGTTTAAATGGCACAAAAACAAACCAAAACAAATATTGGTGCAATGCTTAAATCCATTGACTTAACATTTTTATTATAAATCTTCACTGTAAAGCAAGTTGAAGTTCTTACCTTAGTTTGGAAACAGGAATGAAGTGCTGTCAAAAACGGATGTTTAGCTGACAAAGCTAGAATTCTTTTTTCCGTCATGGTACAATCTACATCATCATCTTGTATAATAACATCTTTCTTTAAAACTTTAACTGCATAAACTTCATCATGACCCTTTCTCTCTGCCATCATTACCTGGAAGTGCACACATTATAAATTTTACTGTTCTTGATAGCTGCCATCTGTAATAACTAATGTCACTGTTACAGAATCACGCCAACCAATATGCTGTTAGTGACTAAATTTTTTGTTTTTCCATATTGAAATTTCTTAGATTTATAAGTAAGAGTTCTAAATTATAGGCATGGAAAGTTCATTTAACAATTTCAGCCGGATCATAATTAATATCATATAGCTACCACAGTACTTCATAGTTCATACCATCCTTCAAAACCTACAGAATTGCAAATCAAGCAAAACAAGAAATGTGTCAATAGGATATGGGTGCCCCCACACTAATTTGTCCATCTACTTTTAACTTTTAGGTTTGACAAAAACTCTACTTACCTTGCCAAAACTTCCTTTTCCTAAAACTTTTATAAAATTATAATCGTGTATGGTGTATTTATCTTTTCTCCGTGACCGTTCCTGTGAGGGACTGCGTGCACGTCTATCATGATCTTCACTTGAACCGACGGTCAAGCTATTGTTGGGACTATTACCACCAAGGCAGTAATCTTGATCTACAAAAATAATATACAGAAACAAATTATAAGTCTAATAAAAAAAAATGATATGTTTTCATATGTAAAGTAACTTTACAAATTTATAAATTTACAACTTAAAATTGTTTTAGCCAGATGAAAAGATATGCTGAAATCATGCCCCCTCATAAATAAAGCTGTCTGCTAAAAACTGTCAAAAGTGAGTTATCAGCAAGCAAATAAGGTTTATTATAACAAAGTTATCACAAAGTAAACAATATTTAATTTCACTGCTTAATAAGTAATTATGAAAATCAGCAAATTTTTAATGAAGTTTTCAAACAAAGAAAACCCATTTAAACAAGCATTTGATAGTATTGCGGGCAATACAGTAGTCCCCTACCGGTCCCTCAAAAAGTTCTTTAATTGTCATACACTCCTGTGTATTGCCATTTATAATGAATTTGAGGATGAAGTCTGTATTTGAAAATATCAACCACAAAACATAATAAAATAAGTTTGTCTAAATCACAGTAATGTGTTTAGTTTCCATGCTTAGTAAGGAAATTATGTTTATACAACCTTGTCATATTATTACGATGTGGGATTTTAAAGTAAATCCTATAAAGAATGAAGAAGTTGGAGTGAAATACCAGTTTCTCGAAAAAAATCTAAGTTCAAGGGGGACATAATTCTGGAAATAGTCTTGCTAGAGTATTTAACCTTCTCAAAAATGTTGAGTGATAATAAGAAACATATATATGAAGTTTGAAGTAGATACATTAGGAAATAAAGAAGTTATTTAAAAAAGACAACATTTTTTCCCCTAAAAAATCTAAGTTCAAGGGAGGTAATACTGATATTTTTTGTGCTAGAGTTATAAACCTTGTCACATATGATGTGGTTGATGACCAGAAACTTATATTTGAAGTTTGAAGTAAACACGTTAAGAAATAAAGAACATATAGTGAAAAAAGCTGAAAAATTTAAATCAGAAATCTTGAAATTCAGGCTATTTGTTGCCATAGCAACCAGAATTTTCAACAAAGGAAGAAAAGAAAAAGATGTGCATAATCTCCAGACTGCCATCTACCCATATTTCAAGTTTCATAAAAATATTTTCAGTACTTTTTGAGTTATCACTGGATCCAGTTTATGTGTTAAATTTGCCATATTTTCAGACTATTTGTTGCCATAGCAACCAGAATTTTCAACATAGGAAGAAAAAAAAAAGACGTGCATAATCTCCATACTGCCATCTATCCATATATCAAGTTTCATAAAAATATTTTCAGTACTTTTTGCGTTATCGCGGGATCCAGTTTTGTGGACGGACGGACTGACGGACTGACAGACAGACGGACGGAGGGTAAACCTAAAGTCCCCTCCGGTTAAACCGGTAGGGGACTAATAATGATTTTACAATTATGTACCTGGTTACTTTCACTGTTCATTATGTAATCATGATAATCAGCTAAAATCTATTGGAAACAAGAATATAATATCCGCACTTACCTGGTATCATTTGGCCTAATCTGTTTAAATCATTGCCCGAAGATTTTTGAGTAGTATCATTCTCACTTATTGATGGCTGAAAGAAAAACATAGAGAAGATATGAGCCGCGTCACGACAAAACCAACATAATGGGTTTGCGACCAACATGGATCCAGACCAGCCTGCGCATCCGCGCAGTCTGATCAGGATCCATGCTGTTCGCTTACAAACCCTATAACAAGTAGAGAAACTGATAGCGACGCGCCTCATATAGATTGAAAACTGTCGCTACTTTATATTCTAAGTATCAAACAAAAAGGTTGTTTTTGTTAATCAAACACAAATCTCAGTCAGAGATGAATGTATATGCTTTTTAATACCTGTGCTTTTTACTAACTTGTTCCCTTCAGATAATTTGTTATCTGGTAAGTTGCAATTTTTTAAGGCTAATAGTATTTTTTCTAACTTTTTAAGGTGGAATAGGAAAAACAATGTCAGCTATTTTCTCTTTTCTCTCTGATGAAATGTACAAAACATACCTTTTTTCTGCCTTTGGTGAGTTTATCGGTGGTTAAACCAATCTCTTGCAGGATCTGTGCCATGTCACGTGTGTTAATTCCACAATTGTTTGCTACATTTTTCTGACAACGTTTATGTACATTCATCTTGCAAGCTGGAGAAAAAAAAACAACATTCAAATTCACTCAATTATTACCAAACTTTTTACTTGAAATGTAAAGAAATATGTTGTTTTTACTGAAATAAGTTACGTGACCATAGAAATCTGTTAAATACTTTTTTTTAAATTTCTAATGCATTCTAATAATGCTATGTAAAGCAGCTAAATATTCATAAAATATGATAAACCATGAACAAGCCAGTGAAACTTGTAATATTAGTTTCACAACTTACTAAACCATAGAGTCTTTAAAGAGCTGTTTTAAACAGAATATTTTATGCATTATTTCCGAACTAGTTCTCAAAACTTTATCAATCATTTAGACTGAATCTTAAATCTCATGAATGTTTAAAAATGTTTTGGTTTTATAATGTCCAACTTACCTTCACACTGAAGCCCCTGTCGAATTATTCCATACAATAATGACCCACAATGGTCACAAAATGTTGGCCGTTTGCAATTATGAACAGAAAATCGATGTGGAACATTGATATTAAATCTTGTACCTGCACCCTGAAAGATAAATCATTTACAGTGGGTTAGAAATTATCAATTTTACAAACCAATGAAAGTATCTCTCGACTTTTAACCAAGAATTATGGTATTGTTTGTACAGGAGTCAAAGATAGATATAGATTACACTCATATCTACATTCTGAACAATAGCATAACACAAGGCATAAAAATTCCTCTTGTTAAATGCAAACTTGCAACATTTCCAACTCTGTCCCTTTAAAGCATTCCTCTAGCCTAGTACAATTTTTTTTATTCAACTAAGTGAATAAGGATATTACAATATAAAACTTTTTAAAATTTGGTAAATAATACTCAAAGCATCCTGAATTAAATTGAAAAGATGGTCTGAATATCCTACAAGGATAACTGAAATTTAATGTTGTTTGTACAATTTGTTTGCGACTGTAAACTTTTAATACATAGTTCCTGATAGGAGAAACATACACCATTATCACTAAACATTTCTTTTCTTAAATGGTACAGTATATCCGCACCGTTACACAGACTTACGGTGTAAATGTCGATATTGTATGCCTACCTGAATTAGTACATTAATTATTATTTTATTTCAAGTATATATGTTGTAAAATCTTACTTCTTCTGTCTCTTCTGTTGACTTGTCTTTTATACCAGGACATTTTGTCACCACATGCTGATGGCACCTCTTGTGAACCACACATGTACATACTATAATACAAACATTGTTAAATACAAACATTCTTTAAAACAATCCTCAGTTAATGGAAAAATTAATTACAAGAACATTTAGATCTGCATCTTGTACAAATGTAATTATTTATTTGAGGTTTAACTCACATTTCAATATCACTGAAATTTACATTTTTCTGCAATATAAACTTATTGTGAATGGAATTTCGAAAATATTATGGCAAAATATGCAAATGGGATAGAGTAATTAATTATTATCTGTATTTCTTTGAATAAATTCAGGGAAACAAAAAGATGCTTTTTTATCAGACATAATAAAGTTACTGGCAGTCGAAAAGTGCGAGAAAAAAGACGTTTCAATAATCTTACCTTGACACTGATACCCTTGCTTTCCCAAACCCCTGAAAATAATAAAAGATAAAATTCAATGCTTGGTTAGTACAGAAACAAATATTTTGGGCCAAACCATCATTAGTTTTTGAAATTATTTTTTGTCCAATAGGATCGCAGTATTTCAAATGAATTGTAACACATTTTCTTTGGTAAATAGACAAAGTGTTAATCAGTCTAGTAAATTAACTGTTTATAAAAATAATTTAAAACACTAAGTTGGTTAAAATTATTAGAACCCATTTACAAAATAAAATTGGTCGTGTGGCCGTGCTGCATCTGACCAATTTAATACTAATAAACTTTAACATATACTTAAATTCAATGCAGTCAGTGGTGGATCATAAAAAGGACATATAATTACAGTTTATCTATGCTTACAAAAATATTTCATCAAAGTCCTGTAATAATTTTACATGAAGAAAAATTCATTCTTTAAAAATTAGTACAATTTTGAGGAAAATATAAGAAAGAAACAAATTTCACACTTTCTTCAACATTTTTAAACATTTTAAAGTTATTTCAAGGTTAGTATAATTTTTTTGTTGTTGTCTTTCTCATCATTAACAAGCCTATAATCTGGTAAACACCTTTAATAATGAACTGTTTAGCATAATATGTAAATTAGAAATAACAAAAAAAAATTGTTTACAACTAAACACTCCTTATAGGAAAAAAGTTACAAATTAAATAAACCCTCAGAGATTTTTAAGGTTCCGTTGAAAAACATATTTACATGGAAAGATAATACTTTCTTACTTTCTTTGAAGATCCAACAAAATAAAACATAATTCATTAATGGCTAATTATTAATGATTACAATTGTCATTAAACAGTCTAGCATGGAGAAAAATTACAAACTAAAAGGTACTTGAATTGCATGTAAAGCTCTAATTTTAAGGCTAAGTTTGACCTGTGTACAATGTAAGAATATAATTATTTGTAAAAGTATTGTTATTCACTGGAAAAAAGTAAATAAAAAAATGTCTAGTTATTGAATCAATTATGTGCTTAATCAACAAATCATTAAATAACCAATGGACTTTTTATAATGCTATTATTTTTGCAAAGCCAGTGTGAGACCAATGAAAGGGGCACAAAGTTAAAGTTCTTAGCTAAGTGCTTTGGCATTTAATTAAAAAAACTGAAGACAAAGTCTATTATTTCCTTAAAAAAAGATATTTATTTCCATAAAGACATATGGTAAATGGTAATTTTTAACAGATGGCAAAAATTACCTGGTTACTAAAGTAAAGTAGGTTTCATATTGGTCATATAAGTATAATGACGTAGATATAATTATCACTAATAATGCAGAAATATCTATATCAATCTCATTATCTATATTTATAAAGATAAAGTGCCTATGTAAATTGCTGACCATGTATGTAATTGACAAGTGATTGACACCACAGAATATCAAAATCTATACTACTTAACATTAATGTAGTAACCATTAATACATTTTTGAGGGTATATTTGATAAATATGTACAATAAACACATAAATAATTATCTACATTCCATGAATACCAGTCCTGGGAAAAATGAACATTTTACAACATAAAAACAAGAATTGTACGGAAAAAAAAGATTTTCTAGCCACTTAAAGGTCTAAAATAAGATAAATGTATAAATGTCCGTCTTAACATCTAAACCACATAACCACTGACTATTTTATTTAAACATCCTAGACAAAAAGAAAACAGATATAAATGTAAAATTTACAGTATATCCTTCTAATTTTTTTTAAACAAGAACCGGTTGAACCGGGTGATGCTCCCCGAGAAGGTTCTGGACACAGGAAAGTATAAAAAAAATGAACAAAGGGCAATAACTCCAAAATTAGACCAGGCTTTGTTTAGGTTCTTGAAGCGTTGCAGTTCTATCCAATTACATCTAGCTACCTACAAAGTTTCATGTTGATATCTCTAATAGTTTTAAAGTAATGTCCAGGACAAAAGTCAAAAAGTAAAAATAAACAAAGGGCAATTACTTCAAAATAAGGCAAGGCAGAGTAATGATTCTTAAGCACTGCACTTCCACCCAATGAGACCTATCTATCTACAAAGTTTCATGTTAATATCTCTTATAATTTTAGAGTAATGTCCCAGACAAAGTTCAAAGTGTCAAAATGAACAAAGGCAATAACTCCAAAAGTAGGCAAGACAGTGTTACAGTTCTTGTGCACTGCAAACTTACTCAATGAGATCTATCTACCTACAAAGTTTCATGTTGATATCTCTTATACATTAACCTTTCCCCCATGAGCATATTGTAAAAATCCCTTTTTCATTTTGAAAACCCTCCTGTTACAATTTTAAAACTGCTATGAAATTTTTGAAAATTTGCTTCAAAAACTAAAAACTTGGCACAAATTTGACGGGACCATCTTTGTAACGACATGTGTTTTAAAAATTTCTTTACCATGGCAACGGGGGAAATCTCAAAATTGCCAAAATCACTTTTTGCTCAAAATTTTTTTTCCATAAAATTTTTTATTTAAAAGTGCTAAACTTCTAAAGGGGATTGAGATAGGTAAAAAGTTTTTCAGGGTTTTTTTTTTGGGCTTTCCCCTTCTTGGGGTTTTTTATGTTTTTGGATGGGGGGGGGCGCCGAAAAAAGTGTAAATTTTTTTTAGCACATATCTAAAACCAAAATTATTTTAAAGGGGCCCAAAATAGGACTTTTGTCACTATTTGAGGCCCCAAAAAGGGGGGGGGGTCGAAAGTGCGTTGTTTCACGTATATATGTGGTAAAGGGTTAAGAAATATGTCCCGGACAAAGTTCAAAGTGTAAAAATAAACAAATCGGGATAATTCAAAAATTAGGCAAGGCAGAGTTAAGGTTCTTGTTCACTGCACACCTACTCAATGAGATCTACCTACCTACAAAGTTTCATGTTGATACCTCTTATACTTTTAGAGTTATGTCCCGGACAAAGTTCAAAGTGTAAAATAAACAATGGGGGATAATTCAAAAATTAGACAAGGCAGAGTTACGGTTCTTGTGCATTGCACACCTACTCAATGAGATCTATCTACCTACAAAGTTTCATGTTGATACCTCTTATACTTTTAGAGTTATGTCCCGGACAAATTTCAAAGTGTAAAATAAACAAAGGGGGATAATTCAAAAATTAGACAAGGCAGAGTTACGGTTCTTGTGCACTGCACACCTACTCAATGAGATCTATCTACCTACAAGGTTTCATGTTGATACCTCTTATACTTTTAGAGTTATGTCCCTGACAAAGTTCAAAGTGTAAAATAAACAAAGGGGGATAATTCAAAAATAAGGCAAGGCAGAGTTACGGTTCTTGTGCACTGCACTTCTACTCAATGAGATCTATCTACCTACAAAGTTTCATGTTAATACCTCTTATACTTTTAGAGTTATGTCCCGGACAAATTTCAAAGTGTAAAATAAACAAAGGGGGGTAATTCAAAAATTAGGCAAGGCAGAGTTACTGTTCTTGTGCACTGCACTTCTACTCAATGAGATCTATCTACCTACAAAGTTTCATGTTGATACCTCTTATACTTTTAGAGTTATGTCCCGGACAAAGTTCAAAGTGTAAAATAAACAAAGGGGAATAATTCAAAAATTAGGCAAGGCAGAGTTACGGTTCTTGTGAACTGCACTTCTACTCAATGAGATCTATCTACCTACAAAGTTTCATGTTGATACCTCTTATACTTTTAGAGTTATGTCCAGGACAAAGTTCAAAGTGTAAAAATAAACAAAGGGGAATTATTCAAAAATTAGGCAAGGCAGAGTTACGGTTCTTGTGCACTGCACACCTACTTAATGAGATCTACCTACCTACAAAGTTTCATGTTGATACCTCTTGTTGTTTCAAAGTTATGTCCCGGACAAGAAAAGTTTTTATTAAAAACAATTTATTTAACATAACTTTTTTTATTACATGCTTTCAGGTGGTTTATAGAAATACATCAGTGAAATATAAAACTGATATTTTCACTGTTTTGAATTTAAGCCCAAGAAGTTGTTTAAGTGAAATAAAAGCTTGCACAGTACTGGAAACCAACTTGATAACGTGACCGTATATGAAGTTCGCGGTTTTCATTTAGTATTAGCTTAAAATGTCTTTTTAAACGTTTCTCTGCATAATATTTGTTAAGTTCAGTGTAAGATGGGAATATATTTCCCCTAGTGAGCACCAAAAGGTCATGGCCAAACTACACTGGCCTGGCTCTATAATGGTAACACAGGCAAATCAATTTTGGTTCCAGCAGTTTAAGGGTTAACACAATACTGTAGAACTGAACTCAATTTCATAACAAGCTAACTTTTGATTGTGAAGTATACATAATGGAATAATATAATTGTTACAAATACATTATCAGGCTTTACTATTATTATTTGTAATCATACAATGACATTTAAATACTTCCTAGATTGCTTCATATGACAACCATTGTAAATTACTGAGCATAGTCAACAGATTTGTGAAAATGTAATATCACACATCCAACAATAATATATACAGGTGGGAAGTTTCAGAATATTGGGAGTTAACTTTATATACATCACCAGACAGCTGTACATGGACATCATACTTTTTTTAACCCTATAGTCCAGTCTACTTCTGTGTTTTTTTTTGGTTGGGTTTTACGTCACACAAGCACAATATACATGTTTAAATCATACGGCAACTTTCCAGCTTTACTGGTGGAGGCAGACCTGTGCCCTTCCATGCATTCTTTCTGGCACGAACGGGCACCAGAATATAACCCCTGATGTTCTGTACATTGCTTATTGCTTCCTCACATGAAAGAATCCAAAGTCCCTGTAAGGATTCGGACCCAAAGCGTTGGGGGCCTTGTCTACTTCAAGGTCACAAAATTGGGGAAGTTTAAGAATTTTGATGTAACCAAAGTAAAGATTGTTTTAAGGGCAGAAAGTGTAAACTAAAAGTTTTGCCATCTGATTTATAGACAATAATCTTACCATATAAAATCACGACATAATGAGCAAAATGTTGGTTGACGAAGCATGGTGGCCATAAACTTATGTCCGTTAACTTGGTGAACACGACGGCGCATAGCACCCCGTCGACGGTTGAGTAGTCCCTCCTTCTCCCGGAACACTCTCGGTTCCTTCGGCTGTTCTGTAAACAGAATAAATTTTTACTTTTAATCTAATTGTTTGAATGAGTTTCATGTAAACCTTTAAGTAACAAAATAAGTTTGGTGGACTTCAATACTGTCCATTGGGATACAATGTTCAAAATACTAAGCTTGGTAGCAAGACTAACCAGCAGTAAAGGTTAGCCAAGCTCTATACTGGTTTCATAAGAAAGTTATTTTTTGACGCTATGTTTTACAAGGTGTAAATCATAGGCTAATATCAAAGCAACATAAACAAAACAGATAGATATCAAGGAAGGCATGTTACCCAATAAACTTGACTTGGTTATTAACAGTAACATACAAAGGCAGCTCTTAGTCTTAACATATTAAGCATTGATATAAATTTAAGAATTATTATCATTTGCATGCTGGAACTAGCCTTTTGTCAATGTAAATTATTGTTATACAAGACACTGCATTTAGTTATTACTTAACAATGTCCAATTTTGTTTAGAAGAATATCATAAACAATTGCAGTCATAACTCTCTTTGTTTCATGCATATCATGTTCATCATCTCGGGATGTTTCTGCAAAAAAAAAAATTGTCTCGGCCTTACGGCCTCGCCGTTTTTTAGCAGAAACACCCCTTGATGTTGCCCCAGCCAGTGTTATACCCTCGTAACTAGCTCGTTTCATATACTATAACTATTACTTAAAGAACAACTTCATAACAAAAATAAACATTTTCTATACATATCTTGTCATTGGGAGTTTTTGGGAGCCAGATGTAGTTCTCTATCTCAATGTAAAACAGAAATGAAATATAACTTTTTCAGACAAAACAACAGTTACTGTTCTGCAAACTGCAATATGCAGTATCATGTCATATAATAAACAGACCTTCTTACTGAGTAATTACTTCCATTAGCAGGTTTAAATGTCAATATTCAAACAAATACTGTTCAAGTGGTAAAGTTTGTAAGGTGGAAATGGTCATAAACATTGCTACAGTATTAGCCAGCAAAAATTTCCTCATTCAAGGTCCTAATTCAGCTCTTTTTACTGTATACATTGAAAATGTCATCATTCTAACCCCTAAATTAGACATATTTACTTTTAATGAAAGGTGTCAAAACAAACACCAATACACAGATAATTGCTATTAACTTTCAATAACAGATTTCAGTTTTCAAATCAGCACTAATAATAATAATAATAATAATTCAATGATAATAAGAATTCAATAATAGTTCAACGATGTAATTAAAAAAACCCGATATATTACATAGATAATCAGAAACAATATACGACTTTACTTCCAGGATAAGTGATTTTCAGAGCAAGGGAAATTTTCACACATGAATTGAAATGTGTATTTCTTGATCTTTTGTACTCACAAAAAGATCCACTATACGGTATTTGCTTAACTTTACTTAAATGGCTAAAAAAAACTGGCGTTAATTAGCAAGATGCTACAATGTACATCGCTTTTAAAATGACTTGCATAAACCTGACATTTCAGTACAATAAAATTTAAAGTAAGAAAGAATGTTTAAAGCAAGACTTTAACATTTTATATATCAACAAGTTTTCAAAATTTATGTAAAAGTTTTGTTTTTTTATAATATTTATCATCTGACTACATGTTGTTGCAAATAGATGATTAGCTGGATATGTACTGACAAAATTAAACTTTTCTTCCTGATCTGTGATTGTGTTTAATATAACAAAATATTATAAAATTTGATATTAAAATCTAACTATGAGGGTATCAACAGGACAGTAAAGTTTCTGGACATTATTATTGTAGTATTCATAAATAATATGCTGCAACTTGTAATTATAATATTAGAAGTTTAGGGAGTATTATAACTACAGGCAACACAACTCCAAAAATTCATGATAATTTAAAATTTGTTCTAAATGAATAAGTACAAATCTTGTGAGTTACTAAGGCACTTGTTATCCACTATTAATTTAGTTATGGTTCTTGTGTCAATTTAGTGGTAAAATAGAAAAAAAATCATAAAATTCAAAATAAAATATTGCACCTGGATTAATTTTTTGTGTGAATATTTAATCATTCCTTTAAATGTAAATATATTTTTCTTAAAGTTTGATTTTTTTGAGATTTTGAAAGATTGATTTTACTTTAATCTGTAGACATGTTGCTTTATTTGAAAATGTGTAAACAAACTGATAAACATGCAAATTTTTCAAATACATTGACGTAAAACTATTAATGTATAAATGCCTCAAGACATACACTCTGGGATAACGCTATTACAATTAATGGATAAACAAGGGAGTTTGGGATTTATATTATGAATATCTACTATTACTTTCCAATTATAACTTTAAGATAAATATCAATTTGTTTTAGTCAACTGAACTATCCTTGTGTCCAATTCTGCCTACAGCATCATTTAACGTATTTTGACCAATGTCCATCTTCAGTAACAGATCGTATCATGTGATGTATAGTGACGATAAGGTCTGATCATACAATGACTTCTATTTAAACATCATAGCATATTCGATATTTATTATTCAATATTTAAATAAGAATAATAATCTGTCATTAATTATATAGAACTATCCAATTATGTATAATATAATCCAGTTAACTTTTTATTCAGGTTAAATATTATGGAATATAATCACTGATAATAGAAATATTTCCTGTCAAAATATCACGTAAATCTCTTATAAGTGACAAAAGGCAAACAAGTATCATAAAAAATTACTTGAAATACTTATTATAATGAACTTAAGATGCTATTCGGGTAGAAAAAATAAAATAAAAATATACATGAAATACAGTTTTACGACATGTTAAGCTGGAATTTAAAGTGATTATTAGCTTTTGCCATCCATTCAATTTTATTTGATTTTACTTTACTGACTTTGTTCACATGTTATTTCATTATCTTTGTACATTGTAATTTGTGTCATTCCAAATTATGTATTTGTACTGTTTTGTTCCATGCAGTCTGACTAGGTTCTATATTGTTGGCTGATCAATTGAAATTTAATTCTGATATTTCCAAAATTGATAATGGCCAGTTCCAAAAATGGAAGCCTTAAGAAATTAAGAAAATAAAGTGTAAAGACCGATGTCCATAGTACTCTCAGTGCCTGAAAGGGAGGATAGACCCTTATTAAACCTAGAATACACACACAAGTGTAAGGACCATTTATATTTTGCAATAAAAAGTCTACTGTCTTCAGGGTTAAAGGTCTTTATATAATCAATCAAATTTAATATATTTATCATGTGGTATAAAAATATGAATATTGAACTTATGTTCTGTTGACCATAATTATTAACTTTGGTTCCACTTGGTTATTGAATATATTTCAGCAGTCACAAAAAATGGCTATGTGGCAAGATTTTGAAACTATTCAGCATCAAAAAGCACATGTATATCAAATAAATAATCCCTATATTAGCAATATTGTTAAGATAAGTTATACTCACAGAAATGAGCTTTTCACATTTTATCAAACATTATTATTTAGTATCACTAGTACTGGATTCAATAAATGCAACTCAGTAGTTTAAAAATTATTTTAGTGACAAATGTTTCTTTCTGATGATGTTTTCATAAATTAAGTCTATCTGCTATAATAAATTTAAATTATGTTTTATTAATATCAAATGTTAAAACATTGATTATTGATTATACAATACATCAAATAGCATTAAAAAAAATAGGTATCAGAAAAGGAAACCAAAAGTCCTTTACAAGATTATTAAGACTTGGTAAAATAATGGTTGACAATACTTGTCACATTTCTCAAATAAAATTTAAATAGACACAATATTTTTCATAGAATCTTATGGAAAAACATTTTTAAAACAAGATAAACCATTACAGGTATTTGTATTTGAATGTGAATTTTACTTTCAACTTGTATAAAAAGATAATGCTGAAAACAATCTCATTAACATAAGAGTGCTATAATGCGAGTTATTTTTGCCACTAGTATGACCATTTCCACCATTAATTAGTATAAGAATGTGTGACCTAATTTTCAATACACCAGATAATCAACTGTCAAATACATATGCACAAAGATCAAGAACCTATTATGAGATGGTAATATGCATAATCTAAGGTTATAGTCATACATAAACTGTCAAAATGTGTTTTGGTCAAAAATATGATAATGAATAGACAACTCTTACCCTCCGATGCAGATCCATTGAGTTCTACTATCACATGCAGTTTTCCGCTGGGCTCTAAGTCAATCTGAGGATATAAAAAAATGCATGACTGATTTTCAGTAAAATTTGGAAACCTCTTAGCAAATGTGGCATTCTCTAGTCAAAAATAATTCATAGACCAACCAGAATATTACAAATGTATAAAATGTTAATGTATTGGCGAATACAGGCGCCATCATAGTGCGTGTCCTACTTTCGACTTGTTCTGTGATCTCGCCGACAACAAACGTTAGTGGCCTAATTAGGCGCTAATAGGGTGCGGCGAAGCGTAAAATTCGTAACACTTACCCATATATCCGACTGAGACTTCAAGTCTTGGAATGAAAGTGAACAATTAGCGACGAAATCGTCTGGGGGAATGGCCGCATCGTGAAAAACGGTCAACCCGAATGACTGTCCATTATGAATTTCTGCTGTAAAATCTTCGTTCCAAACAGGTTTCGATGTTTTTACTTTGGTTGTAGTTCGTGCAACATGTGATTCGTCAACGTCAAATGCAATATATGGGTCTAAAGCGGGCTCAATCTCTCCTTTCTTTGAGGACCCCTTAGTAAAACGGGCCGAATAGTCCGTCGGACGCAGGTCAATTGCCTCGCAGATTTTAAGCTTCATCGAGCCGTTAAAGAACACCATGATCGCTTTAAATGATGGAATGGAATGCGTAGATATATTAAAGATCACATTTCATCTTGTATATCCCCTGATCACGTCTATTTATGGCACTAAATTCTCCAAACTAGTCATCGACGATCGTGAAAACAATCGCGGAAGTCGCAATGTCGAACAGAGTCTAGTGCATATTGCGCATGCGCAATGGCTGGGGCAAGGTCATTTCTTAGGCCAAATTATCATAGAATTTAAAACGCTCAATATTTATATATTTCAATATATTCTTAAACCGTTTGTTAAGTATAAATTGTTGAAAAACAACAGAAAATGTAAATTCATCGCTTGAATCACTATCCGATCAGTAAAAATTTAACCAGAAACTTAGTTTATATAGATTTTATTTATTACTGTAAACTAGTGCATATTAGCGGTTAGTTTTTATCAGTTCAAGCGTAATGCAATGAAAACGCAATATAAGGTTAAAATTATATCAATACTATTAGGCCAATGTCTTATAAAGATCGTTTCTTATTCGAAGAATTGACCAAGACTTTCATTTAAAAAGTTGTGTATGAATTGTCAGCAGACTAATTAATGTTCAAATTAGTAACGTTGTCTATACATAGACTCAATCAAACCGAGACTGCAATTTTCATATAATAGCATATTGATGTTTTTCATTGCTTCCAGGGAAGCACCCATTATAGATTTTTATAAATCCACATTTTCTTTAAGTGACTACCTAGAGCAGAGGCATATATACTTTTTATACATGCATTTTAAATCACGTCTCTGCCTAGAGCTAGTACCTATATAGGTCTACAGAATTGCAAAATAAACTTTAATCTTATAAACCTTTAGTATAAGAATAATGCAAACATTACAGTATTCCTTAGATTGAAAATAATAGGGTTAATAATTAAATGCACCAATTGTACAGATCAAGCAAAACTTTTAAAATGTTATGTGTTTCAATATAATATTCGTATTTTATGTACGTTATGCCATCGATAGTCAACCTTTCACTCTTTAAACTGACTACGCACAGATCTTTGAAAAAAATCATTGACATATGACAAAATAATATGTACTTGCGACAGACTGTAAACTATGTCGCGGGAAAACGCTCTTGAGAGCATCCGTAGAATAAAAAAAATCCGGGGGAGCATGCCCCCATACCCCCTAGAACCACCATATTGGCCGCACGAATACCAAAATCGTGACGACGGGCCTGCATATATACGATTGAAGAGTACGCTGCACACTCCGCTCCCGAAAATGAATACCTGTACATTCCTTTCACTTGACAGTAATTAAATCACTACCTAATTTTAATGCCCTCAGGGTTTACGTGCAGGAAGGTCAAAGTTAAACCTAGTCAAATGTATGTCATTAAATTTCGTTTAATAAACTTATATACTGTTTATTTCATACAAGAAGCTAGTGTAAAATATAATATTTAAATTACTCTAGGATTTGATCCTTTCAGTAGACCTAGATCTCGCTGGCGCGCCGAGCTCCCAGCTTGTCCTATTTTAAGTAACACGCATATCGTTGACACAGCAGTAAGGTATTCCCAGGTAGGTCAACCGTTTATTGGTACCTGGCCTTATACAATAAATTGTATAGAAAGCCGGTCGCAAACCAGGTGACTTAATGATAGTCAACCATTTTGAATGTAGGAGGTAGATTGACTTCGTTTATGTTTGGTATTTGTTGTATTTCATTCACACTATCACATTTGAGGTTCTATGTAATATGTTAAATTATGAATCTATGAATTTGACTGTTAATTTGATTTCGCCCATCATTTTGTATTACAGGTAAATTACAGGTAAATTTCAGAAGTTGCTGAAATTTAATATGGGAGATACGGAAGTGACTAATTAGGTTGAAAAACAATGAAAATGGGTGCACTACTGTATACGTATATTGTAGTGGTAATTCTGTCATATTTTGTGACAAATGTAGTTTCACAAGGATTGATAACACCACCTGTGCCAGGTAGGGACCCTATAGAAGCCAACGGGAGACTGTATAACCTCCACTATGTGCCATCAAAATGTGTGGACCCCTATCTGCTGGCACAATCTGAATTTGGCGGTGGAGGAGTAGTAATAAAAAACCAAAAGGTTCTGATGGAAAAATATGGACCCTACTTTATTCAAGGAAATATTGAAATAGCGCCATCGGGATGTCTGGTAATCATGCCAGGCACTAAGATGTATTTTGGACCTGGATATGGTATCCTTGTAAATGGAACATTAATAGCTAGAGTGAGTAGATTTCAGTCCATTTTATATGTAATAAGTTACATGTGCTTTAAAAAATTTATACCATAAAGTTAGAATTACTCGAGGTCTTGCCATAAAATTTAGAATACTTGAAATCAGTATAGGAGTATTAAATTTGATTGGTTTGTATCAGAAATGTCTGTGAAAAGTTGCATAGTAAGCATTTTGAGAGAGACACTCTTGAAATTATCAAATTAACAAATGACAGTTGGCTTCATAATTTGGAAATAGAAACATGTCTGTTAGATTTAAGAATAAAATAGATTGACATGGATCACTTTCAGACTATTTTTTGTGTCGCCTCTACGGAGTAGTGGCGACATATAGGGATCACTTCTCCGTCGTCTGTCCGTCCGTCTGTCTGTCCGTCTGTCCATCACAAAACTTGTACGGACTACTCCTCATAAACTACTGGTGCAATTTCATCCAAACTTTACAGGAATGATCAGTACCAAGTCTAGTTGTGCATATTGTCAGCATTTTCCGGTTCAATGATTTTTGTCAGAGTTATGGCCCTTTAATAATTTTTATTTTTAAAGTTTGTCCGGACTACTTCTCTTATACCACTAAAGCAATTTCAATGAAACTTTACAGGATTGATCTGTAGCTCAAGTCCTTGCGCATATTGCACGGGTTTTCCGTTTGAATGATTTTTGGCCGAGTTATGGCCCTTTGATAAAAGGTGTTTTTTCTGTGTGTTGCCAGATACGCAAAAGCTTGTCCGGACTACTCCTCATAAACTACTAGTGCAATTTTATCCAAACTTTACAGGAATGATCAGTACCAAGTCTAGTTGTGCACTTTCCGTCTGTCTGTTTGTCTGTCAGGCCATCATGAGGCGACACATGTGATTACTGATCGCTCTTGTTCTGATTTAAATGCCATTTTGCACTATTATAGTTTAAACATATTTTATTGCATTTTAAAATACATGATTACAAACATATTATACAAATAATGAGTATATATCAAAATGCAAAAGTGTTGGGCAACAAGTTGTTACAACATTAGATTAAGCCATTCCCACATTTTGCACTATTCATTGGTTTATTGCAATTTTACTCAAATCAGAGCTGTGCTAAATCTGTACTTTTTATATTTAATATCCAATGCATTTAATTAACAAAATCAAAAGCTTCCCCAATCCACACAAGTGCAATATCTAGTTATTTAACCCAGGAAATAGTCTTTTAGTGCCAGTTAAAAATGCAGTAAATCTTGATCCCTAAAAATTTGACATTAATGTGTAGATTTTGCCTTGCCTTTAAACAAATTGCTCAGAATATCAATTTCATTTGAGTTATATACACTGGTAACCCACTGAGTTACCTTGCTTTAAAGCATCTTTTATTTTTGGATAAATTCATCATTTTCCTGTTTGAAGTGTGTAAGTGTATATACAAGGGTGGGAAGTTTAGTGTGAACTCAACTGTAATTATGTATGTGTGTCAAAAATTTAGAATTTGAGATATTTTTTTCAGGGAAGCTATTTACAAGGTGGGAGAATATTGATGACAAAACATCCCAATACCACTCATTCTGTTGGTCCTAATGGTGTTTGGCCGGATGATGCAAGGTTGGTTGATGGAAACACTACCAGGGATGGTAGACTAGACCTCCTGTATAATGGAAAATGGAGAGGTGTATGCACCAACTATAACAAGTATGTTTCTGTTTACTTTTAGAGTTAGACAGCTGATTATTCAGCTGATTTTGTTTAATGAATTTGGCCTGGCCTTTATATTTGGAACAATCCCAGACATAGAAAATTCCACTCATTCGCTCGTTATTACGAGTAGAATATAAGAGAACTCGATGCAGGACAAGTAAAATAATGGTGCCTGCACATTAGATTTAGAAGCTATTCATCCTGCAGGAAAAGTATCTCTGAAAATATATTTTTCGATGCCTGAATCCTTTCATTCTTTGGAAAATAATAATATTTCTGCACTGAATGTCATGCATTCAACATAAAATTGCTTTTTGTTTCTTGTTCGATAGGTTTTTCATATAGAAAAATAATTATGCATTAATTGTCCAATAGAATTATGAAGAAATGCAATCAATTACGAAATTTCACTTCATGATTACGGAAGAACATGATAATGCCTCAATTTACCAAGGGTAACATTATAAGGATTCTTAAACTTATATTATGTACATATATTAATAAATATATATATATATTTCTTGTGCTTTTTCTGTTGATTATTTTTCTAAGGACATTTGTCCAGATGATTAATCTTTCTATTCTTTCTTTTCAGTTTTACGGAAATAGATTTGAATGTCACTTGTCGGCACCTTGGTTTTGCATATGGCAATTTTACTTACCATTCGTTTGCAAGGAATGAGACGGATTATATGGTGTATGAAAAGCCAGCTTGTCTTGGTTCAGAAAACAGTTTATTTGAATGTCCTGGCAGGATAAACATAAAATCTGGACCTACTGTTTGTGGTAAGTATAGTATACATGTCCAAATATATTCCCATATTATACCTTTTCAATGTTTAACAACCTGTTTATTCTATATCTAAATTACATTGAAATGAAACAAGATTCTTTCAATTTATTGAGATTATTTTGTTGTAAATGGCTTTTATCATTGACATTGTAACATTGAAAAGTTCAAACACTTTTAATTGTCCAATACAGTAACAGGATAACTATATAGTACATGTATATTTGATTCTGCAGCATCCAATATGGAAATATATTCGATTGTCACATGGTACAATTTAAAGACCAGCGATTGGATGTTAATAAATGATATAAAACAGTTATGATAAATTTCCTTGTATTCTGACGTTACTAGTTATATGACATATTATTATAAAAATAGTAATGATAAGCATGTTGTATTGAAAATATGGTGTATAAGATTATTGGCTCTAATGGCAAATGTTACATATTTCTCTTCTTTTATTTTATTAGATGGACAGCAAGTTGTTGGATTTCAATGTGCTGGTCTTCGGCCGGATCTTGCCAAAGATCATTGGAGAGGGATAGAGTTTTATAATGCTACAGTCGACACAATCTTTGATCAGAAAAACCTTTTCTATAATTCGTCAATTTCCTTCCTCGAATACCTTGATATTTCATATGCTGGTCTGGATATTTACAAGGTTGATGGTTTTCACCATGGCATGGGAAGCATCAGCGCGAGCCCATATGTGCCAATCATGAACAATATCACCATTACCAATGGTGCCTATGACGGTCTGAATCTGACAGATATTCGAGGGGAGATTCATATAGCCAACTCTACCATTGCAAAGAATAGAGGTATTGTTTGTCTCTTATCATAAGTAGATAAGAACGCATTAAATACTTAATATTGAATACACCTATAATAAAAAAATGTAATAAACTAAAAAACTAAAACTCTCTCAGACACTGCCTGTATAGCCAATGTTAAAATTATATTTATTATATGATATTTGGGAAACGATTTTCTTAAATTTCATTTTCTTGACTTTTTTTTTTTGCATTTTATTAAGGTGTGGTAAAGTATGGCTACAAGGAAAATACTTCCTAAATTTTTTATCATTTTTTATAGAGTGTAAAATTTTCTTTCTAATCTTCTTTTGCATTATTTACTAGCTGTATTTGTTTCAGTTATTTAACTGTTTATCAACTCATTTCAGGTTACGGAATGTTTATCAAGTCACATGTTGGACGAACCCTGATCAATATGACAAATGTGCTCGAAAACTGGGGCGATGGTGTAAAGATGTACATCACTAACTACACAATTAATGAATTTAATCGGGATTATCCGTCGTCTGAATCGTTCTGTAGAACCCCATCCTCAATTTCTCTCTCGCAGTTTCCTGCCATATTGTATGAGGATGTTATTACACCTACTGGGGAAAAACCTTTTGGGACTTACTGTAATAAGGTAATTAATGCACCTTATTGTATAACAAAAATCAAATTAATCATAAAAAGTCATTTTGCATATGGCTTTTTTGTGTTGTACTTTTTGCATTGTACACTTTCGCATATGTTTGGAGGTATGATAATTGATGCAGAAAATCTTCTCAATTTTGGTTTATGCTGGTTAGTTTTATCTTCTGGGAACATGGAACACTGACTGATAATAAATTGTTGGAATTTTTAGGCCAGCTAAATCAATTGAATGTAAACTTGTTTCTTTAAAGAATTTTTTTTTAAAGCTGCATGCCTCCAGAATAGCCAAAATAGTTCAAGAAATTCAATCTTTGGAAAAATGTATTAAAATCTTAAGAAAAGTAAAAAGATTCAACATTTAATTAATTACTTACACGTTTTGTGCGATTAATGGCTGATTTTGCAGTATCAATCAATATAATTCTACTGCATTACTAACGCTGTAAGAGTTATTTATGTATATTTTGACCTCTTTGGTTATTTACGTGGATTGTAATTGCCGTTTGCAATGTGTATATAACTTTCTTTGTTGACTTCACAGTATTTTACTTTTAAATACATTTTCAAATTTTCATGAAAATGAGCATGAATCTGGGGGCATGCTGCTTTAAACAGTGAAAACCATTACATTGCATTAAATAGTAGTGGTTATAAAACACTTTATTGGAATGATACTAACTCTTATGATATTTATAACCATGTATTTGCATATACATGTATAGTAATAATAATAGTTGAACTGTAATCATGCTCTTTGCTCTCAAACTTCATGTACATGTTTGAATTTCATGTTAAATATGGAACTTTTGCAATTCAAGCTGGCTTACTGTTGATTGGTGGTTCTACAAAGGTGCTTTATGTTTATTGACATGTGATAGAGAGTGGCTAACTGAATCTTCTTAATTCTCTTAAAGTATGATTGAAATTGTTACAATATCTATACCATGTCAATGTGACACAAAATTATATCCTTAGTATTTTGATGGTCATATACATGTATTTGAACGTTTTTTTCAGATATATACAACAGTACCTGGTAAAATGATAACCCTTCACACTATCATAAATGAGAGGGATCCGGAAGCTTCCGGCAGAATCATCATTCGAGATGGCGGACAAGATTCGAAAATCATCCAAGATTTTCCCATAGATAATGGAACATTCCCACAGTCTATTACTACAAAGACAAATATAATGTTCATCCGAATGGAATACTCCTTGCCACCAACTCCGCCAAGTGGTGTTGATCCGACAAAAAGATGCAAACACCTTAGAGCCTGTATTAGATTTATGCTCGAACTTACAACTGATTTTGGTAATGTATTGAATGTAACATTATTATTTTCTGATTAAAATATTCTTTGACTGTATATTTTATGTGGTTATTAAAATGAGCTATACACTTCTGAGAATGGGTAGATATATAGAAATCACTAAGAAACAATAAATTGATAATCATTAATTTTGCATGCTTTACTTGAATATAATTCAGACAATAAGAATAAATTGTGAAACTTTATGCTGATAGCTGCTCAGTTATTTATACTTATAATATGGAGTATTCCATATTGACAGCAGGAAAATTCATTTTATTAAATCAGAGAAGTAAACATTTCTTGATACATTGTTGGTAAATTGCTTCACTAATTTTTGTTTGTTCCTAAACAGTGTTGCAAGAACCTTCTAGATTCAAGTTTTTTCTTTCAGTTTTATATTCTAGTACTTAAACAGCTATGATCATGTTAGATTAATTCCTTAACAGCATATAAATGACAATGTTTACATATCTTTGTAGGTCCAGACACTGAGCTTAGGATTATTAACACTACTGTGGCCAATAATACTGGATATGGTGTAAATGTTCAGGATGTGAGATCAAAAGTTGCTCTCAATGCATCTGTTATATCAAATAATCGTTACGGTGCCGGTTTACGTATTTACCAAGGAGCAGCAGAAATTGCTGTGAATAATACGATTATAGAATATAATGAACAGTGTGGTGTAAATATTACGTACTCTGGCGGATACCAGTTGTTTAACATGTCAACAATTTCAAATAACTATGGTTACGGAGTGATTACTGAATATTTGAGATTAAATAGGACTCGTATTGAACTTATGCAAAAAATTGAAGTAGTTAAATCAATTTTTAAAATGAATGAATGGACAGCATTTAGAATAGGTAATTACTGTCGTGGCGGGGAATATTTGTTCAATTTAACGTATTTTGGTCACAACAAGCATGAAACTATTGAGTACCTGTCGTGTAACATTTCAACTTTACACAATACTAACTTCAGTATGGCTTTCAATGTATTTGAAAATAATAAGCGACATGCAGTCCTTATGTCACCTGTTGTGAACACTGTTGGAACTTTTACGAATAACACATTTAGAAATCATACACTAGGAGTTCTGAGAATGAATAATGGCTACGATTTTATTGAGAATCGCTGGTATAAAGAGTTTGATGTTCAGTATAAGATATTTGGCAATCTATTTTATGATAATAGTGGCCGTTACGTCGTAAACTTTCGCTTAAGTCAGCCAGGACCACATCACTTTTTGGATTTTAAGTTTAACAAATTAGTTGACAATTATATAACAGATCCATTTATGTATCTGAATCCCCGTAGTAAGGCAGACGCAGTGATAGTTGCATCGTCTGGTAACATCGAAGTACAGCGGAACTGGATATATAATCCGGGATCAGTGCGTGATATAGCAACCCATTTGGTAGATCCATCAGTTATCATAAAAGCAAATTATAATTGGTGGAACACAAGAGATCATGGAATAATTTATCGAAGACTTTTCGACCAAAAGAATCGTTTTAATTTAGCTGAACTGGAATACTATCCAGTCCTTAAAGATGAATGGCTATATGGGACATACGATACAAGTGATGAACCGAAACATAGATGGACGTTTCAGAGAGGTTCGAAGATAGGTGGTGTTTTAGATGGTGTGTTTACAACAGATAGTAGAATAAAACGATACACTGTTGATAGAGATATATTTGTGCTGCAAGATGCAGTGCTCAATATAGAGCCAGGGACAATATTTGAATTTGAGTCCTCCATCGGTATGGTTGTCCATGGCAGATTGAATGCTGATGGTAAGGAAAAAAGATGGGTTTTTATATTTTGCTCTACCATTCTGATAAAATTTCAATTGCACATCAGTTGAATCACCTTTTAGTGATTTTACCTTACTTGTACAATAATTTTAAATGTCTTAACTCAGGTAATGATGGCCAAATATTTTAAGATAGTATTTTATAATGTATTTTATTTGTAATCACCATTTATATGGTTTCCTAACCATCAGTATCAGTGAGTGTTAAAATTTAGTGTATCAAATTACTTTATAACTTAAAAATTCTTTAATTATTTCATTTCAATTTTGACTTGATGTGTTTTTAGAATTTTTTGGTTATTAAATATTGTGTAGGTAAAACATTTCTCTTTACTTTTCAAGTGTTATTTTCAAACATTGAATCTTTACTATTATTATAGTGTTTGACGATTGTTTGAAGTGAAACTATACCTTTACAAGTATAATGTTTATGCAAATACATGTCAGCACAATGTTTAATCATTTACAGGAGCAGTTTTTCCAATCAAATTTAAACTGTATGAGGATGAAATCCTTCCGCTCGCAAATCGTTCAATCTATGAGAAAATTAGACTGGTTGAAGGTTTGACAGAATTTGAAGGTAGACTTGAACTCAACATGACTGGTGAATTTGGCACAGTCTGTAATAAGGTTTGATATTTTTCTTTTCTATTTGATAACCTTGTTTTTGACTATGATATTCTGCTGACCTTGAATTTCCCTGCTGCCTACAACTTTAATGACAGACTGAATTTAAAAAGAATTTTAAAAGAACTCTGGTTTTTACTGCACAAATAAGAGTAAGATATAAAAAAATCAATGCTTTCACAAGATAAGTTTGTTTTCTTGTAACTGTTCAGCATTTACAGACACTCGATTCATCTTTTTTTACAGTCTTGTAAGATAAAAGATTTTTTTGCAGGGATGGAGCATTCAGAACTCAGCTTTAGTTTGTCAACAGTTGGGACTGACCTACAATCCAAACTTTGGCGTTCCTTTGAAGAAAATGTTCGGACTTTCTCAAACAATTTTGCTGAGTCACGTTGACTGTGATGACCTAGATGTAGACATATTTGAGTGCAAAGCACGGAAGGTTGGCGAGTTTGAATGTGATCACACTATGGATGTATTCATACGCTGTCAATCTCCTTCATGGTCAGGTAAACAGTTTTTTTGAACATATTCAGTTTTAGACCCAAATGAACTACTTTCTATGGACTAAGATATTGATCTCTTTTATCTGTTACAAAGTTTTTATCTCATTAAATCTTTTATTAAACTTAAACTCTGGTTTCAAAGAATTACTAAGGTGACAGTTTTTTTATTTGGAACTTTGATATTGTTTGTTTTTCAGGAATATTTTGTCTTTCAAGGATTGATAAGAAATTACCAGTTGTAAAAACTCCCATAATGCAGTTTTAACTACCAGAATTTCATTTTTCAGGGTTAACAATACCGGCTATTCCCAGGTACGGTCTTACAGCTGAGTCGAGGATCAACCATCTAACAATTGAAAAAGCTGGTCTTCTAGACTTCGTTGACATGACTTACTCCCCTGGTTTCCGTATTGACTACAATTTCTATTCTATGTCTCATATAACAGTGAAAGACTGTGTGTCGGACGGGATCAACATAAAATATAGTAACCCATTCAGCAGAAACCAGTTTGAGCATATTACTATTGAAAACAACCTTGGCAATGGAATTTTAACCAGAAGTCCGTTTTTGAAGCTTTCTCATTTAACTTTAACAAACAATGGTAAAGCTGGTTTCATTTATGATCCGATGTTCACAGAATATGAGGCATTGAGTGTGAGGAATTTTATATATAGGAACAGAACAGTGCCTATAACCCAAGTATCTCAGATTAAACTAGGCAATCGAGAAATGCAGTTTCTGACTTGCCCAGCAAGTCAGACTGAAGAAGAAGCAACATACTGGGTTGAAATTTTTGCAGAAACAAACACATTCAGAGTAGTTGTGCAAGTATTTGACTATAATCCTCAAACAAGTATTGAAAAAGTTACTTTCTATGATGGGAGAAGGTCAGAATGGCAACAGCTGAAGTCATGGACAATAGAGGAGGACCTTGTTGACTTCCCTATAGTTTCTCAAGGTCAATTTATCACAATGAAGGTCACTGTCAGGGGACTGAGGTCAGGACGTTTGGCACTGGCTGTTATTTCAAGTAAGTAGTTTGTTAAAGAATGAGACACTAAATTTATTAAAAAGTATGGTAAATTATTGTGAAATATTGTCAATGTATAGTTCAGTAGAACTTAGGTTAGTCAAAGTTGAAGGGACTTGCGTAAAAACTTCGACACATCAGAACTTCGACTCATAAATAGGTCTCAATTTGATGACAAAATTTCGAGCTGTTTATGTATACAAACAAGTTACAAAAGGCGTAACAAAACAAAAGGGAGATAACTATCCCAGCTTATTGTAAAAATATCCCCGTATGATTATCATGCGACACCGGGTCACGGAAGTTTTCAAATGAAAGTAGTTCTTATTGTTTACTTTCAAATACCACTACAGCAATTTGAATGGTAACAATTAAAGCACTTTATCACACATTTAAACGCAAACAAAGGCTGTTAGAACACAAGGCTATGTAATTAACACCTGTCATACAAGTTGATCGGAAATCATCTTCGCAGCTAGAAAAGGTGTGAAAAAAGTCTCGAGATCGAAGTTGTCAAAATAAGCAAAGGACTTCGACTTATTTGTGGTAAATTGTACTTGATTTATTCTATAAGGACCTCTCAAAAAGTTCGACACATCGAAAAATTCGACACGTAATATTTCGAATCATATATAGGTTTTAATAAGGAATATATAGGGGGAAAAATCGGGACTTTCATTATACTTTGACACATCGAGAAAATTGACTAACATAGAAGTTCTACTGTATTATTGGTGATTTTTTTTCAAGGATATATCATAAACTTGTTCTCTTACTTGGTAAGTAAGTGCCAGTAAATACAATGTACCAATAAATGCTGTCGATATGGTAAATGAACATAAATACCATCATTTTGCCCGCCCTGATTCAGATTTCATTTTGATAAATCTAATTTTTCCTAAATTTGATTTGGAGATTTTTTAGTCAGTCAAAGATTTTAAATTCAACACAGGAAAAGAAAAAATTCTTAGATATTATTACATTTTATTTGTCACAATTGATAGTCAGGTTTTTCTTTTTTTTCTTTTTCAGGTGGTTCATTAGAAGCTTTGAAAATGCATTCAATGATACATATATACAATGCAACTATAAGAAACAATGAGCGAGGTGTTGTAACAAAACATTACAATAACCCATCCAACGAAAAAATGGAAATATTTCACCGAGCCAAACATGAGGAGATATCATTTGATTCTATAAAAATTGAAAACAGTAAAGAAGAAGCAATGTTCATACCAAGTTTGACAAAGTACCATTCAAATTTCATACCAACCTTTGAGGAAATGACGAGGCCTGAGAGAGTTGGTGCAATCACTTATAACATCAAATTTTCAAAATTTATTAACAACAAGAAAGGAATTCATGGTGAACATAATCACGTGGATTTTGCGAACAATGTTTGGAAATGGAATGTGACATATTTAGAAATCATCGGGTGTCAAAGTGGCGGCTTTGAGATTGAACTGCCGAGGGTGAACGACATGTATGAGAGGCAATTTCACTCTGTTTCATTCACTCAGTCTAAAGCTTTTAATAATCAGAATTTTGCGTTTGGAGTGCTTGGTTACTATGCAGTCGTTAATATATCCAACAACAATTTTTATGATAATATTTGCAGAAAAGGCTTAATGACATTGGATGGAATGGAGAAATCTTTGAATTTTAATGACAACAGGATGGAAAATAATAACTGCAAGTATGTCGTTGATTTTGATTTGAAGAGCCATTCAGAATACTCTGAGAATGTGGAAGGATTTTTCAGGAATAATGTGATTATCAACAATAGGTATAATTATGTTACACAAGGGTTAGGGACAACAAACACCCCAGTAACATTTGCTGTTGCTATTCAAGGTGTCCAAAATATTACAGCACGAAGAAATGTTTTTGAAAATCGTGAACTTCAATATGAACTGGTAGCAGGAATAACTTCACTTACTTTAGACAGTACTTTGGACGTTAGAGAAAATTACTGGGGCACCACAGATCAGTATATGATAAAAGAAAGGATTTTTGACTTTGATGATTGGAATAATTTTGCTATTGCTGAATATTTCCCTTTTCTGTCCATAGCAAACCCTTCCGGCGATATTTCTAATGATCAAGAAATAAAGATCGAGTTAGATTTAAATCACCTGGGTGGACGTATTTGGAAAGATTTGACTTTACCTGCTCGTGGAATGCCTTACATTGTGTATTCAGACCTAACAGTGATGCCTGAAGTTAAGTTTACACTCCAAGCTGGTACTGAGCTCCAGTTTTATCCAAATGTTGGTATTCTTGTTTTAGGACAGCTTGTTGCTAGTGGGATTCCGAATGCAAGAATCAAGTTCGGTCCAGTTGACACTGGGAGACAGAAGCGACAGATTTCATCTTCTTCAGATTTCATGGCAGCCTCTGATATAAGGTTAAGTGGACAGAAGGATAATGAAGGATTTTTGGAGCTGTATAATTCAACTTCAAAGTCATGGAATATTATGTGTGATAACCAGTTTAATGAGAAAACAGCTGAAGTTGTGTGCCGTTCTTTAGGGCTCGAGACTGTTAATGTTGATGTCAGATTCACAACATTATATGATTATTATGTTTATGGAAAAGCTATGTATTTCTTAAAGGAATTCTGGGGATATGCATATTATTGCAAAGGTAATGAAGAAAATCTTGATTTATGTATGAAAAGGATTAACTACAATATCAACTCTTGCATCTTTGCCGCTAACTATACCTATATACATTGTGGGGAGAGAAATTTACCTCAAACGATGGACTATTGGGGTAATATAAGGTTTGCTCCTTCAAATTATGAAGAAGAATTGAATCCATTTATAAGAGAGAAAGATCGTTCACGTCTGCAGTACGTGGACATTGATGGCGCTGGTATGCTTCATGGTGAAAAGGTGGGAGCTATCCAGACAACATATGTCAGTCCAATAATGAACAATAATAACATTACGCGAAGTATTTTAAATGGTATGGACATCATTGCTCCTAGACATACTGTTGATATAATAAACCAAAACATATCAGGAAATCTAGGTTATGCCATCAACATTCTTGTTTTAAACGGAGATTCAACGCCTTCGATGACATCATCATTTATACCATTGAGCACAAACACAGTTCCATACAACTTGTATGGATTAGTAGATATTTGCCGCAGAGAAAAAGAGATAACACTCAACAACAGGTTGATTTTATTTTACAAATATTCCCAATCAGCTGTGGACTGTGTAAAAATCATCAGAGGACTTAGCAGTGTTGGGGCCAAATCAGTTGCTCTACGTTTCTTGCAATTCAGTCTTTTCCACGATGACTTTTACAGAAACATGGTCGAGATATTTGACGGAAAAGATATCTCTGATGATAATATGCTGGCACAGCTTACTGCCAACAGTGCACAGGATCAGATAAAGTTGAAGTACACAAGTAGTAGCGATTATCTGACTGTACATGTACACGCTTCACCTTCTTATGGTTTCTATGGTTTCATCGCTGAAGTTGTCACTATACCATTGTCAGGACTCACATATCCAGGTATTTATCACCCTCTTTATTTCATATTAAATGTTTTGTGTTTTTTATGAGGTAAATATAACAAGTTTCTGGGTTTTCACTTAACGAAAAAAATTTGTTATAGTCATAAGAATTTCAAATCATTATATGATTTTAGTAGTGTATAAGGGAAAGAATATATGCAGTACCTTTGTTTCAGCCTTATTCAGATGACATGGCTGCTTATCATTCATTAATAAAAGTGATTGTTTAGGTTTATGGTCTATATTAATGTTAGTCAAACTGTCTTGTTACTTGTCATAATTAACATCCTATTAGTTTATCCAATGACTTGTGGCTCAACATTTTTGTACGAAATAAGGTATGGAGGTGCACCTTTGGTTGATTTTCACCAGGTAACCTAAAAAAATGTCAAGTGACCATAACAGTGTTCTTGTTACTTCTAACCTAATGTTATCATAAAGTGATATTATCTTTATGCACACATTTTCTTTTGCAGATGACACTATTTTCCATAACATTAAGCATACCATAATGAAAGGTAACCAGGATGGCGCTATACTGTATAACAATGTTGGTGAAATTACCCCATCGCTGTTTGTAGATCATTGTTGGATCGAAGGAAATGGTGTGGCAATACTGAATCTTACCTCTCCTCCAGTTATCAATGTTGGTCTCCAATCTACTAAGAAGTTCAACTTTCAAAACAGCTTTGTCAGTAGAAATAAAGGTGGGATGTATGTTGAAGCAAGAACTTTGTCTGCTGCTACAAAACTACTTGCGAACATAACAAATAATGTATTTGCCTATGGTACCAATGGCGAAGTATTAAATTTGACAGGACACCATTATGAAAAAATTATGCTGTATGAAAACTACATATATAATAACACGGCTGGAGACTATCGTGACATTATACACGTTCAAAATGTTGTCGTTAACTTCACGTTTAACACTGTCACCAGAAACACGGGACATTATATTGTGCGATTATATAACACAGAACAGACAGAAGCCACACAGGAGTACACACGTAACTTGTTTAACAAAAACAATGCCACAGCCCTGTATAGAGCATTGTTTCATGTTGGCAGTGGAAACCCAAAAATTAATCATAACTACATGGTTAATCAAGAATGTGACTTTGAACTGGAATCAAATCCAGTCAATAGGTAATTATTATAACTATTAATCAATTTATGCAAACTATTAAGTTTTTTCACACTTCATGCTTTAATTGTTTCCTATTTAAACTATGGTCCATGTGTGTATGCATGTGCGTGTTTTTTTCACGAACTATTGTAAAATGACATTAATGTTTTAAATGTGAATTGTGCTATTGAATCAGATTTCTGAGCGGTAAGTGGTGTTAATATTTTGCAACACATTCCTATGGTTTAAATATAGGGTCAACTGAACAATGTAAGGAACTTCATGAATTGAAAACTAACTTATAACAGATGTTGCTATGGGTATAAGAAATGAGTCCCACTGACATATTTTATTTTAGACTGTCAAATGGTCAACCAGCTTACAGTTCTCCAATAGATGCCACAAAGAACTGGTGGGGATCTGAAAGTACTGGCTATGTTAACGGGAAAATCTGGGACAAATTAGATAATAATTCTCTAGTAGCTGTAGACTATATGCCTGTGAAAATCAACAATGAGTCACTTATTTATGGTGAGTACCAGTTATTTTTTTCAGTTAAAGAAGATTTATCTTAATAAAATTTAATGGTTTTGAAATATAAATTAACATGAAATAGTGGTATTGCAAATTCTCAATGATTTTCAGTTTCATTCTCTATCAAAAGGATTAAAAAAATCTGGAAACAAAGTGATCCCTCGGAAGCATTAATTACAACAAAATTACATAAGAATTGCAGACTCGGTTTAATTGAGTCTGTACATGAGGGATAATCCAAAAGCCATCGTCTTATTTCCAAACAATAAGTAACATAGTGTGTGTTTAAATATGTTTACATATTGTAAAAAGTGAGTGATATACTTTTGTTTAGAGATCCGCTTAACTTTTTCATAATTGCATTGGTGTCTTGAACTAACAAAGATTGTGATAAATCAAAACATCCTTGTCTATTAACCATTTGACACCATGATATACTTGTAGTGTGATTATTAATTGTGAGGTAATACAATTTATTTTTCAGGAAAGTGTGCACCAGGATGGTTCCTGGAGGACAATAGATGCTATAAATACATGGGGGCAGCATTACCATATGCTGAGGCCAACCAGTTCTGTAAAGTAAGGAAACTACATTCTCATGATTGTTGTCCAGTGAAGCTTTAATTTCTATATTTTACCCATACCATACTTAATATCTTGGTGGCGTGGCGGAGTGGTTTAAACGTCAGATTAGTAATCTAAGGATTGATGACCACATGGGTTCAAATCCCTTCAGGGGCAAGCCGTTGTTTTCTTGAGCAAGAAACTTTACATTCTTTGTTCAGTACTGGTTGGTTCCAGGAACGGATTCGAGAGTGTTTCAATAAGCTTATAGCTTCTAACACAATCTAACTTAAAATGAATTTGAGTAAACTAATATCTTTAAGGTAATTGTCCATATTTCAATATGGTTGGATAAAATTATTAATAATTTTTTAAGAAAAAATTCAAAATATGAAGTGACTGAATAGTTAACAGTGCAAGCCAAGATCAGTTGCCATAGATGTGATGTCTGATTTTGCCTTGCACTGGTTGCATGGGCACAATCTGATGCTGCCAGCAGGACAAGAGTTAAATGCTTATGTTGATAATGACTTGCCATTGCAAATAATACAGAGTAACATCTTGAAATTAAAACTCTTGACGGACACAATGATAAGTTTCAAAAATAAAACCGAGTAAGTCCATTTTACAGGTCAAGCAGAATAAGAGCTTATATTCAAAATCAATAAAATGAAACTGGTTTGGTTGCATTAGGTTGCTTCCTTTCTAATCTTTTTTGTATTGATTGTAAGTGTCATGTATGTTAATGTGTCCTTATGTGATGGATAAAATATGTTTAAACCAATAAAATGAAACAAAAGTTACCTTATTTTATTACAAATTGTGTACTTTTTTTCCTTCAGGAGAATGATGGTTTCTTAGCAGAAGCAAAGGGAAGAGTTGAATTCTTGAAGTATTTATTACGTCTTACAATGAATGTATATAATGAGAATAAGCGTGTCTGGGTATACTCGGAGGTGACATCTGGACGGTGTAGTGCCATCGAGAAGAATTACATCACAGAGGAATATGACTGCTATAATGTCTTACATCCTTTTATATGTGAGAAAGGTAAGCAAATGTTATATCCTTTTATATGTGAGAAAGGTAAGCAAATATCATATCCTTTTTTTTGTATGAGAAAAGTGAGACAATGTTTACAGTTACACTTTTTTCATCTGTGAGAAAGGTAAAGACAATATTACATTATTTCATATGTGAGAAAGGTGAGCAAATACAACAGCCTTTTATATATCAGAAAGGTAAAAATATTTTGCATCATTTCACATGTGAAAAAGGTAAGAATTGTTACATCTTTTCATATGTCATAATGTGAAGTCAAGGAAATCCGACATCATTTCATATATATGTAAGAAAATATAACAGCTTTTTATATGTGAGAAAAGTAGGGAAAATGTTACATTATTTATATGTGAGAAACATGAAAATATGAGTGTCTTTTATTTGTGAGAAAGGTGAGAAAATGTTCATATTAGTGAAAAGGGAAGAAAGTCTTGCATCATAATAAATATGGGAAAGGAAAGAAAATGTTACATCCAGGAAATTAAACATCAAAATGAAAAAAATGTATATCATTTCAATTTAAGATAAAAAGTGTAAAAAAAATGAATAAGTGATTGATCAGTGCAACCTTTTTGATTTTTGAGATATGAGTGTCAAGAAAATACATGCATTCATATCGCAGGTTTGATAGATTAAAAATTGTTAAATGTCCTACATAGAGGCAATGTAACGTTTTTATAATATTCTTAGTTTAGTTTAAACAATATTTTATTTGTAAACATTGCATTAACATGATAATTGCCAAATAATAAATTGTACGGATTGAGTAGGAAGCTTGAAAAGTTTTTTTTGGAAACTCTCTGCTTATAATATAATGCTACATATTTTTAAGATCATGAAAACCACATTGTTGACTGTACATACATAATGTTATCTAACTCTGTATAATAAATTCTAACATACGTATGATGCTTTGAACTTGAACATTATGTTTCTGGTATTTTATCAGCATTGATATATACATGTACATGTATAACTTTAACATGTTATATGTGTATTATTACAGATCCATACATCACTCCTCCAGATTCGTCTATATATGCAGCAGTAATAGGTATAGCAGCTGGAGTATTTGGTGTGGCTGTCGTTATTATAATAATCCTGGCCTGCATGTGGTGCGTCAAATCCAAGCGCCGCAAGAGGGAAAGATTTGAACGACAGTCTTCAATAAGGTCATCCATTAAAGGGTCAACTATAAAGTCAAGGTCAACAATGAGCATGTTATCTGAAGGTCATTCAAAACGTAGACTTGATCAGTTGTCTTTGTCGTCATCAAAATATTTGTATGATCAGAAATCACTGGGAGCCTCGCAGGTATGTTATTAAATGATTAAATTACCTGTGTTGATATCTTAACTATTTAATTCAAGAAAATATTTTCTCACAGTTTAGTTTCATCTTAAATTTAATTTTGTATTGATAAAAATATCAATGACTGAAAAAAGAGATAAGATAATATTAATTATAAACATGTCACAGCTTAGTTCTGTTTATAAAATGCAAGTTGTCTCCCTTGGATCAAAATTGTTTAAACACCTTTCAGCTTTTCTCATTTCTTGTTAAACCAAGAAATAAAAGCGCATAAATATGAGTTAATTTGGGCATTTAAAATAATATTGATGTTTTGAAATATAACTTGTAATGTCATTAATTATTTAAAAAGCAATGATATTCTTTACCCTTATTATTAATGCTTTGAAATTTTGTTTTTAGATGAGTCTTGGTGGTGTGACCGAGGATGAAACAACAACTGATCCCAGAGAAGCACGGCGTAAGTTGAGGCAGCGTGCTGAAATGGCTCGTGGAAGGAGAGATAATGAATCACCTAGATATGATCGTCATGACTTCCGAAATGGTAACGCTGGTGGTAGGAGAGGTCGGGAATATAGTGAAGATGTCAGTGATGATGAACCCATTGCTAGAGGTCGACCTGATAAACATCATACAAATGGAGGCTATAAAAACTCTGATGAAAGTCATGACTATACGGAGCGTGACAGTGAGGATGATGATTGTGTGAAGAAACCACTGACAGATAGTGATGACGAGGATGACAATAGGAGCAGTTTTACACCAGTGAAATTTAAACCTAATGTTGAAAAAGAGTTAGATTCCATACAGATGAATGCCAATGGATCAATACAGTTTAGACGTCAAGATGACTCTGGCAGTGTTGATCTGAGTGGGAGACAACTTCAGAGGTCAATGTCCAGTTTTAGTGCTCATGATTCACAAGATAAAGGTTCTACTGCAAGCAGTCAGGGTAGTGGGATAGACAGAAGAGATTTACCAACACCTCCATTACCTATGAACATCCCAACTAAACCAAGCATCGCAACCCGTCCACAACCTAAACCAGTTCCGGCACCAAGACCGAAACCATTACCTTCTGCAAGATCATTTGGTAGTAAGGAAAACTTAGGGGAAATAAAAATGAATAACTTAAGTCAAGATGAGGCAAGTGATTTCCGTGGAAGTAGAGAGAGACTTGATGATGTTTTTAGTGGTAGAAAAGCTCCAAGCAGGGAGAATTTGAACACATTTAATGAGCCATACAAACAGTCAAGTAACAGAAGTCGTGAAGATTTAACTGACACTGGATTAGGTGTTGGTGTGGATTTATTGCCACGCCATAATAGAAATGTAAGAGATGTAGATGAAGGAAGGGACTCCCCTCTTCATACAAGTCGCGAAAATTTGCTTCCTAAACGAAAAGACAGTGACAGTTATCGACCCCCAAACTTAAATAGGAGTCGTGAAAATATCTACCAACCTGATCTGTATAATCAGGCACCAAATTCTGGTACAGGACGACCATATCAATATCAGGGAACTGATCCAGGGGTGGAGTATATGGGACGGCAAACTCCACAGAACACAGATTACAGTGATGCAACAGGGATTGACTATTTACCTAGGGACACGAGAACTCCGATGAAAAGTCGGTTTATGATGGGTGTGCCTCAACACAATACAGACAATCAGCCACAATCCTACACTCCATATCAGACACAGGATCCTGGTTATCAGCACAGTCCATCAGCTTATAAACCTAGTTACCATGACAACAGTGCTAGGTACGAGCCAGACTCGTACAAACCTCGTTATCCTTCATCCAGTGCAAGCGAAAGTATGCCTCCTCCCCCGTCATTTGGCAGTGGAATAGACTACTTACCTAGAAATAACTTTAGTCCTTCCTCACAAATGGGTGATAGGTCAAAGTCACGTGAAAATATTTCACGGTCAAGGGAAAATCTGTCTCGTTCTAGAGAAAATTTAAGTCGATCCAGGGAGTACTTAAATGCAGGTCAAAGGTCATATGATAATGATTTGCGAGAAAATTCTACTGATGTTGTGAAACCAAAGCAACAGAAATCAATAGAAACAGAAATCTAAAATATTATATCAGGTTAGACATAATAACATATCAAATTTTTACATATCAACTAATATTTTTGTTTATAAATGCGATTTTTTATATTTATAGATCCATTTTGTTAATACATATTTTTTTTATGTAAATAGAAACTATATATATGTTTTAAAGCAGACAGTTGTGACACAAGGTTGTGATGTAAGTAGTGTAGCACATACATGTATTTATGATTTATTTATACAAACTGGTGATTCATGTGTAAATTTAGTTCAAAGGGCTCAGTTTAGGTGACTTTTAATGACTTTTTATTATTGAAAGAAATAAAATCTTCATTTTTTTCCTTAGATTTGACTGGCGGGTTTTGCTTATGTCACTCTCACAGTCACTGTGTATTACAAATTGAAAAACTTTCTTCTTTTGTCAAGTGTTTGTTTTACATATGGGGACTACAATATAATACATGTTTCTATTATATTTTTGTTAAGTTGTATTTGATGTTATTTGAAATACATGTATCCCATATTTACTTGAAATTTTCAGATTATTTTTAACTATTTTTTTTTCTCTCAATAATTAATGTGCAATAAAAATGCATAAGTAAATATACATGTAGCTTCATTATCAGAATATCATAAAGTACAGCTATTTACACATCATACATACACTAACCATAAGTCTTGCTATCAATGTATATAAAATAATTATATAAAATAATTAATAATGATATAAAATAATCAGTGTTAAAACAGACTATGTGAATGTTCCTGCGATGTATATATTTAAGCTTTATATATGTTTTAATGAGAAAACAGGGCAGTTTAGTGTATAACCTGTATATTTACTTGACTATTTTGACATGTTTATTTCCCTTGTCTTTTTATTTTCTCTGTCTTTTTAAAGGTTGATCTTGTTCATGAACTGTTTCTTTAGAAAAAAGGGGAACTCATCTAGTGAAAGTTTGTTTTCTAAAAATGATGTTGTCAGAATATTTTTCTAAAAATTGTTTAAATAATTGAAAATATTCCGCTTCAACGGGTTAAATTATTTATTTTACATATATGTAACGTGGTTTTATTTGTGGTACTGTAATTATACATTTCATCATAGATTATAAATAGTGCTATGTATGTACATAGCATATGCATGCACGTTGAGCTTTGTGCCTGAAACGAAATGCATGTATCATAATCTGTTTATTTTATAAAATAAATAAGTTGAATCCAGGGAGTTATTAAATAGCTTTAATTAACATAAAACTGCTTATTTTATGTAAGTAATTCGTACAAAGATTTTTAAAGAAGAAATGTGATGAATATTATTATTTTCATGGTTAAAAAAATGCTTTGACTCAATGTGATTAAAATCGGCGCCTGATTGACATTTTACCATACTAGGCTGTTATAGTAAGTAAGTAGATCTGAACTTAAGTCAGCTTAAGAACAGTCTCTAACCAATATGTAATACACTAGTAGTTGATAGGCTTTATTTTACTGAAATATCTCAGTATATAATAAACGTTTCAATTTAAGTATATACTCTATGCTATATATATCAGAGCTTTTAAAATAGGTTCATAATTATTCATTCCTTTTACCACATGTAGCTTAAAAAGCACTGAATATATTAAAAGTTCATATAAACATATTGTATTATAATGTTAGGGTTTTTTATTGAAAATGTTTGATAAAACTAATGATTCAAGCAATTATGTAAATTAAATTAGTAGATTTAAATGTATATAATCAGATAGTGTACAGGTATATTTGTATATAGGTATAATTTTTATTCTGTCTATATTTTTTTTTACATTCCATTCTGTCTTCGCCATTCATTCCTGTTTTATGTATACAAATTCCATTTTTATACTTTATTCTTACCAATAATAATAAATGAAAATTGAAAAATTCTTATTATGTGTTATTTTCTTTGTCTTAATAGCATATGGCAACCTGTTTTAGTTTAAATCTTGCTGAGGACACTGAATTGTTCCATGCGAAGATCATATTTATTTAGCATATTTATCAAGGTTAATGATATGTTTAAGACTTCATACCCTTCATGTATGTCTCGTTTATTTCTCATTTATATTACACTCGTTACTTAACTCACAACATTCCGGGGATTGGCAGATCACACTACTGTATGAGCGCATCTGCGGATGATTTTAGTTTAAATGTAATTCTGTGCCAAGAAGCATGGAGTGTCACCAGCAATATCGGAGTCTTCGGCATTTTGATTAAATCTCCTTCAATGTTTTTACGTTTATCGTTTTATCCACCTGCATGGCAAAAGTGGTTTATGACATGGATTATCTTCTGACATCAGGACATGTACAACATGATGACCAGCTTTTTCACCTCGACAGCATCAACAAAGAATATAAATTCTATAACCTTGCCTACATAGTAAGATTGTTCTAGAAAAATAATTATTCACATTTCATATGAACGCATGCCTTGTGTGGAAATGACAAAATCTTTGAAAATAAAATATGGCATAGGTAGTTTTAATATCAGACCTGCGTTTGATTATAAGAATCTTACGCTGACTGCCGTAAACAGCGACCCTCTAGCTAGATTTTCCAGATACCGGCAGCCAGTGTAAGATTCTTATTATATAATCTGCAGATCCATAATCGTTCTTACAGACGTTGAAATATGAGTTTTGTCATTAAAAACGGCGTATATTGAGTTTTATTAGTATATGACTTTATTATGTTTATGTGTGACAAATATACAATTTATACGAATTTAAGGTGGTTGGAGCTCCACATCCCATGAGTATCTGACTGTGCTCTCCTTGCGGATAAAAAGGTCACTTAATAACAACCGAAATTAGTAACAGTGACACCTGAATGATCAATGAATGAAACAGCAGGCGTGGCTCTGGTTACAACTATGAGACAGACAGACAGACATACAGATACTTTTATTTACAATCAGGTTCTACAGTACATACACATATAAGCAACATGACAAATATTAAAGATTAATATGTCTACTAGTAGTTTGTATATTTTTCAACAATTTGTCATTCATATATCATAGGATTCTACAGACATTTTAATGTGATCAAAAGGTTACTGTATCAACTGACCTGTGTGACTGGTGTGGCAGCTAAATATGTGTGGGAACAACCACCTGAATTTCAAATTACGGAAATGTACTGGTTCAATTATTTGGACGAGCAGACCTTTAAGAGATCCATTCATTTCCTTATCAATGTACTAGTTTTATCTTTCTTTAATATACAAAGATTATCTGCACTTGTTCGTTTGAAAACATTATTAAATACCTGTCATTGACATTGTGTAGCTCTTGTTTTCAAATCTATTATACATTTAACAGTATGCACTTTTCTTGTAAATAAATAAATTTATTTAAGTTTTAATGGTACGTTTTAGCTTCCTTCTGTTGTCATTTATGTTAGTATGACATAGGCGTTCATGTGGAAATCAGTTAACAGCACGAATAAGCTATTTTTTCTTTTAAATTTTGCTGGTTTAGTGATTTTAATTAAATGCGCATGACTTGGAACACAGTGTGCCCAGTACTAGTGTCGTAATTCAACCAAATTTCACCATTAAAGTATGGTTAACTTGTTTAACTCTGATCTAGGTAGTATTTACTCTGAACCTACTAACTTGTGTTATATTTGAATATGGAAATATCTCTTTAAGGTTTAAGGGATTTCAATATTAAAATATAATACAGAGCTTGGTCAGACTGCATGAATATACAAGACTGACCAGTGCGAAAGCTCATTTCACTATGTTAGAGGTTGCATAGCTTTATAATTAATTAATTTTGGCAAATCGTTGTTTGAACAATATATGGCATACAACAACCAAACAGTATGTTTCGGCGTTCAACGTAAACCGAACTTCTTACATTTACTTAAATGTTCCCCGTGATAGAAATAGAGGACATACTGAATGTGTGTAAGTTCAATACTAAATTTATTGAACGAGTTTAATAAAATTATATTATGCGAACCTCTGGCGAGCATAATATTATTTTATTCAATTAGTTCAATAAAATTCAGTAATGAAACTACGAATATAATATTCTATTTATCACATACCCAAAACAAAGTGGAAAAGATTCACTTTTCATTGATGCGCTTAAAAAGCGGCACAGGTATATGATAAAATGCAATATGGTCATACAATATCAATTTGGCCGTAATATAATTACAATCCCTCAACTTTTTCAGCTTAATTCATCAGTCATTAATCATTAATCTTAGACCAATGAATGAACAATCAGTAGGCTTGGTCTCTATAGCGTCGTTAAGTGGTTTTTAAGCTTGCTCCAATTCAGCAGCTTTGAGGGCTAAAATGGATTTATCACTTAATATTTTATTCTTATCGTTTTAACTTGAAAACAACTTTGCCAAACTCATTTTCGGAACCAATTAAACATTTATTCTCGCCATTTTATGCCACAACAGAAGTGGGAGGGGATATACATTTGCCTTTGTCCGTCTCTGTCCGTAGACTGACGAAACAGTGGAATGTGGGGACATCAATGTCATACGGACTAAATTCTAGTTTTGTTTCATAGGTTTATTTAAAGTTCATGACTACATTCTGTCATATATTCATAACAATATGCACTTATGAGACACTACTGCTGTTTCGTGAGAATAATACTGTGGGAAACACCATGTGTATGACACACCTTAAGTTTAGCATTTAAAGATATAAAATTAGGACGTGCCAGATTTTATGCAACCTGATGTGTTGAGTGCAAACACAAGGCAATCGCTTATTCATAAGGGCTAGGCCGAGTTTCAGAATCCTGTGAGTTTAAAATAATGTCCTTCGGGGTATTGATATGCAAGAACAACAGATACATTTTGAGATTTGCATTAAGAAAGACAAAGAGTTTTAAGATTCCTATGTTAAGTATACATCGGTTTATAGTCATTGCTTGTTACGTTGTATCCAGCCAAGAACCATACAAAAACCGCAGCTATTTTAACATTATGATTTTACCCAATATTATTTTTTAAATATTTTTGTTCCTCTACAAAATCACTCAGATTACTTCTATGGATATGGTTAGCGGTTAGTGTTTTGGTTAGAGGGTTATGGGTTAGGCTTCGGGATCATTGATGCCAGCACTATTAAGTGTTGAGAATTGAGTACCGCTCAAGCCGGTGCTAGGGGGCGTGAGGGATGTTGCACGTATTCATTATCCCTCATGTACAGACTCAATCAAACCGAGTCTGCAATTCTCTTGTGATTTTGTTGTGATTAATGCTTCCGAGGGATCACTTTGTTTCCAGATTTTTATACTTCACAACAGCAGGTGTCAAGTGCTGTGTGGCAGCTGTAAAAAGTTGCCCCGTACTTCACTTCAGTGTTGTTATATTTTTCTGGTCCTTCGGGATCATTGATGCCAGCACTATTAAGTGTTGAGAATTGAGTACCGCTCAAGCCGGTGCTAGGGGGCGTGAGGGATGTTGCACGTATTCATTATCCCTCATGTACAGACTCAATCAAACCGAGTCTGCAATTCTCTTGTGATTTTGTTGTGATTAATGCTTCCGAGGGATCACTTTGTTTCCAGATTTTTAGGATTTTAAAACATGGCTTTTGCTGCGGACAGATTCTAAAAGTGCTCCACTTTTTTAAATATATCGACATATAAAATGAACTTTGACAATAACCATGTTGTTGTTGCATCGGCATATTGTTGTCCTTACAAGTCATGTTAGTAAGTCCAAGTTCTTCAGTAATGGGTCGTAAGTCAACGCAAAGTTTGCTATTTATTTACTTCTCAAAACCAAGCGGCTCATGAGGCTACCGGACTTTTTCTACGTGAGTGTTAATAAATTTGGTTCTGTCTCATTGCAGGTATATCCAAGAAGAGTATATAACAGATTTGGTATATTTTCCATGTTTGTTATCTAGTTTATAAATAAGATTACCAAAAACCGACTGCCATCGCTTAATACAAATAAATTTATTTAGAAGTAGATCATATAATTGTCTTATAAAAAATAACATGGTGCTTACAAAAACATATTTAAAAAAAACTAGAGCAAGTATTTGAAGAAAATGTTATCCTAACCGTGTTAAAGGAACTCCACTGAGGTCCGAACTTCACTTAGGTCCAAAGGCCTAAAACATAAAATCTGAAAATTAAAAAAAAATTAAGTGAAACACTTAAAATAAAAAACTTTGCAAATGATTACAAAGAAATATACTATAGTAAAATTAAAAATCGCTTTATTGTGTGTCTGACTCTTAGCCGATAAATATAAAAATTTGAGTGAAAAATGTTGCAAGGCTTTTTTATTATTAGGCCATTTTGCACAATAAAAGCACAATAAAAATTATTATTATAACGTTGGGAGGGAATATTCTGAAAATTGTGCACAAAAATATTGGTCCAGACCATCATCAATTTGTACACAAATGTCCAAAAAATATTTCCAGTCACGACATATCTAAAAAAAACCTCAATGGAGTACATAAATTACTGTAAGGATCTGTAGGAAATTCAAAATAAAAATTCACGTTAAAAATTTTCTCTTTGTGTAAATTAATTGCTAATTGGTTATTTAAAACAGAAAAAAACAACACGATTTGTGTTTTAAAAGTACTGGTCGTGATCCTGACATGTTCTTTGTAAATATAGAGCCATGGATTCATAAATGAATACATGTATATATTTCAGAATGCAGAATGTCCTCTTTAACCTGTGTACAGGACATTAAATGTCCTCTAAAACCTGTGTACAAGACATATATAGCAAAGGTACTTGCTTGAACTATACTGGACAACCATATGGTTTCGTCGAAACATTGGCAAATTGGTGCACTGGTCTACTTATTATATCTTGACCCAACTACTAACCTTATGCTAAGATAAGAAATTGTAAGATGACCCTATGACGTGATCTCGTCATCAATTGAATGTCTGAATAATTAATTTGATATTGATAAGCATCTTAATCATTGTAGACAAATACTCTTTAAGATGGCAAAAATTCGAGTATATGGACCAGAATGTATATTCACGTAAAAACATAAACCCACAAGAACGTTGAGTTTTTTCACATACATGTATATTGACATAGATAATGTATCTATATATACACACGAAAATATATGAAGTCAGTTCTTTTTCAGTATCTTAAATATCAAACTTTGATTTTATACAATGCAAATAACAAAATACTGCACAGTTTTTAAAGCGGCAACTTTTTTTTCCATTTTTTATTAATTGAAGTTTATACAGGGCACAAGCATCATTACATGAAGGAATTCTTTATCAACAGTCATATAATAATGAAATATAATCAAGATATGTAAAACAACACAGCTGCTATTGTAATTGTGTGTATTCTTATAAACCTAAACGTTTGATAATGTTTTATAACGGGATACAAAAATATTTCTAGAAAAAGAGAGAAAACGGTAAGATACTCGGCCGAAGTCAAACTTGTTAACTTGCATAGGATAAGCTACTACTAACCATGCCAACCGCAAACAGAACATTTTATTCGTCCTCAATAGTTTTATTACAGTTCATTTTTACCCGCAATGTTTTTCCCCCTTTAATTGTCATCTTATATTTAAACAATATTACTTACATTATTTGATTTTTATCAAAATGGAATTTGATTTGAATAGGAAATTATTATAAAACAAAGATTTAGTAGATACAGTACACTAATTCCACGAAGAATTTTGCAACTGTAACTTACCGTGGTAGTCGAAAGTTCGTTTCAATCGTCTTATGCCCGGTTCGAGAAGAGAATATAATGACTAGAACAGCTTAGAAGAGAAACCCATTCGAACGCAAAAGTGTCAAAGGCGATCTGTCATATTTAATATCACATATATATTGAAAAGCTGTTAGAAACATCTAGAAAATATCATTATTGTGTTTTTATATTTATTCTGACTTAATATCTTTTTCCAACACTTCTTGCCATCGCGCACTCGAACAGACCTCTACATATAACGGTATCAATCGAGCAGGCTATTAGTGTTAAAATTCTGCCTATATTCATTTCTTTACTGTTAATTTAAGCGGAAGTCAATGTGAAATCAGACGGCCTTCGGTCGAAAAAGATAAAATGATTTCTTTGCTCAAATCGATGTCAATATTTTGCTTACAATTTACCCGCTGTTTTTCAATTACGTTCCCCTCTATCTGAAAAAGCGATTACACATTTATGTGGATACCCAATTTATGTGAACATTTTTCTTAGGTTTATAAAAACTAAAAAAAAGCTTTTAAAATTCTGTTCTGTTCTGTTCACAATTTACAATTTTTGACGGCTTGTCAATTGATGTCTTGCATTTACTGTCACAAGGTCATACTCGTATCTTCTATTACAATCATGTATAGCACCCGACTTTTGTACCGTTGATTGATGTGAGATATTAATTTGATCATGAAATCTGTATTCTGTATTCGTTTCTGATATCATTATGTGATGGAACGATGTTGATTTCAGTGTCACGGGTTAAATTGTCTAAAACTCGATATATCCAGTTGGAAAATTATGAGGTATACCCGTATACATTATTGAGTACAATACTGTATTCTATTGGACGAATACACAGCTATCAAATCTATATTGGACGAGGCGCAAGCCTAATCTGATATAGGTTTTGTAGCTGTGTACGAGTCCAATGGAATCAGAATTGTTTTCAACAATGTATAATGTAGATTTGATGTAAATTATTGGACTCTGAAAATGAAAACGATGCTAGGTGGAGTACAATATGAATTGAAAAATTGAACTCTGAAAATTAAAACGAGGCTAGCAGGGATACGACATGCATTTAATTGGACAAAATTGATAACATTGCATTTAATGATTTCTATTTGAACAACACATAGTTCAAACGCTCATGATTCATTGGTTATAGTTTATACGTTGTGAAATAATATTTTATATTAATCGCAAATGGCTAAGGACTTTTGCTATAACATTACTTAACCAGAAATAATTATTCTGCAATTCTACGATCATCACGTGGTTACGACATTTATATGTTCTGATGACGGTTCTAATAGATAGAGTACAATTTTCAAAAACCATTTTTTATACTGCAAAGCAAAAAGGAAATATTGGACATGATGCAACCACGGAGAACATGGGAGCTCTGCGGGAAAATGTCTTTAGACTTTGGGGTCAATTCTAAGTTAGGGCTATCTAAATTCAATTCTAAGTGTTCTGCTGTTTTTGTTGCTGTATATTCTATCTTTATTTTCTTAAATAACTTTCCAGCCTATTTTATCTAAACCGAGAGATACTTTCTGCATACTTTTCAGACCGTTTTACATTTGTGAGATGCATCTAATGCAATAATACTATATGAGCTAAAACCAACTTTGATAAAACACATAACAGACCAATCAATGTTGGTGAAGATTTTTTTATTTACAATTTCTTTTGAAATTAGTGGTCCGTGAAGGCGTCAATTGGTATGATAATATTTTATTTAGCAGCGCAATATGAAACTGCATTATACATGTGAAGTATTAGAACTTGCTGGGAACACCAAACGTTTACGACGGACATTGCAGCATCTAACAATCGTAAAACTGCAAAGCCATCGAGCGTTGACAATATCGCGCTTACAAAAGAAAGAGCCGAAATTTCGCCTTGAATGACGACCTGTTACGTTCATGGGCAGAAATGTCCAGTAGTTTGGCCTTATCTGCTGACCTGTTTCAGACCAGGGCAAATAGTTATAATAACTCTAGTGAAAGGGTCAGTGTTGACCATTATTCGTACAAATTTCAAACAGGCAAAAACAGTTTGATGATTTAGAAACAATATAATGCAAGTGCAATATCGGAATATGCGTCAAACCAGGTAATTTATTGTAGTTATAATATTCTAAACATAATAAAAAGACCAAATATGAACATTTCAATATAAAAAAAAATGCAGATCAGTTTAATTTTTCTTTTATTTTATAATTCTGAAAGTTTTAAATAGTGCCCTATTGTTTCGATGTAAAGAATTGATTAAATGTACATATGTATGTTTAATATGACCATGGTAAGGCAATTTAAAGACTAATTTGGCTACACAATTATTTTTTAAAAGTCAATACAAGTTTTGCAGGCATTTTTATCAGAAATGATGAATAAATAAATAAAAAAAATAAAAAGAAATACACATAAAATTTCACAAACATTTCCTTTATAGACAACTAAATCGATGTTATTCACTAGTTTCATAAATTATTCATAAAACACAACAAATAAAGTTCTCACAATAAAAATCATTTCCGAATAATTCAAATGATTCTTTCAAAATACCCATCTACAGAAGAAGCAGCCCTTTGTTCAAGAAAATTCTCAGTATGTTAAAAATAGTTGTACATGCAGTTGGCTCTGTGGCAAAATATCACTCTTAGGTGTATTAAGCTATATATCTGCTGCAAAATTTATTGTTTGAATTTTTAAATAAAGGCTTGTATGAAATAAATTTGGTAGTAAATTGCCTAAAAATCGAATGGCGCATACACGAAATCATTGCTTAACTGATAAAACACCACTTAAGATAGTAGATTAATATTTTGTTCTAGAACATTTTATTTTGACTTTCAATATTCATATGTGTTAAATAACAGAAAAATTCTATTCTACTATTAGAGTAGATTAAGGAACCAATATAATTTACTGTTGATAACATTTAAAGAATATTTCATAAAATATAGCTTTATACCCTTTAAACAATTTTGAAAACAAGAATTGACATACTATAAAAGCATAAAAGAGATCTTTTGAAGTACTCCGCAATTATCGAAATCACCGAAACTCAAATTAATATTCATTATACCTTACTCACGCCGTTTATTATTCGTTTGCAGATAAAAAGTTACATGATGTCAAGCACAACAGTCGAAGGCATAACTTGTGCAGCCATCGGAGAAGGTAATCTTCTTTTGTGTTGCCTTAAAGAACTGCGTCGACGTAAATTTGTTATCAATGCAGTTTTTACGAACACTGAATATGTTGAAGCATTTTGCCACGAAACAAAACTAGTTTGCTACAAACGAAATGAAGACATTGTTAAGGTATTACACAACCATCGAACGGATTACTTGTTTAGCATCTCAAATCCACGCATTCTTAGGACAGATGTACTCCGCATTCCAAAACAATTAACCATAAATTACCACGACAGTCCACTTCCGACTTATGCAGGTGTTCATGCAACATCATGGGCAATAATACGAGGAGAACGCCACCATGGTATAAGTTGGCATGTTGTTGAAGCTGACATTGATACTGGTGATATTCTACAAAGTGAAGCGGTTGAAATTCTAGAAGATGATTCAGCTTTCACGTTGAATTTGAAGTGTGTGGAAGCATCAAAACGTGCTTTTTCTCGATTGCTGGAAGAAATCACAAACGATGATATAAGTAAGGAGAAGCAGTCAAATAATGGACGATCATATTTTGGTCTGTACGAAATACCTCCGAATATAGGCGTACTTAACTTTCATAAAACTATGGACAATGTTTATGATTTAGCTAGGGGCTTAGAATTGGGACATCATGAAAATGCGCTTGGTAGTCCAAAAGTGAAAACTTCAACTGGAGAGTTTTTATTGGTGACCAATGCTTCAAAACCGTCAAACGATAAATATGTTAAGGCGAAAACACCCGGGACCATCTTAGAAATAATTGACGACACGTTAGTTGTAGCAACCTTGACGAACCCCATAAACATCAGTATTGCAAACCTTGATGGTACGGCTCTCTCAGAAGGTCTTTTCCGTTCTCATGGTTTAGTTGTCGGTGATACGTTAGACGACATTATGAATGTTGATGTTAGAGATCTCATTCCGGTAAGAAAAAAGGAGGCATTCTGGCGAAAAAGACTTGTACAGTATGAACCTACCATGTTCTACAGACAAAAGATGAATGTTGTTGCAAGTATTATTGACGTATCTACAAATGTCAACGTTAAGGCGGTCAAAATGGAAGTACCTACATTGAATGACAACATCGGTGACATTTCTGACAGAGGCTTATTCTTGCAAGCATGCTTTTTGGCCTTTCTAGCGAGAATAAATTGCACCGCAACAGTTCATGTTGGATTTTTGACGGAGAAAAAAGACATACCAAATGAATGCATTGACCTATATTCAGATATAACACCTGGTATTTTTGACGTAGACATCAATGCAACAGTCAATGATGTTTTTGAAAAATGTCAAAAGGAAATAAAATTTCAAAAAGAGGCAAGAACATTTCTAAACGACATTTTCTATCGGTACCCAGAGTTGCACGGCCATAAGCCTACTCCACAACATAACCTAGTGCTTGGAGATTTAAAAGAGCTTAGCGACCAATATGTACAGCGCATTTTATACAACTGCAACATACTCATACTGTTCGGTGGAGAGAAAACGTCAGAGATAGAAATTCGTTTCCATGATCGACCAGCACAGGATTTTGGACACATTCTAGATGTTCTACAACACTTCACAACATTCTTGGCAGCTGCCAACGATAGAAAACAGACATCGGATCTCAAAAGCTTGTCGATGATTTCCAGGAATGAGATGAATCAATTTTACAAAGTTTCACCACAGTTGGAAAATGATAGAATCGGAAATGAATCAATATCCAGTCTTGTAGATCGTCAATGCCGACTTACTCCTCTAAGTATCGCATTAAAGACAACGTCATGCATGATGACATACAATAAAATGGCAAACGAAGTAGACATATTACAAGATCTACTAAACAATAATATGTTTGTATCAAACAATGACAAGAAGAAGCCAGTAGTTGCAATATATGCCCCGAATTCTATTTCCTACGTCATTTCCGTTTTGGCCTTAGCAAAAGGTCGCATGGCATTTCTGCCGATTCCCTATGATTTGCCGCCAGATAGGATTGTTTTCACACTAAATGATTCAAAAGTAAACAAAATGATAATGACCAAAGACATTTTCGACAAATGCAATATGAATGGACTGACACCTTTCATGAGAGTAGTAACAGAGCATAAAATTGCTGATGAAAATATTGTCTTGGTTGAATTTGATCGTGTTTTTCAGAACGAAAATGATCAGCTCAACACAGACAGCATAGAAAAAGATTTTTTGTATTTGATGTATACTTCCGGTTCAACAGGTCGCCCGAAAGGAGTAAAGGTGAAAGAATCAGGTGCAATTAATCTCGCACGCGCTCAGATTATGTGTTGGGATATTGTTCCAGGAGATGTTGTAGCACAGTTTGCATCTATCGGGTTTGATGCTTCAATCTCAGAGATCTTTACCTCCCTACTTTCAGGAGCATCTTTGGCAGTCCTCAATCTTTCAGAGAGACTTGGAAATGACTTTTTGGTAGCAATGAATAAGTTGAAAGTTAGTGTTATAACTCTTCCACCATCCGCATTGAATATATACTCCCCCGAAGATCTACCTTTTCTTAGGAAAGTTATTGCTGCAGGCGAAGCATGCACGTTGAATATAGCGAATAAATGGACATCTGGAGAAAATGTTCGATTTTTCAATGCTTATGGCCCAACTGAAGCAACAGTTTGCGCAACTGTGTATGAGCACTTTCCAGACACAGTTTACGAAGACGTAAATAGAGACCTTCCAATAGGAAAAGCTATAGATGGTGTGTTTGTATATCTCTTTGATGACTTTATGCATCCAATTCCTCCTGACGTTGTTGGAGAAATATACATTGGAGGTAAAGGTCTTGCTCATGGATACATTGGTCACGCTCAGCACATGTCTAGGGAAAGATTTGTGCTGAATCCGCTTTCTAAAGAACCATCGCTTCTTTACAAAACAGGTGACCATGCCTTTCAAGATGTCGATGGAAATATCACGTATGTAGGAAGAAGTGATGATCAAGTAAAGATTCGCGGTCATCGAATCGACTTAAGCGAGATCGAGCAAGTACTTATTCAACATCCGAAAATAGAACTGGCTGTAGTCGTTGTCCACAAATGCTCATCAGCAAGCGAATTATCCGTAGCTGCATTCGTTGCACCATCATTTATTTACATATCGGAGCTTCGAGAATACCTAGCGAAAGTCTTGCCTCGATATATGATACCAACATACATAAAGAAACTAGAGGTGAAGGAACTACCAAAGACATTGAATGGAAAAATCAATCGCAAGAAATTGGAGGTTGACGAAAGTATACATGATACCAATGAAACAAATGGCCATAGCCATTTGAATGAGACGCAGTTGGCTGTTGCTAAGTACTGGTGTAAAGTATTTAAGTACGACGAGTCCTTCATATACTCACTTCATCGACAAAGCTCATTTAGCGAATTAGGAGGAAACTCTTTGCAATTGGTCCTTCTGCTGAGATTATTTGAAGATGAAATGAGAGTAAACCTTTCATTTACCGATCTCGGTACTGCCGATACAATTGAAGAGTTTGCAGATGTTATACGTCGACGACGCGATATCAAAGCTAGAAATGAGCAGTGTGATGTCAAAACAAGAAGCGAGTTACGAGAAATGATATTTCACGACTCTGAGTTAGATTCAAGCATATTCCCACATCCGGATAGAAGACGATCCGTTCAATTTACACATTTTACAACACGCATACACAAAGATACGCGCAAGCATCCAAAAAATATCCTGATTTCAGGGGTAACTGGGTTTCTAGGAGCATTCCTTTTATCAGAGATTCTTGAGCAGTCAAATTCGCATGTTTGTTGCATGGTTCGTGAAACCACCGAAGCAAGAGGCATTGGTCGCATCATCGATAATATGCGAAAATATAATCTTTGGAAATTCGAATACAGTTCACGTATTGCTGTGGTTATATCAGATTTGTCACAGAAAAATCTTGGTATTGCGCCTGATATATACAAGTCATTGTGTCATGCCATAGATGTTATCTTCATGAATGCAGCACAGATGAATTTCAACACAGCCTATGATGATCATAGAATATCAAATGTCCATGGTACTAAAGAATTCATAAAGCTGGCATCTACAGGAGTACAAAAATATTTGTTCACTACATCATCACTCAGTGTGTTTCTATTCCCAAAGGAAAATGTAGAAACTGATACTGACAGGCGGGTTTGCAAAGAATCGGAGTTTTTTGATGATCCATTGCTAATTGAAGGCGGTTACGGTCAGAGTAAATGGGCAAGTGAGCGTCTCATCATGCAGGCCCTTGACTTCCTACCGGGTGGTGCAATATTTCGGCCAGCTCGGGTATCCGGACGAAGTACAGATGGAGTTGGTCCTAAGAATGATCTTTTTGCATCAACAATGATTGGGATGAAGAAGATGGGATCTTATCCGGATATGTCTTTCCCATACGACTTGACGCCTGTGGACTTCTGTGCAAGATCAATGGTCGAAGTAACCTTGAAAGTATGCAATTCCGAGAGTGGAACATACGAAAAGATTTACCATTTGTTCAACAAAGATACGATACCGTTCCGAGACTTATTCAAAGGCATGGGTCTAAAGGGACTTTCACTTGATGACTGGCGGAAACAGCTAAAACAAATTGACAGCAGCAACAAGGCACTTATTCCGCTGACACCGTTCTTTCTATCAGCATTTTGGGACAGAGCCCCTGAATGGCCAGTATTTGATACTTCTAACCTCGATAAAGCTATATCTGATCGTGCCAGAGAACTTATTCGTCCGTCTGCAGAACTCTTACAAACATATAAAACGTTCTTTGGCATATAAGAAACTTCTTTGTCTGTAAATAAAATCAATAAAGAACAAAATTTACAATCATGGCCTGTAACAGCGTAAATATTAAAATAAAGCAAAGATATTGGCCGAAATCAATTAATTAATGGTCACTGCAAACTCTTTTCTATGACACAAGCATTTTTCAATCTAATTCGTAAAAACTCGTGCAAAATTATCGGTTTATGTATTGAACAATAAAGTAATTAGTTAATGATAAAGACAATAATATCATTTATGCTAATTTTATTAAAATAAACAACAAGAGGAACACAAAGGCGGGGCAATATACGCCGGAACGAAACTTTGTTTGCGTAATCAAAAATAATCTTTCAATAAGGAAATAAACTCATTCATAAAATTTCACAAAAAATATCTTAGATATTCTTTTAATACTAGATAACCCAATTGTGGGAGCATCTTTACCCAGGTGCATTATTCAGGTCTGCTTAGCACTGCCACATGCTAGATATATAAGCGCTGAGCACTGCATTTTTTTACAAAAAGATTTGATGTGTTTTCTAATACATCAATCTACATAATGCATGGTGACGCCAAGGGCAGAGATATTTTTGACCTGGTTAATCGTCATTGTTAATATGATTTCTGTAGAACTCTATAAAATGATGTTGCATGCCAATATCAAAACTCTGGGCTTTTACAGTATAGGAGTAAATAATTTCAAAATATGTTAACAGGGTGGAACCAATCCTTGCCCAAGGATAATGAATTTTGTCCGTTTTATAGAGGTCAAATAAGCTATGCTATATGCCAAATATCTAAGCTCTGGGCATTTTTGTTTCACAAAAAAACTTAAATATGTTATCATATACAAGTCTATATTAACCAAGTGACCCCTGGGACAGGGCAAATGTTGACCCAAGGGGTATGATATGAATCAATTTTGTGGAGTTTCACAATTTTTCGATATAATCAGGTGACCCCAATAATAACTTTTGGATGATATATTTAGCAAATAAACATATTTAGACTTGCATTTCCTATGTATAACAGTACTAAAGTGAAGTGTGCTTGGAAATGTATCATGTATCATTTTTTCTTTCAATTTCGAGTAATGGAACTTGTCACCTAAATTTCTATTTTCTAATTACATGTAATACATGATCTGTATTCTAGTGGTCTCTTACTTCAATAACTAGTCTATGGTTTATTGTTCTAACTTAAAACAAGAATTTGTAACAGAGTTACCAACGTCCCCCGCCCCGGGAGTTTTATATGAAGCATAAAATTGTGCTATTTCAAAAGATTGAGGTATGGATCTCAGGACATTCAGTCCAAAATTATGATCAATGCTAGATCTGCAAATGTAACAATAAATTTGTTAAAAAAATAAAATGAAACACGGAATTTAAAAATCTATCATGTTAAGCTTTGACCTCTAAGTGTGACCTTGACCTTGGAGGTAGGGGAGCAGGTGTTGTGCATGACATAACGTCTTATTATTGAGACTATTTGTGCCAAGTATTTTCAAAATCCCTTGAACTATGAAGAAGTTATAGATTGGACACAAAATATACCCTATAACAGACTATGTAAATCTTTGACCTCTAAGTGTGACCTTGACCTTGGAGGTAGGGAAACAGATGTTATGCATGACATATCATCTAATCATTGTGACTATTTGTGCAAAGTATTTTCAAAATCCCTTAATCTATGAAGAAGTAATGGATGGGACAAAAAATATACCAAATAACAGACTCTGTTAACCTTTGACCTCTAAGTGTGACCTTGACCTTAAGAGGTAGGGGTGCAGGTGTTGTACCTGACATATTGGCTTATTATTGTGACTATTTGTGCAAAGTTATTTTAAAATCCCTTGAACTATGAAGAAGTTCTAGATTCGACACAAAATATACCCTATAACAGACTATGTTAATTTTTGACCTCTAAGTGTGACCTTGACCTTGGAGGTAGGGATGCAGGTGTTGCGCATGACACATCCTCTTATTAAAGTGACTATTTGTGCAAAGTATTTTCAAAATCCTTTGATCTATGAAAAAGTTTTAGACCGGACAAAAAATATACCCTGTAACAGACTATGTAAGTATTTGACCTCCCAGTGTGACCTTGACCTTGGAGGTAGGTGACCGGTTTTTGCGCATGACACATCATCTGATTATTGTGAACAATTATGGCAGGTATTTACAAAATCCCTTCATAGATAAGAAAGTTATGGACCGGACACGACATATACCCTCAAATAGACAATGTTGACCTTGAATGAGCAAGTACAACCTTGACCCTGAAGGTACAGGTCTGGTTGTTGCGCATGACACATCGTCTTATTATAACAAACATTTGTGCCAAGTTATCTCAAATTCCCTTGATAAATGACAAAGTTATGGACCGGACACGAAATATACCCTGTAACAGATTATGTTTAATATTTGACCTCCAAGTGTGACCTTGACCTTGAAGGTAGGTGACTGGTTTTTGCGCATGACACATCGTCTGATTATTGTGAACAATTATGGCAAGTATTTACAAAATCCCTTCATAGATAAGAAAGTTATGGACCGGACACGACATATACCCTCAAATAGACAATGTTAACCTTGAATGAGCAAGTATGACCTTGACCCTGAAGGTAAGGGTCTAGTTGTTGCGCATGACACATCGTCTTATTATAACAAACATTTGTGCCAAGTTATTTCAAATTCCTTTCATAAATGACAAAGTTATGGACCGGACACGAAATATACCCTGTAACAGACTATGTTAATATTTGACCTCCAAGTGTGACCTTGACCTTGAAGGTAGGTGACTGGTTTTTGCGCATGACACATCGTCTGATTATTGTGAACAATTATGGCAAGTATTTACAAAATCCCTTCATAGATAAGAAAGTTATGGACCAGACACGACATATACCCTCAAATAGGCAATGTTGACCTTGAATGAGCAAGTGTGACCTTGACCCTGGAGGTAGGGGTCTGGTTGTTGCGCATGACACATTGTCTTATTATAATATTTGTGCCAAGTTATTTCAAATTCCTTTCATAAATGACAAAGTTATGGACCGGACACGAAAGTGTGACGGACGGACGGACAGACGGACGGACGGAGCCTATTTCTATATCCCCCTTTTATCTTCGAAAAGGCGGGGGACAATAAATATATCAATTATTTGTGATGAGTTTCAACATTTGTTACATGTTTTTCATTATTTTGCTGAAAATGTTTATATCGTCTGCAAGTTTATACATGTACAATAAAAAAACATCCATTATGACAGATAAAGTAATACATTTTTAATTAGAAAAATCATGATATTCCAAGACATGTAAAAGCCCGTAGAAAGTAACATGGTACATGAACTTTTGGTGACTTGATGCGAAAAACTTGAACAGTCGAATTTTTGGACATATATTTTTATAACAGTAAATTAAAATTAAGGTTATATCATTTTAAGTACGTGTGATATAGTGTAAATATTTATAAGAATAATTGAACATTTTTTAAAAATATTTTTTCCTGATTTTTGTCTTATATCTCCATGAAATATATTTATGTCATTTCCATTTGTAAGATAAATATAATGAAATGAAATATCAATATTTGTAAATACCTGTATATATTCGTATGATTTGTGTTTGCTTGTACAAAGTTGATATTGATACAATAAACAAAATAATTAACTGAATGTTTTCTACTATTCATGATTCCAAGGTTATTGTTAAATTGTAAAGAATCTATAGCACAGATATTATCCACGATAGTGTTTCCTTTGAACGCATGTGTCTACAATAATATCTGAATAATTTCCATTGACCATTTAATTCCGTTAACAGGTATATCACAAAAATGTCTAGATGACAGTTATATCCATTTATCGTTTTTTTTTTAAAATTTATTCTTCAAATTCCATGCTTTTTATCAAGTAGTCTCGTAGTACTAGAATGGCTAAATCCAGATGATTTGCTTGGTAACCTTATAAAACATTATGCCAACAGGAGCATCTAAATGAATTATCTTACTGACAACAAGACATTGGCATTGATTACTTGATGAACTTGACATTCAAACCGCAAGAAGAAAATTAGATAAGATTATAAATAAAGTAAACTGCTGATCACCAAAATGTTTAGTGTTTTAGATATGAAGTGCTGTCTACTATCTAAAAATAACAGGTGTCATTTCTTTCCCAAACTTCACAATATTGCCACACTGTTTGCTCTTGTTTTCTTGAAAATAGTGCCATTAAATAATGATGCAGAAAAAATAGACATCAACATGAAAATTTCAAAACATTAGTCAGACAGTACAGTAGAGTAACTACAAAAATCATTTGAAAATATTCAAACCTTCACTTAAGAGAAAGGCTATCATTTAAGTACTTCTGGATCTAGGCAATCACAAAAGTTGTACAAGGTTGCTTTCTCATGAACGAACCGAGCCAAATATAATATAAGCTTTAGGCATTGCAGTTTCTGAGAAGTCTTGTAAGTTACCTTTACATAAATGACCCAATTTAAAGGCAAGGCCACTTTTTACCCTAGGGGCATGTCTTACATAACTTTTGTAGTGGTCCGCAAGGCAATACAACATGCCAAATATTTAAGCTCTTGGCATTGTTGTTTCACAAAAGAACAGCTAATGTATATTCCTATACAGGTCTATATAAACTAAGTGACCCCTGTGGTGGGGCCATTTGACCCCAGCAACATGATTCATTTTGTAGAAGACAATAAGTTGATGCTCCAAAGGAAATATATGTACTCTGGTATTTGTAATTTCAGAAGATTTTGAAAGATCATTTTTAAAGTCTAATTTTAGCTCATGTGACCTACCTAAGCATCAGACTAGAACCATTTATGAAAATTTTGTAAAGGACCACCAAAGGATCAAATGTAAATTTAAAGTTTGGTCAAAATCCATCAAGTGGTTAAGGACAAGATTTTATTAGAAATTGTGGTGGATGAGAAACACACTACTATCTCAAAAGCTTACCTATGAGCACTTTGTGTTAAGGTAAGCTAAAAACGTTTTATAACAAATTATTGTGAAATTTCATATTGTATTTATTCAAAAACAGCAACACATATTTTATATAACAAATAACAAACTATATCATAGAACAGTTGGAGACATGACCATTTATATATAAGAAAACAAAATAAAATTCAATTGTGTAAAGCTATGTCTGCTTTTATTACAAAGTAACAGTTACTGTCTTTGTTTGCAAAGTAACAGTTTCAGCTTACTTTTTAATAAACTTTTAAAGATCACAAATTCTAACTAAATTTCTCTACCAAATATGCCATAATAAGAAAAGCTTGAACTCCTATTCACTTCTCTTTTACATTGAACAGTAAATACTCATAAATGTTTAATAAATTATCATTAAGTTGTAATTAAAAAAATATAAATCAAATGCTTGTTCTCAAAGGTGCAAAACATTTAGTGCAAAACAAATGCAACTCTGACAATAAAAGTCTTTTAAATAAATATAAACCATTTATTGCAACTGTAGAACATTCTAATACAATCACACTTATAATGTACATGCACTCATAACACAGAATTTCAAAATAAATATTTGCTTAAGAGAATCTTATTAAGAACAATTGCATGGTCCAAATTCAGATGCAAAGTAATAACAAAAACCTGAGGTCTGAGTAATCAAATTAGTAACTTCTGAATAAAATAACCAAAATGCAACAATCACATGACAATGCCAAACTGAAAATCTTTTTTAGCAAGACACTCTTTTAATAGGAGGTGAAATCATTAAACTATTTTGTACTATAGTAAGCCAAGAAGTTATTCACTTGTCATTGTTAACTAAACCAGGGTCTTTCAAATTGCAATTTGAATGACCCTGGTTAAATAACATAATATGACATGTCAAAGTTTGATTTTTGACATTGTCATTGTAATTTTAAATATTTGGAAGCATAGTCTTTGTTATAGGATATTAAACTGAACTGTACTAGAATATGTATTTGATCATACTCTACTGTAAAGAAGGAGCCTGAATAAGTCCAAACACTTATCAACTAGGTATAAATCCAAGTGAAATCACAGGTTTAACATAATAAAACATTAACAAGATTCACAATTTAAGTGCAAAAGAAGCACCACATGAACATCCTTGTTCTGCTTGTGGATTGTCAATCACACGAAATGCAGCCTTAATCAGTTCTTCATGATAGTCTATAGTGGATCCTTTGATAAAATTTAAAGATTCATTATCCACAACAACTTTCACTCCATCACGCTCAAATATTCTGAAATAAAAGATACACACACAATTATATGGCAGATATGTTGACAAACCTGTCAATAACAGTCAGCGTCTCATTGTCCAATTAGGAAATAATGTAATACAACATAACCTACAATAAGAGACAACCTGTCAAAAAAGACCTTATTTAACATTCTCTATAAGTGATAAGTGGCCTGTATATATAGCTTGGACTGTAAATGATGTTGCAATCAACCAAAACATTAATCAACCCTAACCATATTAAATATCTTAAATGATCTTGCCCATCTTTCATTCTGGACACAATCATTCTTCATATGTAGGGAAAATTTCATAATAAGTACTGGTTGAATAGCAAACACTGCAAACCTGATGAAGATGTACCAGAACATCTTATTAATTGACTCAATAGCCCCTCTTCCTTCGGGAAATAGCAGGGACATTAACTTTTTTTATTTTCAAACCTCTGGTAAGGGCCAGTCAAGCATACAGTCAGATATCAAAATCCCTGTTAAAAGTCCTAGCATTGTGATTCAGACATATTCATGGCCAATATGGCACCAAGACAAAACCACAACATTGACTCAGCAGTACAGGGAGAGATGCAAGGTAAATATTTGTCTCATTTTGCATCAAAAACAGTGCCTTTCCCAGGAGATGGGTGGGGTATAGTCTCAACTGACTGGTGCATAAGTACTCTTGTTATTCAATTTCTTGCAAAAAAAATCATGTTTTTTAGACATAAACCACCAAAAGCGTTGAAGCACTTAAAACTTGATATCTTGCAAAACAGACAAAATTCAATTCAAGGATAGTATATACATCTTCTTTAAACTAAACTAATGATAAAGAGACTTTTCCATCTGTAAATTTTGAGCTGTTGCACACAATAACAGATAGAGTAAGGCCACTGTGTCTAAAGGAAAACTTAATCATCATGAAAGGTTAGATAAGTGTGAGAATTTTAACATATTTGATTATGTACTTAATGTGCCTGTTCACCTCTGTTACCTTTATAATTCTTAATAATTCTAATAGTAACAGGTTATATTCTATATCTATATTAACCATCAAAGAAGAACATTTTAGAAATATTCCAAAATGCATTTGTTATTTAAGTCAACATATTGTGATAATGTTAAACAAAGAACAATCCGTGATCTGATGAAAGCCAATTAAGCAGTTGTATGAGAGGGTAATGGGCAGTCTGTTCCTTATATATCATTCACATTAACATTAACAGCTCAAAACAGTTTTTGTATTCAAGGGCCATAGTTCAGCCAAAAATCATTCTACCTGAAAATCCATAAAAAATATACACAAAGTACCTGAGCTGCCAATCAATCCTGTGAAGTTTCACTCAAATTTCATTAGTAGTATTAGAGAAGAAGTCCAGGCAAAACTTTAAAAAGTAAACGTAATTAAAGGGCCAAAACTCTGACGAAAATCATTGAACTGCAAAATGCTGATGATATGCACAACTTAACTTGGTACTGATCATTCCTGTAAAGTTTGGATGAAATTGCACCAGTTCTTTTTGAGGAGTAGTCTGGACAGAGAGACAAAGGAAGTGATCCACATGTACATTATATAAGAAGTGGCTATTTTTTACCATGTATCAGCTATTGTGTAGAAGGTGACACACAAGAGCTGTCACAGGAGACAGCCAAGCTCGACTAATAAAATACTTGACGCAGTAAGGAGGACAAAACTATGAAAGAAAAACCAATTATGTATAATAATGTATTAAGTTAAAGTAAAAAAATATCATTGTTAACATAAATTCCAAGATCAAGGGGAATAATTCTAGAAAAAGTCATGCTAGAGTTATAAACCTTTCACACAACATGTGTGTAATGATAAGAAATATATATTTGAAGTTTGAAGTAGATACCTTAAAAAGTAAAGAAGTTATAATTTTTCTTAAAGAAAATCCTAAGTTCAAAGAAAGATAAATCTGTAAATATTGCTTCAAGAGTTACAAACATTGTCACATAAAATGTAATTGATGATAAGGAATAAGTATTTGAAGTTTGAGGTAGATACCTTTAAAACTAAAAAAGTTATAGTAAAAAATAACATTTTCTAGTAAAAAAATCTAAGTTTATGGGGAAAAAATTCTTGCAATATTAGGTCAGAGTTATGAACCTTGCCACATAAGATGTGGATGATGATAAGTTACATAAATTTGAAGTATGAAGTTGATCCCTTTAGAAATAAATAAGTAACAGTAAAAAATAGTATTTTTTGAGGAAAATTCTAAGTTCAAGGGGAAATAAATCTGAAAATATTTGTGCTAGAGTTATGAACCTTGTCACATAAGATGGGGATGATGATAAGGTACATAAATTTGAAGTATGAGGTTGATCCCTTAATAAATATGGAAGTAACAGTAAAAAATAGTATTTTTTGAGGAAAATTCTAAGTTCAAGGGGAGATAAATCTGAAAATATTTGTGCTAGAGTTATGAACCTTGTCACATAAGATTGGGATGATGATAAGGTACATATATTTGAAGTATGAGGTTGATCCCTTAAGAAATAAAGAAGTAACAGTAAACAAGAGGGCCATGATGGCCCTGAGGTCGCTCACCTGTATATAGGCCCCCCACCCCCGGGCCAATTTTTACCCAAGGGCTTTTATTTGTTTATTTGAACAGACTTGGTAGACACCCATAAGAAGATGTTTCATGCTAAACATCTAAGTTCTAGCTCATTGGCTTTTTTAAAAGAAGATTTTTAAAGTTTTTACTATACACATATAGTTAAAAACAATGTCACCCCTGGGGCAGGGCCAGTTTTGACCCCCGGGTGTTTATTTGAACAAACTTTGTAGATATTTACTAAAAGATGTTTCATACTAAATATCTAAACTCTAGCTATTTGGGTTTTTCCAAAGAAGATTTTTAAGTTTTTGCTATACTCAATCAATCAATGACCCCCCCCGGGCGGGGCCAGTTTTGACCCCAGGGCTTTTATTTGAACATACTTGGTAGACACCCATTAGAACATGTTTCATGCTAAATATCTAAGCTCTAGCTCTTTGAGTTCTTTAAAAGAAGATTTTTTAAGTTTTTACTATATGCATATAGGGAAAATCAATGACCCCCTGGGGCGGGGCCAATTTTGACCCCAGAGCTTTTATTTGAACAAACTTGGTAGACACTCACTAGAAGATGTTTCATGCTAAATATCTTAGCTCTAGCTCTTTGGGTTCTTTAAAAGAAGATTTTTTAAGTTTATACTATATGCATATAGGGAAAATCTATGACCCCTGGGGCGGGGTAAATTATGACCCCAGGGCTTTTATTTGAACAAACTTGGTAGACATTCACTAGAAGATGTTTCATGCCAAATATCTAAGCTCTAGCTCTTGTGGTTCTTTAAAAGAAGATTTTTTAAAGTTTTTACTATATGCATATAGGGAAAATCAATGACCCCCTGGGGCGGGGCCAATTTTGACCCCAGGGCTTTAATTTGAACAAACTTGGTAGACACTCATTAGAAGATGTTTCATGCTTAATATCTTAGCTCTAGCTCTTTGGGTTCTTTAAAAGAAGATTTTTTAAGTTTTTACTATATGCATATAGGGAAAATCAATGACCCCCTGGGGCGGGGCCAATTTTGACCCCAGGGCTTTTATTTGAACAAACTTGGTAGACATTCACTAGAAGATGTTTCATGCCAAATATCTAAGCTCTAGCTCTTACGGTTCTTTAAAAGAAGATTTTTTAAGTTTTTACTATATGCATATAGGGAAAATCAATGACCCCCAGGGGCGGGCCAATTTTGACCCCAGGGCTTTTATTTGAACAAACTTGGTAGACACTCAGTAGAAAATGTTTCATGCCAAATATCTAAGCTCTAGCTCTTATGGTTTTTTAAAAGAAGATATTTAAAGTTTTTCTTTTGGTTGCCATGGCAACCAGAGTTCTGCATGGAATTAAATTCTTTGAACAATTTTTAAAGGTGACCACCAAAGGAACATTCCTGTGAAGTTTGGATGAAATTGGCTCAGTGGTTTATGAGGAGATGTCATTTAAAGCAAAAGTTTACGGACGGACGGACGCCGGACGGACGGACGCCGGACGAAAAGCGATCACAAAAGCTCACCCTGTCACTTTGTGACAGGTGAGCTAAAAATAGTATTTTTTAAGGAAAATTCTAAGTTCAAGGGGAGATAAATCTGAAAATATTGGTGCTAGAGTTATGAACCTTGTCACATAAGATGTGGTTGATGATAAGGAACATATATTTGAAGTTTGAAGTTGATACTTTAAGAAATGACAAAGTTATAGTGAAAAATATTTTACTGCACCAAAACTTTAATCTGAAATCTGGACGCGGACGTGGACGCCGACGCCGGGGCGAGTAGGACAGCTCTCCATATACTTCGTATAGTCGAGCTAAAAAATCATTAGTTACCTTCATATATCTTGTTGTCTTACACAAGTTTCAACAAACATAAATAAATATATTTCCAACAGATCCCACCAATCAAATATCAAACTATGTTGCTTTTTTTTTTCATTGGGGGAAAAACAAATGTCAGACATAGCATGCTTCAACTTAAATAAGATGTTTATTTACATTAAAATGTTTTTACATTAAAAAGTATAAACCTATATGTTAAGAAATATTTTAATAATCTTTACCAACAGTAAAATTATATTGGTATCATAATATTTTGGTTGATTCTTGAAAGTGATGTAACATGGAATGTCTTTGTCATTTATCACACATGAATATTATTTAGTGCACAACTTTATTTGTCATCCAATGAAAACGCTGTATTTCTTAAAAATTCTGTGTGTAAATTTTCATAGAAGAACAAAAGTCAATATTATATTGAATTCCGTTCATAGTCGACTTCTATTTTTCCTAGTACTTCACAGAACCGCATAGTGATGTAATAAAGTGAATGATAATGAGGCCAAATAAAGCTTGACACTAAATATGTTAGTATTCTTCCGTAGCTGTTCTACAGAAATTAGAAACATTCTCCTGTCACTATCGCTCCAGTCGAAGGTTCTAATTTCTGTAGAACAGGACGGATGAACACTAACATATACACGTAAACAGAATAAATTGTTCCAGAACAAAATATTATCCTGCTACTTTAAGTAAGGTTTCATCTGTTTAGCAATGATATCATGCATCTGCCAATCGCTTTTAAGACAATATACTACAATATTTTTTTCATACAGGCATTTAGAAAGAATTCTCAGACAATAAGTTCTGCAGCATATCTATATCTTTTACACACTTAAATGTTGTGAAATAGATTTACCTGTCATCTTCTGTTAAATCTTTACTGAGTTCAAATTGATATTGAAACCCGGAACAGCCTCCACCCTCAACAACTATACGCAAAAACGAGTCATTACCCTTAATGTTTTTCAGCCGCTGAAATAAAAAGAAAAATATGAAAATAATTCAAGCACATCAATATTTGTTTGTCTGTTTTTCTAATGCCAATTTAACTAGGGTTTGGTCCTATCTCCATGGTCAATCCACAGGTGCTTGGCTCATATAATGCTGAAAATCATGTCAAGACATTTTTATTTATAGTAGAAAGATCTGATAATTTACATTGCCCCAGCCCCACTTTAAATTTCTGCTGGACAAAATTCAAAATTGTCATTGTGTTACATGTAATGGTCACTTCATTATAGTGAAACTATGAAATGAAGTGCAGAAAATAGCCTGATATTAACATATAAATATTTCAATTTTGTCTTATGTTACTTGTTAGCATACTTTTCCTTCAGCTAAAACACTTTTCTAATTTTACTACTAACTACTAGAGGAACCCTCCATGCATTATTCCAGTACAACTTGATATTTGAGAACAACCATATACCTTAAGCTACATGTAGCTGCTTAGCTACCTCAGCTTACATTAAACTTAAAGTATACAAAGTCCCTTGTGAGATACAAAGTCCCTTGTGGTATACAATCCCCTGTGGGATATGAAGTCCCTGGTGGGATACAAAGGCCCTAGCAGGATGCAAAGAGTAAATGGTGCATGCACTAAATAATTAGTAAACAGTTATAACTCTACTTAAAATAGCAACATATTAAGAGTATGGAAACAACATAATTTTCCATTTATAAATTTTATTTAAAAAATCATAAAATAAAGTTTTATACCCCTCTAAACAAAAAAAACAACAAAAAACAAAAACAACAGAAAATTTAAAAAAAACTTTTCAATATAAATCTGTTATCATTCAGAATTAAAACATTATTATTTGAATTTCATTTTATTTCAACTACTCCAGGTAATGTAGGGAAACAAACTTTTAATGAAATTGTAAAAAAAAAGTTTACCCCAGCTGTTCTTTTTAATTCAATTACACAAAAATTTGAACATCATTTTTGTCAACTTCATATCAATAAGGCAATAATTTATTCTATCCATAATCCCTAGAAAATGTCATAATATCCTATGGAGTAGTTTAACTTATAAAACCAATGTAAACAAAATCATGACTAATTTTTCATAAATTAACTGCTCTTGCTCACACATATTTAATTCACATATATATCCTAAATATAATAAACATAAAATTCAAATACACCAGATTCAGGCCAAAACATGCTTAATGTTTATATAAATAATCATCTAATCAGTAAGCATTTTAAAATTCCTGGTTCAAATTATCACAAATATTTTTTTAGGAAAAGGGAGGTAACTCAAGTTGTTTCTCTTGTAGCTGGGATCTTATTACAGAATAGTCTCCCTGTATTGTACACACATGAACAATTGACACTAAACATACCTATACAAAACATAAATGACACTAGTAACTGTAACGTCATATTTGTACACAAACTGTATCAATACATTCTTGTACATAACTGACACTATCACTTCAGCACATCACACTTAACATTTATTTTACACTGAAACATATACATTGTACCTACATGACTGTATACAAATTCAAATATACTTTTATTTTAATACTAGTAGGAAGAACATGTACTGCAATTTTTTACATAGGCAATGACGAAAAAAATTAAACTATTACATGTACTTAGAAATTTCATTAAATTGCAAGTTTAAAGAGAATTATGATTAAAGCAGCACGCCTCCAGATTCACGCTAATTTTCATTAAAATTTTGAAAATGTATTTGAATGTATAATATTGTGAAGTAACCAAAAGGAAGCAATTTACACATTATCAATGGCACTTACAACCCACATAAATTACCAAAAAGTGGTCAAAATATGCATAAATACCCCTTACTGCGTTAGTAACGGAGTCGAAATATAATTGTAAATACTAAAAAATTAGTCATTTACCGGACATAACATGTGAAATATTACTTGAATCTTGAATCATTTTACTTTTCCTAAAATCTTAAAACATATTTCTCAAGTTTGATTGTATTGAAATATCTTGACTCATCTGGAGGCATGCAGCATTAAAATAAATTTATGAAAAGCAAGACCTGTCAGTGTAAACAGACATACACCCTCAAAACTACATTATACAAAATTACATTAATTTCATGGATAATGGAAGTTGAGATAAAAATTATATTAAAACCAATAAATTTCTTCAAGAACAAATATTACTATTCATTATATAAATGTTGATACCAAACAACCTAAAGTCTAATAGCATATATTCTAAAAATTCACTTTCAAAGACAGATATTTTACTAACCAAAAATTGAATGAAAATTATGTGTTATTTTTTTGTTTATTTTTCATACATTTTTTAGATCTACATTGTATAATCATGACACTATAAACTTTTTTCACCAGGTGAGAAAGATGTACAGCATTACTGGGACACTAACATACCACTCTGGGAATACCATTCCAAAACTTTCCTGACTGAGCAACCCAGCTGCTTACACATTTTCTCCCCTAATAAGAAAACAATTCTATATTGTGAAACTATTATCAACTTAGCCTATATCTATACATATGCATATTAAATCATATTTGTACAAACTAAAATAAATACCTGTACACAACTGTCACTAAGGCGAAGATCAGCATCTCCCTGGTTACCAGGTTGTGAGCTTGACTCAGACAAATGTTTAGAATTTTGATAGAAGTGTCTCTGCATAGACCATGAAACATTTCTGTAAAAACAAGAACTTTTCTTTAAGTTATTATGGTCAAATGCTAAATGGAAAATGGCTATTACACAAGGAAACCTATTTTTAAATATTATCATTTTAATATAATGATTAACCCTTTACCTCATATATACGCGAAACCACACACTTTCGACCCCCCCCCCTCTTTTAGGCCTCAAATAGTTATAAAAATGTCCTATTTGGGCCCCAAACACATGTTTTTGCTTGAGAAATGTTGCTAAAAAAAGTGAGCACTTTTTCGGCGCCGCTCCCATCCAAAAGATACATAAGGGGGTTGCCAGAAGGGGGATGTGCCCCCTTCTGTTTAGGGGGTTTGAAGGGGGGTGGAAGTTCCCCTCATCGCAAAGAAAAATTTGGACTTGTGAGAGGCTAAAAATGACCCCAGATAGATCATAAGGTAACGTGTAACCAACGCTGAAAAGCATTTGACTTTATCTCAATCCATTGAGAAGTTGCAGCACTTCGAAATCAATTTTGATGGAAAAAATCAATGCAAAATAGTGATTTTTTGGTAATTTTGAGATGTCCCCTCATTGCCATGGTAACAGGAAATTTAAGCCTGAGCATGTTGTTACAAAGACAATGGTCCAGTCAACATTTGTGCCAAGTTTGATTAGTATTGAAGCAGTTTTGATAGTTTTATAGCAATTTGAACTTGTAACAGGAGACTTTTCAATGAAAACAGCCATTTTTCACAAAATGCTCATGAAGTAATGGGTTAAATATTAAAAATGAACACAACTTAACAAAATGGCAAAAACAATATAATTAATTACCTGGGAAGACAGAATCTGATAAGAAAATATAAACTTTAATATAAGGTTATCAACAATTTTTTAGTAATTCTCGCATAGATAATACCACTGCTTATTCAATGATGAATGCCTTAATTTATACTACTGGATGACAAAATATAACAAATACCTATCCTGTGTTCCATTTCCCTTATTGTCTTACTTTAGAAAACTTTCGTAACATCTTTGAATGACTCAAACTCAACATTCTACCACAACAATCTAGACTAGAACTTATCTTATTTCAAAATAATGTATTTAAAGGCCCATTATGCCTCAGAAAAGCTTTTATTTTTATTTCTCAAAAGTTGTCTGGTAAAGTTTCCAAAAAAATACTCCTGGACCAGTTATCTGTAATTCGTCTTTTGCTTCAGTTGATTTTGGCAATAAGTACAGTGATGGTGATTTAGTATTTTGTATGGAAGTTAAAATATTAGTTTGTTTACCTATTGCTAATTTTATGACAAATAATTTTACATTCTACTCTTCTTTCTTCTTGTAAAAAGCACCTTATAAGCTTTAAAAAGTGGTGTTCCTTCAACAACCATTAAGCCATTTATAAATCGGACAAAAAGCACAGAAAATATCTCAAATTTCAGTAAACAATCATGCTATTATTTCAATTTGCAGACAATTATTATCAACACAGAATTAAAATCAAAGCTGGAGCTTGTGATGTAAATCACTTTTAAATTCTAAAAATAAATTATATAATCCATAAATAGACTTGTCAAAGAGACACTGAGATAATTAAATTTTGGACGGTCCATGTCTTTTTTCCAATCAAATTTTTCCATAAAAAAGACAATTAAAATTAGGCGTAAAGGTTCAACATTATCAGTAGGAAAAAACAGTATGTAAAATGGGTCAGACTGTTAACGCCAAAATAAATAGGCTGGAAATTGTAGTATACATGTAAAATTACTTCAAATCCTGATTTATGAAATTATGTAAATTATAATTTATTACGCTAGAACTGTTCCCAGATCTACATAAGTTTAATTTCTGATATAAGATATAAGCATTTGAGTCTCATCTATTACATGTAAATACAATTTGTATACATAATCAAACTTGAATTCTTAAAATACATGTATGATGTAAAGGTCATTCTTTTAAAGTAATATTGGAGATAAGTACAAGCACCATGGTTAAATATCAGTATAAATGGCATGTAACCTCCAAAATATGTACATTTATGAAGTATATTCCATTGTACATTACCCCAATTACAATGTATCTTTTCTGTCTGGAAAATTTATCCGAATATAAATATCCGAATTGACGTAACAAAAGGTTATTTCATTTTGACGCAATCATAATTCTTGAGGCACAAATACTTATAATAAACATAAGAAAACATTACAAATAATTGAAAAAAGTATCAAATACCTGATCAAATTAGGTCTAATTAAACAAAATTTACGAAACATTTTTAACTTGCTCAGGATCACGTAGACGCTTTTGAAATTGTTAAAGGAGGGTTTGTTTATGAATTACTTCCCTTGTAAAAACACAAATTCACAACGTGTTTTGCCTGTCATTTATAATGAGCTAGTTTGTGCTAATTATCATTTATGATTTAATTGTGTCACGTTATAAGATAGCAGGTAAACTGGTGTAAGAAATAAATTTATTGCAGATGTCTAGTTATCTTTAACATAATATTATTCATGTTGAGAAAGGGACCCGGCACAGTGTTTGGATAGTGTAAAAAGTAATTCTAGAAAAAAAAAAGTTTATATTACTATATATTACATAAAAACTATATATTTTTTCTAGAATTACCTTTTTACACTATCCCAACACAGTGCCGGGTCCCTATGGAGTAGATAGGCCTATATGATCTGATGATTTAGATTATCAAATCGACATGTACATATGATAATCATAATATTATAATCTACATGTACCCTGGGACTATAACGTATCGTATGTTCCAGATGTACCAACTAAATTGTGATAAAATCAGGAAAAATACAATGTAATTTATTTTATCAGCATCTACTTTTAGACACTTTATAGATGTTGTTTTTTACACTTAACAGCTTGTCAATTAAATTGCTAGTAAGGCAACAGTGAGTTAATTTGTTATTCCTTCATTTCAGGTTTTAGATAGTTTCTTTATATGCAGCTGAGATAGTTTCTTCATAAGGACCTGTGGTTGTTGTATTAGATCTAGTATACAACTTTACAGATAAAGACGTTTGTCTACCAACAACAAAAAAAAGTAAAATAGGAACATACAAAGCATTGTCAATAAAAAAAATGGGTAAGCTTCTTATTTAATTTAATACTTGTATTGTATAATATTTAGGCACAGGAACTTGAAATTCTATCATATTTGTTTATTTATACTGTATAGGGGGTATATTTTGGATATTATCATTAATATTGATAGAATTTCAAGTTCCTGTGATTTAGGGGCATCCCTGGCCGAGTGGTTAAGGACGTTTACTTCAAACCACTGGCCCCTCACTTCTGTGGGTTTGAATTCAACAGGGTTTTTAGATTCTTTCATGTAAGGAAGCTATCCAGTTAGCTTGCATCGGTGGTTCTACTCCGGTGCCCGTTGGTGCTTGAAATAATGCATGGAAGGGTACCGGATAAACCACCACATGACCTGTACTGTGTTGGTGGGACTTAAGAAATAGAATAAACTATTACAACATTTATCTTAAGCTTGACTTTTTAAAACGTTTTTACTATTTTGATGTGTGACACTTAAGTATAAACATGTTCATTGTATTTCTATTTTAAGTTCATATTAAATAATAATATCTTGTTTATGTTTATAAAGCAGATGATGAATATGAGTGGCAACCACCATCAGAAGCCGAGATGAAGATTATACAGGCAAGGAGAGAACGCTCTGACAAAATCAGTAAACTTATGGGAGACTATATGCTGAAAGGTTACAAGATGCTGGGTATAGTCTGCCAAGAATGTTCCGTATGTATAATCTTATATCTATTCAATGTCACCGGGTGAGAAAATGTGCAGCCTGACCAGGACTCTTAAGTTTAAAAAAAGTGTTTTGCAACCCTACTTACAGAGCTGTCCAGCAGCCTACACATTTTCTACCCTATTCATATACAATTACATTTTTGTAGATGAAAAATAACATTTCTGCAGCATTTACTGTGAGACCTGTTTATAGATTTTGTTGTTTGGCTTAAACCCAAACAAAAATTGAACTGTGTTGTACTATGATATGTTATTGTGTTGTTTCATGTAATTATACTTTTGTTGTTTCAGACAATACTGTTACAAGATAAACAAGGTGTAAATTATTGTGTGGCATGTAAGGAGTTGGATACAGACACTGATAAAGATGACCCAGGTTAGTATTCATTGATTGATTAATTTTGTGGCACTAAATATACCGGAGAATGTCTATGTGCATGAGTCCAAGTTTTGATGGCTCAAAGTTTTTACTGAAGTTTTCTGTAGTTATCTTAGGTTTTGTACAAGTAATTTGTTTTTCCATGGGAGTTAATATCATATCTGACTTAATTAATATAAGCTTTTTCAGGAGATACCTCATATCCATACTTGGCAGAACATAAAACTTAATTCATAGATTGATCGCATTGGGAAGCAATGCAATGTCCAGAATCTGTATCTTTTGCATAATGTTTCTGTTATTGCCCTTTTAAAATTGTTCATATAAACAATTTTTGTGAGAGATTTTGGAGAACTGCACTTAGAAAGAAGTATTACTTTCTGCTCATAATCTTAGAGTTATTGGTTTTGTAATTTTAAAATACCCTGCTTACAAAGCAGCATGTGGAGGTATTTGCATACCAAGTGGCACCTGGTTATATCAGTAACCTGGGTGGCACTATTAATTTCTTTTGATATTGAAGTTGGTTTGATGTCAGATATTGAATCACTAAAAATTTTGATATCAGATATGACAGACAGACTAAAAATCTCACCGATCAAAATTATGTTATTCCATTTTTTTCAGAACCGTGTCTAGAAATATAGATTTTAAATGTTTCCTATGACTTTCTCTATTGTCAGCTGCTGTTTTTATTTTCAGTATTAAGTAGAGATGCTGCAAGGTCTCAGATAATGGAAGGAAGTGTGGCAGAAGATGATGATACAGACTTGTCCTTCATGAGGAGACAAGATCAAACAACCAGTCCATCACATCCTCAACAAGATTTACAGAGAGCCATTCCACTATCCATGGCAACTGTGACATCATCAAATGTGACGTCATCAGTATATCCTAGCCAATCAGCTCAAAGTAGTTCAAATTTGAAATTTAGTGACACTGTAGATACTTTATGTCAGAAGATAAACTGGGCAACTGAGGAGTTAAAGAAAGCCTCAAGTGTAGATTATTGTGTTAATCTCTGTCAACTGATTAAATCCTCCGCAGAAGCTTTACAAAGTTTAAAAAGTGTTGACTGATTTTTTTTTTGTATTTCTAATTTTACATTCTTACAGAATTCTTGAGCAACATAAACGTACATGACAAGTAAAAACATATTTAGCATCAGACTTTGGCAGAAGCTTTAGGAAATTTTAAAAATGTTGACTGATATTTTTTTCATCTTCCTTATTACTAAGGTTTATATTGTTCATAAAGAAATAATTTTTTGTTTTACATTCTTAAAGGAATCCATAGTGAGATATGTAAAAATAAAAATGATACAAATACTCTGCTGAAAAGGAAACACGTTTTTAGCAACAGAAAAAAAGGTGTTATGTAACAAAAAAGGAACTTGTATAAACAGGAACAAATAGAAATGAATTGTCAAAGCGGAACAAATGAATTTACTTACTACAAAAATACATTACATTTTGTATCAGTCAAATGTTTTTACAGAAAAATATCAATAAAGGCATTTGACTTAATTCCCTATGTATTTTAAATGATGTGATTGATCTTTAATATATAGGAATCAAAAGTTATTTGTGTGTGTGTATTTGCGTTTATTTATACTTGCAACCGGTTGCCCATATGGGCAAGGCATTAAGAGGAGTATTAGTCATTTTAGATTTTGGAGGATAGTGCAATTACAGATACAGAAAGATGTCCCACTTCCAGAAGCTTCTCCTAGTTCTTTAGTGTGCCAAGTGTTTAAGCACCCATACACGGGTACGTAAAATGTAATGAATAATATACGTTAGATTCTCAAAGGAGTAGGAGGAAAACCATAGAAAACCATCCAGCAACAGCCTCTCACAGTTTCAATAAAGAGCCGTTCAGTTACAAGTACATCATATATTGGTGTCGATTCTGTAAGCCATCATACCCATAAGCAAACCCTTCTATGATTACTTCTAATTATTTTGGGTACTTTCTTTTTAGACAATGTCATTTTTATCTGGAGGCGTCCTGCTCTTCTTTCAGAAATTCCAAGTTGAAGATCCACGATTTACAATACAGCTTGAACAGACTGCTCCCAAGTGTCATCTAACCTTGGTCTATTGATTTTCATCGCATATTTGCATGTTGGTGCTTAGACAGAAAACAATGATTAATAATAGTATAGTTATTACTTGTCTTGGTAGATTGTTTATTTTACAATTGAATTTAAAATTTAATCAAGTCTGTTCAATCTACTTATTTTCAATCAATTTCCGTTAAAACGAAGAAGAAAAAGAACGGTAGTCAGAATACTACACTTTTGGTTGATAAAATTATATCTGGAACCCAATTATGGCCTATATCACCTCTTGTTCACAGACTTAAATCAATTCGTAATGGTTTGTTACCCTTTATTATTTGCGTCATATTAGTGTGTGGGTATTACAGGCATGTCGCGTAATAAAACTTTCATGAAAAAAATAGGAACGTGCTGTCTATTAAAAACCATGGGTCGTAGTTTGCGGACAAAAGTTACTGGTAAAGGTTTTTTCTAAAATATTTTTTTTTCACCTTTAATGATGAATGTATCAATGTATACTTCTATTTTAGTAACAAAAATAGTTCTGATAGTCAGATCTTTGAGATAATTGACAAAAGGCTTAAGAATACTACATCTACATCATACTGCTTAACAATCAATTCTGATTATGACTAGCAGGCGCGTTGTCAGGGAACTGTTAATAAAAGAATTTATTTATATGCAAACTAAAATGTTAAAAGAATAAAAGTTCTACAAGACTATTAATTTAAAAACATAGTGTGCAGTTTAGAATTTATAGAATGGGTCAAGCCTCTCAGTAAAGATGTTTAAACTGGGGCTAGACTGAACAGTTAGGGGAAGGCTATTCCAAAGACGTATGCTCCTAGGAAAGAAAGAATTTTGAAGATATTGTGTCCTCGAGTAGGGTATCGGTTAGTTCAGATTTCTTGTTTGAGTAAGGTGTTGGTGGTCAACAAAAACAATATTGTTTTGGATTTTATACAAGTAGGTTACAGCACTGATGTTTCGACGCTGTTCAAGGGTTTGCCAATTAAGATCATTTATCATTTTTGAGACACTACTTGTATAGTCATAATCATTAAAAATGTATCTAGCAGCTGATCTTTGTACTTGCTCTATCTTATAAATTAAGTATTTCTGCCAAGGATGCCAAACTATGGAGCAATATTCAACCTGAGGTCTAACATAGGTCTTATATGCAGTTTCTTTTATCTTTTTATTTGGAGTTTTAACATTTCTTCTAATGAATCTGAGGGAGTTATTTGCTTTAGATGTGATGTTGTTTATATGTTTGGTCCATGAAAGGTCTTGACTAATAGTGACTCCTAAGTATTTCGCTTCTTGAGTTGAGTTAAGTTGGATGTTATGGAGGGTATAAGGAAATATTACAGGGTTTCTTTTTCTTGTTATCCTGAGAACTTCACATTTGTCAGGGTTGAATTCCATGGACCAGTCTTTTTCCCATTTTTCTAAAGCATGAAGGTCATCTTGGAGGGTTTGGGCATCTTGTTTAGATCTGATGGTTAGGTAGACAACAGTATCATCTGCAAAGAGTCTAACCTTACCTTTGACACTATCTGGGAGGTCATTTATGTAAGAAAGGAAAAGACAGGGACCTAATACCGAGCCTTGGGGGACACCTGAGAGAACTGGTAGAATTCCTGATTTTTGACCTTCAACTACAACTTGCTGGGAGCGTGACTTAAGGAAGGAATGGACCCAATTTGTAACCTCATAACTTATACCCAATCTTTCTAGTTTACTCACAAGTTTGTGATGGTCCACCTTATCAAATGCCTTACTGAAATCCATGACTATGACATCAGTTTGTTGGCACTTTCAAGATTGTCATGAATTTCCTTGGAGAAGTTTACTAGCTGGGACTCACAACTCCGTTTTGACCTGAAGCCATGTTGATAGGGGCTAAGGATGTTGTGTTATCATAAAAGGACATAGTATTGGACACTAAGATGTGCTCCATCAATTTGGACGCTATGCATGTGAGGGAGATTGGTCTATATATAATTGCTGGGTTTGCATTAAAATGAGCCTTTTTTGAAAACTGAGGCAAGAAATTGCATGCTTCCAGTCTTCTGGGACAATACCTGTTTTAAGTGAGATCTGGAAGATGTGGGTCAGTATGGGAGTAACCTCTCGATGGAGCTCTTTTAATAACCTAGGGGATATTTGGTCAGGACCAGAAGCTTTATTTGGGTTTAGGTCTTTTAAAAGTTTCTTCACACCATCTTCCGATATAGATACTTCTGGCATAGATGGGTGGTGTTTCTGTTTGCAAGCCTGGGATAAGCTAAGGGGCTGAGGCCGAGAGAAGACAGACTCAAACTGGGAGTTAAGGATATCTGCTTTTGCGACTGGATCAGTAAATGTTTGACCTTCTGATTTGAGGGGTGCCACACCACAGCTTTCAGTTTTATTACTTTTAACATATTGGTAGAATTTTTTATTTTTCACATTTTGTGAGTCTTGGCTAAAAATGACAGAGTCTAGGTATTGCCAGTATGCTTTCCTAGTTTCTCTTTGGATTTCACTTTTAAGTACTTTGAGCTTTTTGACCAAATCATTTGATGGGGACTTTGACCTTTTAATGTTTGAATAAGTTCTATCACGTTTCCTAATTTTTCGAATAATGGACTTGTTTAACCATGGTAGATCTCGACGTGTTTTAGTGACTTTAGTTGGTATGTGAATAGAACAAAGGTGGTTTAGTTCGTCCTTGAAGGAAATCCAGGCTTTGTTGGGATCAGTGTAGTGTGTTTCACTGTAGACCTTGGCATATTTACTTACGTCATTTTTTAAACAATTCCAGTTTGCCTTATTATAACATTGGATTTCCCTCTTTGTTTGAAGTGGACGCCCTCTGTTAATTTTGATTTCATGAAAGACTATGTCATGATCTGAGGAGCCTAAGGGAGGTAGGGTTTTTGTACTATGTACGTGGGAAGGCATGTTTGTGAGGAACAGGTCAAGGACGTTGTTACCTCTGGTAGGGATGTTGACCATTTGCTGTAGGTTTAAGTTAATGAGATTTTCAAGGAAAGAAGTGTATATGTTTGGGAACTTACAACCTTCTGTCAGGGATTCTGTTGACCAGTCGATGCTTGACATATTGAAGTCCCCAAGCACCCAGACAATACTATTTTTGGGGATCTTTTTTATGGAAGACCAAAGTTCATTGAGGGGTATCTCATCCTTCTCGTTAGGTTTATAGAAGGAAGAGATATAGATGTCCTTAAAACCTTTAAGGGACATTTTGGCCCAAACTGAATTATATTTTGATTTCGGATCAGGTTGTTCCTGGCTTAGGATGGATTTCGATATAGCAACGAGGGTTCCCCCACCTTTGCCCTCTAGTCTATCATCCCTATATACCTGGAAGTTTAAGAAGTCAGGAAAAATTTCAGCTGTTGATATTTCAGGTTTTAGCCATGTTTCAGTACAGCAAATAATGTCAGGTTTGACTTGGGATATTACCTGTTGTAAATCTGGTATTTTATTTTTAATAGAGCGGCAATTTATGTTTAAGACGCACAACCTTTCACATTCTTTAAGTTTTTTGTTTGCCTTTGGAGGATGACGCTTATTTTTGGGATTAGGGGTGGAAGTAGCAATTGGTTGTGTGCCTGGACTGCTTGAACTAATGTGTGATCTATGGGGGGAGGAGATATCACTATCTTCACTCATGATGGAGTTGAGAGGGGAGAATCTAGTATTTTCATACAATGAACTAAAAAATTCTACATATACAAACAATTTTGCACTAAACTGTTCAAACAGGAACATAAAATGATTGTATTTAGTGACAGGTGTTACTTTATACGGTAATATTCAAATGTGGCTGGTTGTTGGCACAGGTTTTATAGTATTTAATTGTGTAATAATAATATTTTTCTATATTTTAACACCTAACTACCATGTATAAATAAACAGTAACTTCCGAATATACACATAGCGCGAGCCATATACGTGCGGCCATTCATAATCAAGAAAAGTACAAATAGAACTTGTCCGGTTTCAATAACTCCATTTCTTCTTAAATTTACACTCAACATTAGCAATGGTCACTTATGTTTATTAGATATCCGTTAAACTTGTGATATAGTTCATGTTACTGAAATATTAAAATATTACACATTTAATGGTATATGACCGATCCGTACTGATCCGGTATAAGTTTTCTACTATTTTCTACAAATATTACATGACACTGACCTATAGCTTAAACTTTTTTGCTGTTGACTGTTAAGCTGATATTAATACAATGATCTAATGAGTGGGTGGGGCTAGATGTAAGTACAAATGTATATCGTAGTTTTCATAAAAAAACAAACAAGAACAAAAAACAGAAACAAGAAAAAGAAAAAAAAACAAAGAAAAAAGCAAAAGACCAAACAAAAAAGCCCACACCTCTGTTTTTTATCACTGAGAAAATGAAGGCACGGTGATTGAAGACCTAGGCCCACTTCTCACGAGCACTGTCACTTTTAAAAGAAGCGTCCGAAAGGGTGTGCAATGGAAGTTATATGCGTACATGTATATTACATACTAACAGCGTCTCTGAAGACTGTACCTAGTAACTGGAATGTCCGATATCGAGGAACTTGCCTTGTCTGAAAATTGTCGTTCAGTTAACTTCAACAGAATGTTGATTATCGAATATTTAATGTCATATAGAGTATGAACGCTTGTTGCTATATTACGCCAAATACAGCGCGTTTTATACTGACAATATAAGAGTCAGTGCTAATTCAAATTGCAATCAAACCGTATATGACTACCCGTATTGTTAATAGAATAAATATGGATATATAGGTTAAATGTGGCATGTTTTTGTAATATCTTAAGCATACTATATGTATAGTATGTCTTGTTATAAACTATAAATTAATTGTCATCTAAGAATATTCGTCATAAGAGCACCTGTAATGGTATAAATAGACGATTTATGTGAACTCATTAAAAGCAAAATGACAACTTAATGGAATTGTACCCGCTAAGTGCATGTTTAAAGGAATATATTCAAGTGGGATGTTTGCTTGTGTGTCTTATGGTTTCTCGGAGTATACTTAAATAGTTATTTAGTAGTCACTCGTTGTGACCAGGGCTTCTTGTAGAGCCCTAAGCGTAGATGGGGGAGGAAATAACCCCTAGAAAAACGGACGCATCTGTTCCACAACTTGAGAATAAGTTATGGAAGGCGGTGCAAGAAGGAAAATTAAAAAATCTTCAGACGTTCATTAATGATTATAAGGAGCATGATAAATTCGTTCAAGTATTAAATGATAATGATCCAGAATATGAAGAAGATGGTGGTCACGTGGTCATCTATTGTACAAAGGAGGGGAGAGATAAGGGTCCCACGTTCAGTGGCAAAGACTTCGGTGCATGCATTTCGTTACTTGTCGAAAATGGAGCGGACATTAATAAAAAGGACATGGCACAAAAAACTGCCCTATCTTGGGCCGTGACCTTAAAATGTCCTAATTATGTCACAAAGTTGTTGAAATTAGGGGCTGACGTGACGCTATATGACCAAGATGGGAACAGCCCCTTACACATAGCAATATATAAGGGTTACAAAGATATAGTAAACATCATTTTGGATTTTAATCCCAAAGTAAGTAAAATGTTGAAAACGAAATCGTCCTACATTGATATGTATGGAAGCTAAATGCATATTATAAATGTCTTTGTTAATTAAATTTGCATAATTAGCTTTGGCTCAGTTATGAAGATCTCTTAAAGATATGTGGTGTAGGAGTAGACGGGTTTAAGTAGAGTTAGATCAAATAAAATAGATAAACCTTTTCAAACATTTTTTGAGAACAATATAATGCGTACTAGACTTGTTTAAGATCAAAAGGTTTAAAACTATTTAACACATTTCTATAACCAATATATTTAACTAAGTTTGGGGGATCAAAAAGTACACTTTAGACGTTACAATGATACTGATACTATAAAGTTTATAAAACGTAAGCCATTATACACGTATAGATTTAATTCGATCTGCACAGTCCTGTAACTAAGTTTTAACAATGAATAAATATTTTCCTAAATAAAGGATTCGTTTACCATTTAAAATGCTGGTCGAGTTTTGTTTACTCTGTTCATAAACCGGTAACTAGTCTTATAAAATCTATATCATGCCCATTATTTTGATTATTAATACAGACCGGTTTGCTGTCTTACACAAAGAACCTTATTTCACACCGCGGTGTATGCATTTATTATTTTATTCCTAAATGACAACTCTTTTCAATTTCTTTTATACATTTCAGTTTTTGTAAGAATCTTATCAAACAGAGCGATTTACTATTTGAATGTGGCTCATTTTTTAGAATACTTTGTTGCGTCCCAATCAGCATATAACATGTTTTTTAGCCGTGAGAATGCATTCATCTAGCAAATACAAGCTCCTACTTTACTCGGAATTACATTTTTTTACTTCCAAAAATGCTTTAACAGCATAAATATTTTCCACAAATTTAGGAAAGGCAACGTTTTGTTAAAGTTTGTGAAACTGACATTCATTATTCCTGCACCTATACTGAATTAACATCATCATCAACAACAACAACAACAACAACAACAAAAAACAACAGACACCACTACCATTACCAACAATAAAACAAGACCTTGAATGATTTAGACGAATCCTTGAGTTATTCTAGTAATAAAATTGTTCTTGCTAAAATATTAGCTACAGTTTCTTTCTAGAAACCATGAAACATTCTTATATCTACTATATGATAAAATTGAAATCAACAAACTGGGATGAGCAACCATCTCGATCATTTTGTGTTTTATTTACGATGTTTTTCTTCTTAAGGAAGTTAATTAGCCCAGAAACTTTGATTATGTTGATATTAATATAAAACATCCCTTTCCATTGCCCAGTTTGACAAAGAATAAAAGTGTGCTCATCTTCTGCATTTAAATTGCGTTTTAGAAAAAGAATTTAAATGTCGATTATCCTTAAGAGGAAACTATTAAATACAGGCATTGCTGACATTTGTTTTTGTCTGGGATACCTTAAAATTTTCTTATAAATTGAATGCAAGCCTCATAGGAGGATTTAGTTGTTATTTATAAAAAAACTAGCCTATTGCATACTGCAAATTACAATACGTTCAACAGTACGTCTGCCAACGAATAAAATGCCAATTTCTTTGGCATTTAAATGATTAAAAAAAAAACAAGTAACAGCATTTAATCATACATGTACTTTATTATATATTTATTGTATAGATTATTTCACGGTCAGAGTGACTGCGCGCTTTTGTTATAGTTCATGCACACCAAAAGGATAACGTCGATTAACTCCCTTTATAATGATAACGCTATTTGTTTTATTCAGGTAGATACGTATTTAGATTTAATAATTTAGTATACTACACCAGGGTCTTTTTCTGCCAGTATTTGAGACTGAAACCAGCAAATGAAGAAAGAAACTCGATATATAGAATCTATATAATAGAATAAGAGATCTGTTATTCTCATACTTCTCTACATTGGGAGTAAAAATGTAAGGTATCTTTCTGTCCCAGCTCTACATTATGACCAATTTTTTTTTCTAGATGGGCTGTATTGCCCATACTCAAATTTACACAAAATCCCAGCGCGTAGTAGATCTACAATTAGTTGGACTACATTATGATTTACTTTTCTTTTTATTAAAGCAGCATGCCTCCACTGGCCCAGAATCAAGAAAAAAATAAAATAAACACGTTAAATACTGGTCTAGTTAGGTTTCATCCGAAAATCGGTTATTTCTCACCTCCTAAACCAAACGTTTTAGAAAGAAAGTTCACAAATAGATCTATCCCTAAGAAATGAAGAAACCTAATCTTCCAGTTAGATCTATGCTTAAACAACAAAATATCAATAAACTTAACACAAAATTTAATAAATTTCTTGCAGTATTTTTAACAATATATTCTAATTAGCAAGATGTCATTATGCATTAATAGGGAGACACTCTTTGATTGTTACCACTAATTTTGGTAAATTCTGTTCAATTAAATGTATGCCACTGAAATATGAGCCATGTTGAATTTACCACTTCATCTAACAAACAGTATCCTGTCTAACAAACCTGACATTGTCGCTTATTGCTTGATGATCATTGTTATCATGGTACGCTAATGGTGGGTCAATAGCGATTACCTTGTTATCATACTCGCTCAACCCATTCTATCCTTAAATTTTTATACAGATAGAAATTAATCAATAAACTATATTGATACATTTAGTGATTAATAATATCTGTCATATGTTGCGGTTCGGACCGGAATATCCGTCCCGAGGGGACCCGCCCATTGGGCGGTAACGAGGCTTGCCGAGTTACCGCCCATGGGCGGGTTCCCGAGGAACGGATATTCCGATCCGAGCCGCAAACATATGAAAGATATTTTTTCTTGCATATTCTGCCATATTATTTCATATTTAAAATGGTTTACCTCAATATGATATATGTTCATGGAAATTAAAGTCATTCCATCCGTAACTATTTTCTTACAATAGCGTATGAACTTACAACTTAAATAACAACGGCGAAATGACGTCATCCTAAGACATATTTCCCTTCTAAAACGACGTCATTTTAACGCGGTTCATTCATAAATGGCGCTAAAATGACGTTGTTGTTTGGCACGTGACTCATCTGGCACCCCCCATGCCAGATGAAATTTCCGGCATGGGTAAAACTCACGGAAACACCAGTCTGCTATGCAAGAAATTTTAGTATCACTTTGATTTATACTTCTAGATTTAAAGTGCCGGAAGTCCTGTACTTGTTTTAATATTTCGCATTTAGTGATATTTCATTATTAACTCCCCTTCGATCTAATACTGTGCCTGATAGTCCTGTATTTCTTTTATTGACATCAAATAAATTTCTATTAACTAAAGTTGAACTTAAACAATGGTAACATCCATTGATTCCTTACCGCCATGTGATAAGATCTATGATGGTATCCTTTAGACAGGATTTCCTGAAGTGAAAGTAGTAAACACTACGGCATAAATTTCATGCTTTGAATGGAAACATAAAACTCCAAATCAATTCACTTAAATTAGAACATGTAATGTATGTGTATCAGATTTTGTTGATTTAGTTTTTCTAATTATACATAAATTATTCAGGGTAACTTTCTTGCTTTCTGTTATTTTCCTTTAACTTTATAGCTTCACTTCTACATGAAGCTGAGGTGATAAAATAAGAGGTGATGATATTATAGGTCACATGATGTAAAAGTTGATGATGTATGAGGTGATGATATAAAAGTTGATGATATCAAAGGTCAGATGATATTAAAGGGGATGATGTATGAGGTGACAATATAAAAGTTGATGATATGAAAGGTCAGAGATTATAAAAGGTGATGATACATATGGTGATAATGTAAAGGGGATGACAGATTATATTAAAGGTGATGATATAAAAGGTGATAATGTAAAAAGTGATGATATATAAGGTGATGATATATGAGGTGAAAATGTAAAAGGTTATGATATGAAAGGTGATAATGTAAAAAGTAATGATATATAAGGTGATGATATATGAGGTGATTATGTAAAGGTGATGTCAGATGATATTAAAGGTGATGATATAAAAGGTGATAATTAAAAGTTGATGATAAATGAGGTGATGGTAAAGCAGTTGATAATATATGAGTTCATGTTATACATGTATAAGGTAATGATAAGTTGATAAGAAGAGATGTGATGATATATGAGGTGATAATATAGAAGTTGATGATATATGAGTTGATGATATATAAGGTGATGGTATTTAAGTTGACAAGAAAATATGTGATGATATATGAGGTGATAATGTAAAGGGTGATGATATATAGTGTGATTATATTAAAAGTGATGATATATGAGATGATAATATCAAAGGTGATGATAATTAAGGTGACAAGAAAATATATGATATATGAGGTGATAATAAATAAGGTAATCATGGTATTTAAGTTGAAAAGAAGAGATGTGATGATATATGAGGCGATGATATAAAGAACGTGATAAATGAGGTGATAATTTATGAGATAATAAAAAAGGTGAGGTAGTGATTAAAAAGAAATGATATAAAAGGTTATGATATATAAGATGATTATAAGAGGTGACAAAATATCAGGTAATGATATATGATTATATAGTAATAAAATAAGGTGTATATATGAGGTGATATTATATAAGTTGCAAATACAAGTGGTGGAGGTATATAAGGTGATGGTATAAAAGATGGTGATATATCAGGTGATAATACAAGTATTTGATATGGTTAAATGTAAGGTAATATTACAATGTATATGTAGTATATGAGATGATGATAAATAAGTTAATAATAAAAGAGGTGATGATATACATGATGTGAGGATATATATGGTGATACTATAAGGGGATGATACTTTAGGAAGTGATGATTTGGAAAAATCATCATGACTTGCAGAAATGCATGGCTTGAATAGAAATAAGATGTTTTATCTATATCAAATGTAAATACTTTAAATTAAAGCAGATAATTCAGTGATAACTTGAAGATCGACAAAAAGATTGTATTCAGTTTTTTGTATCTTTTAATCATGATTTTTAACACCCAAAAGAAGCCTTTGGTAAAGCTAGTTGATAATATCTGATCACAATTTATATTGCAGTAGTTAACAATTGATAATGTTGTAGTTTATTGTTCAGTATTGTAATGTAAAACTAACTCTATTTAAACAAAATTTAATACAGTGATCTAGTGGTTAGGATATCCACTATTTAAGCCAGGGATCAAAAGTTCAAGCCCTACTGAGATCATATGTTTCTAAATATGACACCAGTACTAATTAGTACAAACAACTGAGAAGAAGTTTGATTTATCCAAGTCTGTTTTTTACATTTGATAAAAAAGGAACAGTTTATCTGTCATAGAGAAAAGAATTTACCAATAACAGAAATATCTTGATATCTCATAATTTTGAGGTGCAGTGCACTGCTGTTGCGCTGACACAACAACTTCTTTTCATGTGTCACATGTGGAGAATAAGCAAGTGTTGACACTTGTCTCTGACAACTTCTCTTTATGCTAAAAGTTGGAGGATCCTGAACATTGGACATACCAATTAATCAAATCAAAATTGTTTCTTTACGGTATGAATAAAATACGATATGAATAAAATAATAAGCTTTTATATGATATATTACCTGATATTTCATCAAATTTTATATGACCAGCAAGTTTTATATGACCAGCACATATTTCATCACCTTTACTATCGATATGTGTGATGAACATGTATCTTATATTAACAGCTCTTATATTATGATCTCTTTTATCATGATTACATGTTATATTATTGTATTCAATATTATCACCTTATTATATTTATCACCTCTTATGTCATCATGACTTTTATATTATCACCTTATATATGACTGCCTGACTTCTGATACATCAACATCTATTATATTATCAACTTATATTTCATCAACTCTTATATCATCATCACTCACTATTAATATTATCTCAGACCTCAAAATTCTTCCATAAAATTGTTGTAAGCTGCAACACACTGATGTTAATTTGTTGTTTAATTTGTTTGAAATGTAAGATTTATTTAGTATCTTCTGAAACAATTGACTCATGCCCTGTGTTTGCTTAAAATTTGGAATTTACATGTGACATGGTCTACCAGGTAGATTTGTTCCAACAAGTATGAAAACATGATCATTTTGAAGCTAAAAATAGCACACATACTTTCTATAATAATTACCACCTACTGTTTTGATTCTAATCAATGATTTTAAAAATCCTAAAAAGTATCTGCAAAACCTATATCAGACTACTTATAATAACCCAAAATTGAAAATTACATAATGAAGTCTGAAAGTAGATTTTATGACCAATTTTACTATGATTTGACCTACAATAAATTCATTTCATGGTGTAACATATAAAACATATTTGTGTTACTAAATGTCTCAACAAAAAAACAACTCAATAATGAATGAGATGTTTTGTCCTTAATGTAGTTAGACATGCTTTACCAAATTTGAATAAAAGGATTATGTTAAATGTTCTTTTCTATTCTTTGAATAAAAAATATAAAAAAATCTGCATTGTCAACATTTAAAAGAACCGTAAACTGGTCAATTGTCACATTGATCTTTAAGTATTGTTCTGTTTTCACCATGACAACCTTGATTGAAATGTTATACTCCTTCTCAATTAGTTATTCATTGAAATCGTTCAACTTTTATCAATAGGTTATAAACCTATTAGAATCAATTTATGGATAGTCATATTCATGAATTAATTTATACATATAGGGAGCAAAACTTGAATGAGCAAACAATATGTATGTAGTTAAGTTAATTTGTTCATCCTACTATTTCACTGATTACATTTCATGATAATGTCATTTTAAATTCATATTTTCCTATTCTTTAAATAAGTGTTTTATCAATGAAAATTATGCAAGAAATTTGTTCCATAGGAATAGATAATAGATGGCAACAATTTGTTTTTGCCCAGTACCCCATCTGCAAATAGGAATACATGATACACTTTTTTAGCCTTTTTTGTCTTCCAGTATAATAATCAGGTAAAAGTTTGTGTCATAGTTATTTTGGGAAAAATGGCTTAAATCTATACCCCAGTTATATTGACCTTTTAAATTATTTGCTAACATTTTGTATTGTGCTAAGTCTAGGTTTGACATTTGATGTGTTTATGTGTCATAAAGTAAATTGTTATATGGTGGCATTGCTCTCTTTAACACAGTCTGAAGGTGGTATATAAAAAACTACCTACATGTATATGCAACCAGTGCAGACCATAATCAGCTGGCACATCCATACTGTCTGTTCATGGTCTGCATTGCTAGTTATTATTCAGTACATATTTTGAAAATTTCCTAAAAAATGAAGAATTGTTTTTGTCCAGACTGAGAGATAGACAACACCATTTAAGATATGTAGCAGGTAAAGGTTGAAGCCCAAGCAGTGGGGTAAAGTGCTGCCTTTTGGAGATTTTACAGCCGGCTAGTATAAAGAAAAATACCTTTTAAGTCATTATGAAATGCTGTACCACTCACTATTTTCATGATTTCAGTGACTACTTTAAAATCTACATAGAGTACTTGGGCAGTTTTTAAATTTTCAAGTAATAGTATTGAGGCTCCTTGGATCCTTATATTTTATTTTCATATTATGAACCCAAGATTTAGATTTTGGTCATATGGTAATTTCTCTGATGGAGGAAGACGCTCCAGAGGTAATACAAGCTTATGTGGGCATCAAGGTAGAACCACTGATCATGCAACTCCAATATCATTACTGATTGTTAAATAAATATTATCGTACCCTAAGTTGGTTCCCTGTCCTAGAGTTAACAGTCCCTTACCATGTATGACAGACAATCAAGACAAATTTACGAAAGGAAACAGTTTGACATGTTTTTTAAACATCAAGTAAATTTAATGTTTCTGCCAAATTTCTTCAACATAAAATGCTTGGATCATTAGAAAATTTAGTTAACTAACTAGCACTGTAAAATGGTTAGGGTAACAAATCAATTGGCCACCCTTGGATATGTTATTATATATGTTATATAATTATATTTTCAGATTCAAATTTATGACGGAAGCATTCATAGCAAGACATGCTTAAAATCCTTTGTTTTTTAGAAAAATAATTTTTATAGTAGTAATGAAATTTAGTCTCTTCAAGGTGTATTAATACTTCTGTACTCAGTAATAATAAGCAGAGCACTCATTATATTTATTATTATTCATAAACTTATTACTTTTATACTTTCATAGGTTGTAAATTTACGGGATAGTCAAGGTGTGCCAGCTCTAGTCACTGCAGTCAAGTATAAACAGTTGGAGATATGTCGTCTGCTACTAGATCATGGAGCAGATGTCAATGCTGCCGAGCAGAAAAACAACAGAACAGCTATTTATCATGCCATAAGAAACAAGCATATAGAAATTTTAGACACCCTGTTAAAGTAAGTTATTCCTTTTTATTCTAACTTACCTATCTATTTGTATTGCTTACCAGTACTGAAGTTTCTAAGCTATGCTTTGACTTATTTTGGAGCCTGGTTCAGAGCTTATATATCAAAATCTTTGAATAACTTTCTGATGGAGTTAAAGTCCAATATACTAGGTAAAAAACTAAGACATATAGCCATATGATGTATAGCGTGAAACTTACGTGGATACTCAAAATACCTCTTTTTTTTAATCAAATATGGATTAAACATTGCAAAAGTGTTTGTAATGATCATGTCTAATTATTCATTAATTATTTGGTTTGGTGGTATAGATCATAGGAGGTTCTTGATCTTTATTTGCATAGATTTATGGTTGTAGCCTATTATATAAGCATCAGATTAAAGATAGTGATAGTTTTTACTGAGGTGAGCTACAAAAGGACCAACATGGACCTCTTGTTTTTTACAAATTACAATTTCCATTGCACAGAACATTATAAAAATAAACATACTATTACAGCATACGATTAGGAGAAAAAATGAAGATAACATTCATATTTCTGTTTTGTCAAGTCAATTGAAAATTTGAATTATGATTCAATTAAACATATTTTGAGTAAAGAATTTATTATGTTTGTGTTTGAAGCTTCCTACAGTACTAGAACATGTCCTGTAGTATGGTCATTGTCAACAAACATGTTTTCTGAATGGAATTAACAAAATAAGAAAAGTGACAAGTTTTGGCTAAGTTGGTGTAATATTAATGTTATTTTTAATCTGCTAGGAAACCCAATATAATATCTTAATACTGACACATTTATAAGTTGAAAAGTAAATGAATTCTATGTCACTCACATAATTACAATATTTATCTTCTGCCAATTAGTAAAAAGATTCTACTAGTAAGTGAGTCGCTTAGGTCTTTGAGGACCATATTGCTACAAGAAGAATGACCTAATGCTTACAGTAATGAATCATAAATAAATATGTAAGGATTTAAAATAAATCAAATAAAATTATTATAATTTATTCATTTTTGAATGTACGTATATAAACAGTTTATTGACCTATGAATAGAGAGTGATGAAGGTCTTTTTGACATTTTGTTTGTTATACGAACTATATTGATTGATTAAACTATTTTAAATGTAATGGCATTAAATATCAGTTCTTTTTTTTAAATGTTTGAAAGGTAGAGAAGTTTAAAGCAGTAAATATTTTCTAATCGATGGTTTAATATATAGAAAGCATTGTTCCTACATTTTTATAAATGTTTAAAGTAGATTTTTATGTGAAAACAACAAATATTAATTGCTTTTTTAGGGAAGTTAACTTTAAAACTAATCTTATAAAATAAAAAAAATTAAATGACACAATTTGAGATTTTTAAATCATTGAACTTTTGTGATGCTTTTCCACTGAATGGATGGAAACATTGCTTCAAGACATTTGTTGGAACTGACACTGATAAGCCAGGCTAGCCGGCACATTAATGCAGGTTAAGGTTTAAAGATTTCTCTGATCCATAACTTCACCCCCCACTAATTTATATGGAACTTTTACCCAGGCTAAGTTATATGGATTTTTTTACCCTACTAAGTTATGTGGAACTTTTCTCTCAAACTAAGTTATATGTAACTTTTACCCCTACTAAGTATAAATATATGGAAATTTTACTCATACTACATTATATGGAACTTTTACCCATATAAAGATATATGGAATGTTTACCCCTTCTAACTTATATGGAACTTTTACCCCTTCTAACTTCTAAGTAATATGGAACTTTTATCCCTACTTAGTTATAATGGAACTTTTACCTCTACTAAGTTATATGGAACTTTTACCAACTAAGTTATATGGACCTTTTATCCCTCATTAAGTTATATGGATCTTTTACCCCTACTAAGTTATACAGAACTTTTACCCCAACTAAGTTATATGGAACTTTTCATTCTTTTGTACATGTATAAAGGATGGTGAAACTGAGTTGCCAGCCATATAGAGTCTGATTATTCTGCACATATGCACAGGTTAACGAAATGGCTGTATGACTGATAGCATATAGTCAAGTCAAAATCAGTGCAGGAATTACTAAGTTTAACCTTTATCACCCTAAATATCTTAAATGGACTTGTCCATCTTTTAATCTTGGCAAACCTATCCTTCATTTTTAGGGACAATTCCAAAATATGGCATGAATGTGCCAATTGAACTTGGTCCGCACTGTTCACATGGGTAAAATCTGTTGCTGTCACTATCAAGCTTATAATAGCTTATTATCCATTTTGTGTAATATTTTATATGTTATAATTTTCATTTAATCAATTCTTATAACAATAAACATACTAATTTCATGAATGATTAATGATCCTGAGAAGTCAGGTGGGAGTTGTTCTATATATATTCAATATAATATTCATTAAAGTGTTGGCTTGCCCGAGTATATGGTCCAGAATTCTTTAATATTTAAACATTTGTTTGCAAAGAGAAATTAATATCAACTAGTATTATTCTTTTTCACTGACAAATAAGTGCTGTATTGAATACTTTGCTGCCTTAGGTTATGTTAGAATTCTTGGATGCCTGCATATTTTCTCATTAGCGATTGCAATACATCAATATGTCTTAAAAGTAAAAAAAAAAATACTTTACCTCACAAATATTATATCAACTTAAGTATATAATATATGAGCAGTGGCTATTGATTTTGGTCTTGTGGTCTAAAAAATTTATTTTGTTTATTTATTTATTTTTTTGGGGGGGGGGGGGGGAGGAGGGGGTGGGGGCGGGCCTTGTTTCTAAAAGTATGTCTGCAGCAAAAGTACTAGTATTTAGTTCCAGCGGTATAAAATTATGACTAATTTGTTTTGAACTCAATAAATGTAAAGAAGTATATAAGAACTTGATCAAGTAATACACAAAAGATGTATAAAAGATACAAATAAAAAATTTAGAATTATTTCACAAATTGTATTAATTTGAGCATATTTCAAAATCAGACATATTGAACAATAATTGTGTATTCAGAACACTAACCAGAACAGCTGACCATTTCTAGCATTAGAAGATGTGTTTTTAGAATATTAATGCTCTCAGTCAGAACAATGCAAAATATTTGAATTATATTTTAAAATACAATGTAAAATAGAACATTAAGTGATTTAAAATCTTAATTGATACTAGACCTTTCAGAAACCTTGAATTTTGCTCTTCTTGACCTCATGAATTATTTCCTTAAAGATAAAGACTGCACAGTATGAAACTGAAAGCTAATTTGCGTCTGCTGTCAGCATTCTCGCTTTTTACTCTTTTTTTAAAATGACGTATGATTTTGTTCAACTTTTAAGCTTACTTAATAGTTCTAGAATCTTAGCAAAGTGATGGCTTAAGTTTGAGAACAGTATAAATTTCAAAACATTGATTTATTTGATATTACAAACAATAACCAATATTAATGTTTAATTTTTGATGTTATTTAATTAATGATGGCATTTTGATAGCTCAAATTACTCTTGAAACTCCTATAGTCAAATATTTATAATAGGTCTATAATAAATTAGAAGTCAAATATTTTTAATAGGTCTCTAGGTAGTAGTAACATGCTCTTGTTTTGGTAAATGTGACTAAAGAAACCCCCAGAAGTCTTTTATCAAAGGGACTCCACTGAGGTTTAAAAGCCTAAAAACATAACATTTGAATTTCTTACATAAATGAGCTGGGGCACTTTAAACAGTAATATATGCAAAGATAGTAAAGAAATATACTTTGAAATAAATTGAAAATCGTATTTTTATGCTTTTCTAAGCCTAATTTGGAGTTTGGGTCAGTTTTTTACAATTTGAATAATTATTCTGAAAAAATGGTGTGCGCGAATGATCTGAAATTTTGCACAAAGATTAGTGGTTAAACCTTCATCAAATGGTACAATTATCTGGAAAAAATATTTTCAGTCCCATCATGTCAAAAAATCTCAGTGGAGTCCCTTGAAATATTCAACTTAGAAATGAATAAAAATCTTTGGTTTAATCAGTAAAATTTTGCGTATGTTTTTGTTGCATATACTAGAAACAAAGCATTGGGATTATATTAAGGATCAGTGTTTTCTCTTCTGTTAAATACTTCTTGACTTAAATGGAAGATTATGTTTAATTGTGTGTTATAATCTAAAAAATAATAAGTCATTTATGTCTTTGTAGGTTAAAATCTTATATATTTACAGTTTATATTGATTACATACATGTATGTGCATACAATTAAACCTATATGTAAAAGCTAAGTTCTGTACTCTGAATATTGCAAATGTGAAATTGTATCTGTTTTGTATATTAGAAAGAAAAAAAGCAATACAATATTGAAATGACATAAATGTTATGCATAAACAACAATCAAAGCCACCCACAGGGTATAATGCTCTGCAAAGTTTGAACTGTCCTATACTAAATCCAGTGATGATGCCTTCCCCACCCCAGCCCCCTTCCTCACTGAGTCCCCAATTTTCAAAAGTGGATAGGCATGGGATAAAGAATAAAAAAGTTGGTTGGAAAACTCTATATTAATCAATAATAAAGTGATATCTTATAAATTATTTGAAGTTACAGAGTCCATAAGTAAGTAACAATGTTATATTCTACTAAATCTGAATTAAGAAGAAATACTGCTTAAACAACAACTGTGACCTTCTTAATATTGTAGTAATCTGTCTTAAAACAAGGTCAGCTTACAAGAAAACCAAATTACTAAATTAATTGTAGTGGTCAACCTTAAAATCAGATTAAATTTAATTACCAATTCACTTAGAGATGACCTTTGGCACATGTTTCTTTTTCTTTTAAAATCTTTTGAGTACTGTATTGAAAAATGTCAGGAAAAAATGTAAGCTTTAAGTTTAACATAACTCTTTGTGAAATAGAAAATTATTTTAATAATACTTGGAATTTTATGTATGCACATTGTGTTTTTGTTAATTCACTATCATTCATAATTGTATAACTTATATTTCATTGCGCTCAATGAAGAATTATAGGCATTACATTGAAATCATTTATGTTGTACACCCCTTACAGGGGGACGGTAAAATGAAACCTTTGTATTTCTAGTGTTACTTTTAATTGTGTTTCGGGTATAGAAACATATAGTGTTTGTTCATTTGCTTCGTTAGTTCTTGTAGTTTCTAAAGGACGATAAACCCAAAGTTGTAAACTTTCATACAATGTATACTTCTCGACTGTTATCTACTAATTAATTTTCATTTTGTTTTGTTTTTATTTGTTTTTTATTTGTAAAGAAGGACAGTATAGTGACAAGAGTTTTAGAGTGAAAGCTGTTTTTCTTGTTGTTTTGTTTGTGTTCGTAAAAGGATTTATAAAGAAATATTATAATATGGATATTGCTTATAATGGATATTATTAATTACTATAGTGAGTAAAAACCTTACTTGTAAAATAAAATTTATAACAATTTTTTATGCATGTATTCTTTAAACTATTAATATTTATCATGTTTTTAAAACTTATAGATAAATTAGTTATGTGTTCTCAAAATTTCAGATATCAAACTTTAATTTGTTCTAAAAATTTATAACAATTATTAATTTTTTTAAACTTTATCTTAAAAGACATGATTGATTAAAACATTTGCATTACTTCAATGAAAAATGAATAGAAATTTGACTATTAAATCATAAGATTAAAAAATTTGGATATTCATTGTGTTACTTTTTGTTTTTGTTCAATACATGTAAAATTGTATTATGTAATCTGTGTTACTAAGTATTGGTATAATTTGATGAATTTATAAAATGGGCAAATATTTAGGGAAGTTCAGCTCTGAGTTTTAAATTAAAGGGAATAAAGTTGTTCTTAGCAGATATATTTTCCTGATTTAAAAAAAAACAAAAAAAAACAACAACAAATACAACAACACATCAACATAAAAACACAAGAAAAAATGGGGGGAAATTAAAAATGGTAGGTTCAAAGATAATCCTTTATCTTTATTTTAAAAAAGTCATGAAAAGTAGTAATTTGATGAAAAGTAGTAATTTGATAGAATTAAAAAGAGAGACGTTCCTTGCAATCATCTGAAATACTTTGTGGAGAGAACATCATATATTAATGTGTCACATGTTACAGCAGCACTTTTTCTACCCTGTCTTTCATGAAAGCAGCACGCCTCCAGATTCATCCTAATTTTCATGAAATTTTTGAAAATGTATTTAAAGGTAAAATTTTGTGAAATGAACAAAGAAAGTACTTGACACATTACAATCGGCACTTAAAATCCACGTAAATTACCAAAAAGAGGTCAAAATATGCATAAATAGCCCATACTGCGTTAGTAACGCAGTAGAAATATGGTGCTAAATACTACAAAATACAGTCATTAATTGCACATAAGATATAAATTATCACTTGAATCTTTAATTTGTTTACTTTTCTCTAAGTTTTAGTATGGTTTTTCAAAGTTTAATTTTCTTGAAATATTTTGGGTCATCTGGAGGCATGCAGCTTTAAATTAAGAAATTGTTTTATTAAGTGAATATAATTGTTATTCTAATCCCATTTAATACTGTTAAAGACTATAAATTGTTAATCCTATTGTAGTGGTCTTGATTGAGGTTTATATAAAACATACCCTTGATTAACAGCATTAAAGAGAATACTTTCCTGAGCCCTTTGAATGGCAGACCTTTTCCATTAATGCCAACAGTGCAGACCATGATGACTGACGGCATGGATCTGCAATCTGCACTGGGCACACGGGTAAATGCTATAACTGCCAGCAATTAAAAAATAAAATACAAAACGTTTGAGCTACTGCATTAATTTTTAGTGATAATATTCTATAATATAAGTTTAAAAAGTTGATTAAATCATAATATTTACAATAACTTATTAGTGATACTGTTTAATTTATTTCAAATATTTTATAAATATTGTTTATACTGAAGAAGGCTGTATAGTCGAAACATGTATACCATGATATTATAAAAAAAAAGTAAATTCTACTGGAGTTGTTTTAAATTATTCAGCATTAAATATTTTGTATCTAATTCAGTTTTCATAAGCCTTGGTCTGGTAATACAGACTTTCAGCAAGCATAATTAGCTTTGCTTCTGATCTATCAAGATTTTTACTCTCTAAATTCATTGATAGTTATATTGCTTAGTTATTTATACTAATGATTTTTTACCAATATTAAAAATTGGGGAATGCCCATTGTTTTGTTTAAGGTAATGAGTTTAGCTAAAATAGTGTCTTAAGTTAAGCTGCATTGATGTAAAGGCTGGCCTGGCTCTATACTGGTGGTTGTAGACAAAGTCAATATCCTCATTCATATTCTAAAAATTACCGTGTAAATGTAACGATCAAATTGTGAATGATTTTTATTTCATATGATATGTCACTCTAACATTAATGTTTTTCTGTTGCCAAGTTATTTTATGGGCAATGAGATGAAATAACAACAGTACTTTTGTATATTATGTTATGGAATGTATTATTTTTTAGAAGTGTGTTAATGTGAAGTCAGAGTAATTTAAAATAAGTCATAGATTATAACTGTATGGTTGGTGAAGTGAAGTTAATAAACACAATGCCTTGATTGTAAAATTGAAATCTGAGATTAAAGTACTTTCCCCCAAATTAATCAATTGTATAAAAATGGTAAGTAAATTCAATGTGCATTTATGCTGTATACACTCTTGCTTCAATATTTTGAAATGTAAATGAATAATTTATTGAATATTTTGATATTGTATTTCATATATTCATTAAGAAATATGATTTATTTAATATTGTAATCTCATGTACAACAAACATGATCCACATTCATTATAAAATGATTATACACATGGATGTAAATCATTCAAAAGCTTTTTAAAATGATAAAACAGTAGAGATAAAATGTTCTAAAACTTTATGAAATGATATTGCACTAGAGACACAATGTTCTAAAACTTTATAAAATGATATTGCACTAGAGATACAATGTTTTCATACTTTATAAAATGATATTGCACTAGAGATACAATGTTTTCATACTTTATGAAATGATATTGCACTAGAGATACAATGTTTTAAAACATTATGAAATGATATTACACTAGAGATACAATGTTCTAAAACTTTATGAAATGATATCACACTAGAGATACAATGTTCTAAAACTTTATGAAATGATATTACACTAGAGATACAATGTTCTAAAACTTTATGAAATGATATTACACTAGAGATACAATGTTCTAAAACTTTATGAAATGATATTACACTAGAGATACAATGTTCTAAAACTTTTTGAAATGATATTACACTAGAGATACAATGTTCTAAAACTTTATGAAATGATATTACACTAGAGATACAATGTTCTAAAACTTTATGAAATGATATCACACTCACTTAGAGATACAATGTTCTAAAACTTTATGAAATGATATGACACTAGAGATACAATGTTCTAAAACTTTATGAAATGATATCACACTAGAGATACAATGTTCTAAAACTTTATGAAATGATATCACACTAGAGATACAATGTTCTAAAACTTTATGAAATGATATCACACTCACTTAGAGATACAATGTTCTAAAACTTTATGAAATGATATTACACTAGAGATACAATGGTCTAAAACTTTTTGAAATGATATTACACTAGAGATACAATGTTCTAAAACTTTATGAAATGATATCACACTAGAGATACAATGTTCTAAAACTTTAAGAAATGATATCACACTAGAGATACAATGTTCTAAAACTTTATGAAATGATATCACACTAGAGATACAATGTTCTAAAACTTTATGAAATGATATCACACTAGAGATACAATGTTCTAAAACTTTATGAAATGATATCACACTAGAGATACAATGTTCTAAAACTTTATGAAATGATATCACACTAGAGATACAATGTTCTAAAACTTTATGAAATGATATTACACTAGAGATACAATGTTCTAAAAAACTTTATGAAATGATATCACACTAGAGATACAATGTTCTTAAACTTTATGAAATGATATTACACTAGAGATACAATGTTCTAAAACTTTATGAAATGATATTACACTAGAGATACAATGTTCTAAAACTTTATGAAATGATATTACACTAGAGATACAATGTTCTAAAACTTTATGAAATGATATTACACTAGAGATACAATGTTCTAAAACTTTATGAAATGATATCACACTAGAGATACAATGTTCTAAAACTTTATGAAATGATATCACACTAGAGATACAATGTTCTAAAACTTTATGAAATGATATCACACTAGAGATACAATGTTCTAAAACTTTATGAAATGATATCACACTAGAGATACAATGTTCTAAAAATTTATGAAATGATATCACACTAGAGATACAATGTTCTAAAACTTTATAAAATGATATCACACTAGAGATACAATGTTCTAAAACTTTATGAAATGATATTACACTAGAGATACAATGTTCTAAAACTTTATGAAATGATATCACACTAGAGATACAATGTTCTAAAACTTTATGAAATGATATCACACTAGAGATACAATGTTCTAAAACTTTATGAAATGATATCACACTAGAGATACAATGTTCTAAAACTTTATGAAATGATATTACACTAGAGATACAATGTTCTAAAACTTTATGAAATGATATCACACTAGAGATACAATGTTCTAATACTTTATATAGAGAATAATAGGTTGGTGCCGTGGATGGAGAAAGTTTATCTGGCGAGGCGGAGGAATTTTTTGGGTGAGCCGAAGGCGAACGCAATAAATTCCGGAGCAGAGCCAGATAAACTTTCTCCATCCACGGCACCAATATATTATTCTATTTATCTTGTCACTGTTTTTTTAAAGAATTTTATTAGGCAAACTACCTTTAATCACACTATCGGAAATGTTTCTATATAAACAAAGAAGGCCCGAAGCGTGCATTATTCTACAACAATGCACTAGCCGTTCTTATTATCTCCCTGTGTATTTTCACATTGAGGGCACCATTTTGTTTGAAAAATGTGATAAATAAAAACAATTTTTTGTCGAATTTTGTTGTGAAAACTATCTAGAATGAAAAAAAAATGGTCTAACTAAGAAAATGAATTCGAACACCAATATCTTTTATTCAGTCGTTAACGCTGTACAGACGTTTAAAATATTGTTTACGTGACGTCACAATGTAGCGCCAAACAGCACGTGCAAAACAATCAAATCAAGTACGCTATTTTAATGTCGAAAACGAGTTAAGTTTTACATTTATTTCACTTTTAATAATTTTTATTTCGCTTGAAAAATTATAGAGTGAAATAAAATAAACAAACAAAGTTTTATCAACGTTTCCAAAATTCGTTATTCTACACACAGAAGATTTAACGACAGTTTTTATATTTTTTCTTGAAAAGTAGTCCGGCAAACATGCATACCACGTGATCAAGTGCCGTAGATCAGTAAAAATATACGACACCTTGTTATCGGGCCGAAATTGATACAAGTGACAGGATAAGAAATGACATTACACTAGAGATACAATGTTCTAAAACTTTATGAAATGATATTACACTAGAGATACAATGTTCTAAAACTTTATGAAATGATATCACACTAGAGATACAATGTTCTAAAACTTTATGAAATGATATTACACTAGAGATACAATGTTCTAAAACTTTATGAAATGATATCACACTAGAGATACAATGTTCTAAAACTTTATGAAATGATATTACACTAGAGATACAATGTTCTAAAACTTTATGAAATGAATATTACACTAGAGATACAATGTTCTAAAACTTTATGAAATGATATTACACTAGAGATACAATGTTCTAAAACTTTATGAAATGATATTACACTAGAGATACAATGTTCTAAAACTTTATGAAATGATATTACACTAGAGATACAATGTTCTAAAACTTTATGAAATGATATCACACTAGAGATACAATGTTCTAAAACTTTATGAAATGATATTACACTAGAGATACAATGTTCTAAAACTTTATGAAATGATATTACACTAGAGATACAATGTTCTAAAACTTTATGAAATGATATTACACTAGAGATACAATGTTCTAAAACTTTATGAAATGATATTACACTAGAGATACAATGTTCTAAAACTTTATGAAATGATATTACACTAGAGATACAATGATGCAATGCTTTATGAAATGATATTGCACTTAAGTGAGAAAATGTTCTAATACCTTATGAAATTATGTTACACTAGAGATACAACGATGCAATGCTTTATGAAATGATATTGCACTAGAGAAACAATGTTCTAACAATGTTCTAATGCTTTATTTAATGATGTAACACTAGAGATGCAATGATATAATGCTTTATGAAATGATATTGCACTTGAGATACAATGATGTAATGCATTATGAAATGATATTGCACTAGAAACACAATGTTCTAATGCTTTATGTAATGATATTACACTAGAGATACAATGTCTCAATGCTTTATGAAATGATATAATCAATACTTGAACATAAAGATTGAAATTTTCCATATGGTGATATAGTCATCAATATAATAATACAAAAAATTGGGAAATTATAGTTTAAGCCTTAAATTTATTCTTGAACCTGATCTGCAGAACCTTTGCACATTATGCCACATGTGTAGAGCCAGGCTGGCCTGTACATTTGAGTAGGCTCTATATTGTTTTGCGACTGAGACATTTAATTAGATGTCACTATCCTTTAGTTTCTAATGGACATACGCTGATCCAAATTAAAATCAGGGCAGGTCCTTCAAACACAGTTAACAGTCAAGTAGTAAATTAAAACGTTTGTAAGTAACAGTAAAAGTATCATTTGATGAAAAGAACTATTACTTCAGAGGTGTTTGTCGAGGGTAACAGTATTTTTACGAGGGATGATATTTTTGCTGTTACAGACCTATGTCATTTGATTTATTACTCCAAACAAATTGCTTCATTTGGACACATTTCCTATAGGTTTTTATTTTTCAGATTTTTACTATGAAAAAAAAATGTTGCCTACGTCACTGTACAAAACTTTCAGTCACATGCTACACTTGAATAACTCCCATTGGCCAAAAGTGAGGGGTAATAATATTAAATGTCGCATTTACTATAATTTCTTCCAGAAAAAGCAGATCATGCTGCTTTACTTATTTCTCTTTAAAATTTGCTTACTTTTCATAAAATGAAAATTTATTTACTGCTGCATTTCTAAATGTGACCTTCACAAATCAATTTGCAATATCATTTAGAATTCAGATAACAGTTTAAAATAGAATCAATGAGCTGATACGGCACATACTCTTAACAAATAGTGTCATACTTTTAAACTTCTTTTTAGGTCCTGTAACTATGTTTAGTATGCAAAGAAGCCTCCTTATCTAAATTGCTAAAATAACTTGTTTTGTTTGTGTGATGTGATGAAAGTCTAGCAAAAAGTGAAAGCTTCAGCTGTAATATAAAGGTTATATAATATCTACATTGAAATACGGTAAAAATTATTAAGGTTTTCCCAGTGCCTTGTATATTTTGTCAATTAAGGTCATGATAATTGATGAGTTTTATTCTATTAGAGGTATCATATGTGCATTTAATATTCTAAAATACTAAATGTGTCTGGGGAGATCATAGTGGTTGCATTGTGGTGTACATTTAGCATTTATAGATATCTTTAGCAGATTATTAAATATTGCAGATTTAAACAAGTAAATATTTTTTCTTTTCTTAGTAAAAAATGTATGTCAGACTTTGTAGGTATGCAATATATGCTTAATGAGGATTGATTCATTTATTCAGGTACAAAAAGCAGCTTTCACTGTTAAGTACTGACGCTGGACATGTCACTCATGCCCTAAAAGAGTTGATTAATTTTATACCTTAAGTTGTGATAAATTACCTCAATGAAATTTTCACAAAGTATTAGCCAAATAAATGAATTTTGAACAGAAAAGTATGTCACTGTACAGTGGTCAATGAGCACATTTAACATACAGTAACCAGTTACAATAATGAATTATGCATGAAGGTAAGCCCTGAAAACTGTTTGTGCCAGCAATTAGGGCCGACACCCTTAAGCCATCTCTTCATACTAGTGGCTCATACACCGTAGTACCCTTCTTGTCATCCCTGCCAAGTTTTAGGACCATTCCCCTCAGGTTCAGTCAGGACTTTGGCAGCTCATTCAATATTTTTAAAAATTGATTTACATTTTTCTATTTTCAGACATACACCTCGTATTGACACTGTAGATTCCGAAGGTCGTTCTATTTTATACCTCTGCTGCGAGTCAACTGATATACGATTCTTTCACAAGATAATCAGCCAACACCCAAAATTTTCAACAACGATAATGGACCAGCCCGGTGACGATGATAAGACACCTGTGATTGTTGCGTGTCAAAACGGCAACGCTGAACAGCTCAAGTTCCTGCTAGAAAATGGGGTCAGTATCATTATCATCCCTTTTTCCCCTTGTTCCCAGGTAATAAATTTGTTGTCATGTTTTGTATTTCAGGAACTGTCTTGGTTAAGTTATATATAGGACTGATTGTGAAGCTTAATACTGGTGGTTAAATTGTCTCCAATATTGCCATCAGAGCTTCAATAATTGAAATTTTGCTTTAATTAAAGCTATTGTTTGTAAAATATTTTATTATGTAAAATGTTTTTTTCCAAACAATGTGATTTGGGCTTAACTGAAATCACTTTGTTGCATGGGTCTGTTTATTCCTACATCTGTCTTTAAAGCTTAGCTCTCCCACACAAAACGGGTCTAATAACCATCAACATATTTGATTACAATTATTAAATATGCATAGAAGTAAATGTTGCAGTTTCCACAAACAGTTGTTATGTTTTATTAGACACAGATATAAACAACTGTTTTATCACAATTGTGAACATATTGTTGCAACTTACTATATAAATATCAGTTTTAAACTGGATTACTGATATAATTATATTCTTCTTTATTTGTCTCTTTATATAGACATAATTTTCTATGATATATTGTGCAGCAATCGATTAAGGGGTACTACCTGCAACCAATGGATCTACTTGCAACCAGTTAAAAATAATTTAAGTCAATATTTACAAAATAAAAAGTTTCAATGGTTTAAAATTACAGCATCATTAACATAGCAAGACATTTATTAATCATCTAGTTCCATATAAACACACAAGTCTGTGGTGAAATTTTATCTTTTGATGACATTTTATTTAAAAAATGCCCAAACTACAATGTGTGGGACAGAAGCTTTAACTTATCTGCTCAAATATATTAAAGGCTATACCCCTTGAAGGATTTTCTTCAAATTTGGGTCAAATGTCCATCAAGATAAGGCAGTGTAGAATCCATGCTGTCCATGTAGTCAGGCATAAGGTCGAGATCTCACTTGATGGTTAAATGTAAGGGCTGACAATTTTGTGTTTGCTCTATAAATCTTTGAAGGATGGATTTTCTTCAATTTGAGCTCAAACATTCACCTCAGCATGGTGACATGCAGAACTCATGCCGCCACTGTGATATCATTAGAATAGAATCACAGGTGAAAGTCAAATGTCAGACAATTTTTGTTTCAGATCTATAAATCTTACACTATATGAAGGATTTTTTTTCAATATTTAATCAAATATTCACATCATAAAGGTGATGCTTAGAACACATGCTTGGCTGTCACTTAAAGGTCAATTGTCAGACAATTATCCAATCATTAAAACCTATTCTCTTTGATGGAAGCTCAAACATTTACCTTAATGACTACATAAAACTCTGTGTCATGTGAAAAGTGGGTTTTTTGTCACTCCTTAATGACAGCTCTCACTAGTTTTGTTGTAAAAAAACTCTTTTCAATATTTCTTAATCCATGAAAATATACTATTGTATAAACAAGCAGTTGGTAAACTAAATGCCTCTAAATTTGCTAATTATTTATTATTGAACAAAATTAATGATTTTTTTGTTAATTTGCTTGATTGAAAAGCATATCTATTTCTCTAATGCTAAAATTACACAGGCTAAATATTAATGATCAAGGCTTTAACCATGCCATTAGTACTTTGCTACCAGTTTTCCCTAACATCAGGTATGAATTATTACCATTTCCTGATAATACTGAATATTTAATGACCTGTGAAGTAACAATGTTGTTAAAATACATGTATTCATTACGTTTTAAAATCATACTTCAGGCATTGGTGACAGCATGTGATACCTCGGGGAAGACGGCTCTCCATCATTGTGCCGACAACCTAGAGACCCAGTGTGCCGAGATGCTCCTCGAGAACGACAGTTCGATCCTCGAGGTGCAGGATGAGCAGGGATATACTGCGCTGGCACTAGCTGTACTGGTGGGCAACGTGAACCTGATAAAACTGCTGTTAGAAAAAGGGGCAAATATTGGTACAGAAGATAATGAAGGGCATACACTAGCTCACTGGGCAGCAGGTAAAAAATATGGTGGATATTGTGAATATAAAAAATGTTAAAAAATATATGAACTCATGAAAATTTAATTAAAATGGCAAGATATATACAAGGCCCTGTTGTGCCTGACAAAAAATATTCATCAGGAGCAAAAACCAAAACTTAGTTTAAATCAAAGGACAAAATTATACAAAAATTGACATTAACTTAAAATCTGAAATGAAAGTATAGAATCAAGGTACACGTATACACTAAAATAAAGTAAGTTTTTATAAAGAACATCATAATACTGATAATGAGCATAATAATATGCAAAAGCTTAAGTTGTTGGATTAACATAAAGGAATGTTTCCCGTATATAAGGACATAAACCACCCTTGGTGGTGAGCTAGCTTTTCACTGACAGGGTTTGTGTACTTGAATGCTACAAAAGTAAGTTTTTATAGTGAACAGAATACAATTTTGGTTTCAGTATGTGGACACCTGAAGGTATTAGATGTATTAATACAGAATAAGGCAAACTTATCTACGGCTGATAGTCATGTTGCCTACCCTATTCACTACGCAGCTCAGATGAATGGTGCTAACTCGGGTAATACAGAGTCTAGAATTTCTGAGAAAGTCTTAAAAAAATTCCTTGAGGCCAAAGTACAGCTAGATGTAGAAGATGATGCAGGGAGACAACCCTTGCTTTGGGCAGCTTGTTCAGGTAGGATTTATCTTTCTTGAAAACCAACTTTATAAAATCAATATTTACCTCTATATTTTTTTTAAGTATCAAAGGGATTTCTTTTTTTTTTATAAAAAAACATAATTTTTTTATGATAAATTTTAACCAAACTTTTTACAGAAAGTTTTAGTTCACTAAGGTTCTGTGTTCTAATTTTTAAAGGGTTAAAACTAACAATGTAGAATGTTCATTTAGGTCAGATAATTGGTCAGGGCATTAAATGGTTTGAAAACATTTGCCCCTAAACTTCTTTGAACTCTCCTGAAAATTTCAAAGAGACAACTCTGAGTGAGGTAGGCTACTGAAAGTACTTTATTGCTTGTATTAATATAGGTTGCTGAATATTAGGTGTCTGTTGTCGGAAATAATGTTCTTTTGTTTGATAAGGTAGGAGGGTAGGGAATGGGTTTTACTTTCCTTCAAATTTGTTTTAAAGTTGGTGATTGGTTTTTAGCTCGACTATTTGCAGAAATAATCGAGCTAATGCAGTCACCCATTTATCGGCGTTGGCGTCCCTGCGGTTAAGTTTTTTGCGTGTAAGCTGGTATCCCATAACTACTGAAGGGAAATGGATTGAAACTTCACACACTAGTCTTGTTCTCTGTGATGATTATCTAACATGATTGGCACAAGTGTCATAACTCTGATTTGCTTTTTTGGCATAATTATGCCCCTTTTTCGACTAAGAAATTCTTGGTTAAGTTTTTGCGTGCAAGCTGGTATCTCCATAACTACTGAAGGGAATGGATTGAAACTTCACACACTTGTTCTCTGTGATTATCTAACATGATTGGCATAAGTCCCATAACTCTGATTTTTTCTTTCATTATTATGCACCTTGTTCAACTTCTAGTCAAATTCTAGGTTAAGTTTTTGCTTGTAAGCTGGTATCTCCATAACTGCTGAAGGGTTAGTGCCTTTTTTTGGAACAATTTTATGAATTCATAATAATAAAGCAGTGATTAACTCGAAAAAAACATCTATACAACCTTTGTATTTTTGGAAATTTTTTATTATTTGTAACTTTTTATATAAAAAACCCCATTGTGAAATTTTTTGAATAGTTGAGGTTACGTCCTCCGACAGTTTTTGTTGAGTTTCCTCGGGATAGTGTAACCCAAATTGAATTTATCAGAGACCAAAAAGCCACCACATTTTACCTGGGGGCTGTCAGAGATTCCCCAGTATTTCCAAAAAATGTATCTTTTTGGGGATGTTAGAGTATATAAATCACAATAAAGTGCGGGAAATAAACTTAGGTCCCCCTTTTACAGTCCAAAATTAAAATTGGCAAACCCAGATGTTTTGTTTATTTCCCTGACGGGGAAGTTTTAAGAGGAGGAGTTCAGCTAAATATCTTAAATGGACTTGTCCATCTCTCAATCTCGACAAAACCATTTATCATTTTTAGGAAATATTTCAAACCATGAACAGACTGAATAGATAGCATTGCAGACAAAGATATGCCTCTGCACTATTTACATTGGTAGAAGCTGTTGCTGGCAGTGTTAAGTGTAAATTACCTGATGGGGTGTAATGTTACCATAGGAGAATATAATCATTATCATTTTAATATGCACAATGAAACAACTTTGATAAAATATTCATTGAATATGTACAATTGTTATTTCAGGTAATGCAGACTCCTGTAGAATGTTATTGAAAGCTGGGGCTGACATAAACTCCATTGACAAAGATAATCTGACAGGTAAAACCAAACACAATAACATAGAAAATATCTATAACAAAATTTAATTAGATTAATTAAGATTGATGATACATTAAGTATTACATAATGAATGCTAGAGTTGAGAAAAATGTGGGTATGTCTTCAAAAGAGTCAAGCCAGATCAGCGAGGCTGTGTAGTCCGAGCAGGTTCTTTTTATTTGGTGTTCAGTTTCACTTTTTTGTGCCCCCACTTTAGGGGGGCGGGGGCATTTAGATTTACCCTTGTCCATTCATCTGTCCGTCCGTCCCTTCTCCATTGTGTCACACGTTACTCAAAAAGTATTTGACCTAGAGTCATGAATCCTTACAGGAATGTTGCTTAGTATGTGAAGTTGTGCACCTAGGTATTTTCGTGTGGATTTGTTTAGTATTTTTAGAGTTATTGCCCTTGACTTAGTAAAAATTTGCAATTTTCAACTTGTGTCGCATGTAACTCAAAAAGTATTTGACCTAGAGTCATGAAATCTTACAGGAATGTTGCTCAGTATGTGAAGTTGTGCATCTGGGTATTTTCTTGTGGATTTATTTAGTATTTGCAGAGTTATTGTCCTTGACTTGCAAAAAATTTGCAATTTTTTTAACTTGTGTCGCATGTAGCTCAAAAATTATTTAGCCTAGGGTCATGAAACTTTACAGGAATGTTTATCAGCATGTGAAGTTGTGCACCTGGTTATTTTCATGTGAATATATTTAGAAATTTTAAAGTTATTGCCCTTGACTTAGTTAAAATTTGCAATTTTCAATTTGTGTCGCATGTAACTCAAAAAGTGTTTGACCTAAAGTCATAAAATTTTACAGGAATTTTGATCAGCATGTGAAGTTGTGCACCTGGGGTTTTGCTTGTGGATTTATTCTGTTTTGTCAGAGTTATTGCCTTTAGTAAAAATTTGCAATTTTCAACTTGCTCATGCATAGCTCAAAAAGTATTTGACCTGTAGGCCTGAAGGTTTACAAGAATGTTGGTCAGCAAGTGTACTAATGCAGGGGTTTTGGTTTTTTTTTTTATTTTTAAAATTTTCCAAAATTGTGGCACTTTTTAAGTCCAAAAAATATTTGACCCAGATATAAATTGACAAAAAGTGGAGTGTGGGGGGCCCTTCCTTGGAAAAAAATTTTAATTGAACTGAAACCCTTAAACTACCAAAAGGACTTTTCAAAGGGAATTATAATTTTTTTTTTCTCTTGAAAAGTAACAACCTTATGTGGATGTAAAATTTTTTGAAATGTTTTCTATTTGTGATTTAAAACTATGGTTTGGGTTTCATTTAAATTTTACAAAGATTTTAAATAAAAATGGTTGTTTCTCATTTAAAACAAATTTTGATGAAAAGTTACGTCTTTGTCATCAAAAATTTTGGGAAAGGAAAAGTTTGCCAAATTTTAAAAGATTTTTTTTTCATCTTGATGATCCCTTCTTTTTGTTCTCCTAAAAGAACCAAAGCTAAGCTTTTTTCTTATTAGAGAGAAAACATTTAGGTAACTTGGGACAGGGATTGACTTTTGTTTTTACTGTGTAGGAGCTATTAGTTATGAATACTTTTAAAACCCCTTTTTTGCAAAACGTAAGCAGTGAGTGTAAAGTTTTTGTCAAGGAAAAAGCTTGCCCTAAAGAGATCTTAAAAAACTGCGTTGTAATTTCACCACTGCCAAATTTCAACCCAATTAAAAAAGAGTCCTTGCAATAAATGGCCCGTAAGTTTTACCTCATTTTTTTGTTAATAATTGTTTTTTTTCCCTTTCAAAAAATGATGTTGCAAAAAAAATTTCTGTTAAAAGTGATTTATTTAAGGATATGTTGATTGGGCCCGAAAAAAGAAAAAAATAATGAAAATACCAAATTTTTTAATGCAATCCCCCGGGGGTAAAAAAGGGATGTACACAAGCTTTAATTAAAAAAAAAAGTAACGTGAATCATTGGATAACGGGGCAGAAAGAAAGGAAAAAATTTGTCAAAAAAAATTTATGTACCCAAAAAATTGTATAGGAAATGTAATATATAAAAACGATTGTTTTGACTAATTGAGGCAAATGTTTTTAAAAAATTTTTTTTAGTCTATTAAGGGGTTTCCAAAAACATATTGCAAAAGGGCCACAGTCAAAAAGTCAGGCCCCCCCTGCATCTATTTTCACTAAACAAAAATTTCTGTACTTTTTACTTCTAAATTTTTTTTAAAAACCCCTTTAAAAAATAACAAGGGAACTTTTTCCTGATTCAAAAAAAGGCAAATCCCTTTTTAAAAATTTAAAGCAGTTGGCTTTTTAAAGTTTTTTTTTTTTAATTTCATACTTTTCCCAAGACTGTCTCAAATGTTTTGTTATGTTTTTTTAGAACTAACAATTTTTAGATGAACTGAGATTGTAACCTTAAACATTGATTACCACATGCTGACTATTGTCTTTTGGAAAAGTGATATCAATATTAAAAGTTAGAAATCCATTCCACTATTTATTGTATGATTGAATTAATCTTGAAGTCAACATGTAACAGTTTGATATCTCTAAATACACAATTTTGTGTCTTGTGCTTCATTTTTTTTGCTCATTACATGTTTTGATTAAGGCCATTCATTGATTTTCAGTTGGATAATCATTTAGGTATTAAGTGACAGTTATCTATTGCATTTACAGTTTAAGTTGTTATATCTGAAAGGATTTATTTTCTCAGTTTTTTTAGTAAAATTCTGATCTTTTTTTCTACCCAAATAATAAGCATTGATGTGTAATTGTAATCAGTTAAGTTTACCAATAGCAATGATTTTAACAGTTTTTTTAAATTCATTTAAAATGGGTAATACATTGTATTTATAAATAAAGGAGTTCCACTGAGGTCAAAAAGCCTACAAACATAAAATTTGAAAGTCTTACATAATTCTTAGAGAAAAGTAGAAAAAAGAAATATACACAGAATTCTATTGAATATCATTACTTTGTGCACATCCTACACAATTGAGTGAAAAAAATGTTGCAATGCCTTTCATTTCAGTGCCATTTTGAGCAACCAAAAAAAAAAAAACGGGGTGAAAGAATGAGCTAAAAATTTGCACACAAGTTATTGGTTTACATCAATTGGAATTAAAATCTCGGATAAATGTTTCCATTCCCATCACATCAAAAAAACCTCATTGGAGTCCCTTAAACTACAAAAACTAGGATTATTATCTGCTTTTCAACTAAAGTTTATCATGTAAGATTATAAGAAATATGCTTCTTATGTAGCCAACTGATGCATCTAGAATTGAGAATTGCCTGGCCTCGTATTTATTCATCTTATATTGTTCTGAAAAAGTTGCCTACCCTAGGTTATCATTGGCAACTAAAAAACATACATACACAAAAATAGTGATGAGGTGACTTTGATTCCATAGAATAGATAAATGTTAAATAACTTGTACAAATAGTTTATATATAAATTTATGGTTTCACAAGAAACACTTGTTTGTAAAAATGATTATAATAAGTCAGACATTGAATGGACTGTAAACAAAAAGTAATAAGGACATTTTACAATGTTAAAGGCACTCAACTGAGGTCCAAATGCATAAAATTTAGTAAGAAAAAAATCTAATTTCTCACATAGATCATCTGGAGTACAAATTTTTTTTTTAAAGAAATGCTAAAGATAATTAAGCAATATACTCCGAAATAGACTGAAAATCATATTTTTGTTCTGTACTTAGCCCAATAAGAGTGATTCGCATTGCAATGCTTTTCAATTTTAGGTCATTTTTCAAAATTAAAATAATTATTCTAGAAAAACAGAGTGATTAATGATCTGAAATTTTTCACACACATTATTATCAAATAGAACATTAATCTCAAAAAATTATTTCCTGTCTTGTCATGTCAAATAAACCTTACCGTGGATTGCCTTTTAGCCATATAAGAACATTATAAAAAACTATCAAGATACTTTTGAGAGTTAACACTTCAAAAGCAATCTCAAAAGCAGAAAGCTAACATTTAAACATCAAATTGAAAAAAAAAAAAACCCAAAAAATAAGAAATTAAATGTTCACAAAAAATCCCACCAAATTCAGGTACACGCATTTTTGAAGGCTTAGATTTGTTACAAGGGCTACTTTGTCTATCAATATTTTAAAACTTGATGATACCTTTCACTTTGTAGAGTTTTATTTTAATAACCAATAAATGTTAACCCCAGTCTTATTGATGATTTAATAAAAGTTAATAATTGAGCCGCGTCACAACAAAACCAACATAATGGGTTTGCGACCAGCATGGATGCAGACCAGCCTGCGCAGTCTGATCAGGATCTATGCTCTTTGCTATCAGTAACTCTACTTGTAATAGGGTTTGTAAGCGAACAGCATGGATCCTGATCAGACTGTGTGGATGCGCAGGCTGGTCTGGATCCATGCTGGTCGCAAACCCATTATGTTGGTTTTGTCGTGACGCGGCTCATATCACTTACAGATAAAAATTGATTAAATCTAAACTTTACATATTGATAGATGATGTTCTTCTAAGATGTCAGAAAACTGAAATTCCAATGTCAAGTTTGGTATCTTAAGAATATACATTAAAGCAGCACACCTCTAGATTTGTGATATTTTGTTATGAAAATTTGAAAAATTGATCTGATATGTAAATTATGTTATCAATGTCTAATGAAGCCTAATGCACTGAAATCAGCTATAACTTGTCAGAATATACAGAGATTTTTTTGAACTCATTTAGAATAGGGTAGAATTTTGGTAATAAATATATAGAGGATATTAAATGAATGCTGAGGTTCAATACTAAAGTTATTAAACGAGTTGAATAAAATCATATAATGCGAGCCTTTGGCGAGCAAAATATTAGTTTATTCAATGAGTCCAATAAATTCAGTATTGAACCTACACGAATATAATATTCTGTTTATCACCTTCCCAAAATAAAGACTGCTTAAAGTGCAAATGATATGCACCTGTAGTGTAACACTAATATTTCGCATGTCTTTACAGTATGTTTTTATAATGCAAGTTACATGTCAAAATATATGCACGGCCGTGCAATAACATTTATATGGAGTAGCAAAATAGGCACGGGTATGTGATAAAGTAAATTATGTAATAATATGCATAATACATTCAAAAACGTACCTCAATTATTAATATTCACATACTTTAAACACTTAATGAGAAATTATGGTAGGTTAAAAGATTTAATTTAGACTTTTTGGAAATTTGAAAATTTGTTTTTTCACTGACCTGGTGACGTGTTGCTTTAAGATTTGACTCTGCAACCATATTACATAGTAAAGTGAGACTTTGGTATACCAAAGAGTTTACTCGCTGTCTTCCATGGTAGTCATGTAAGGCTTTTGTTAGTTATAGGATTTTATGATATAATGATTAGCAAACATGACCTTGATGTATACAATAATGGTGTAACTGTAATGAAAGGAATAGCAATTAATTCTCACTAAGTTGTGTTAAAACCTATCTGTTTATCACATTGTAAATTCTAAAGTTATTAGATTGTGCTGTCTGTAAATTTTCGATAAAAAAGTTTTAATATATATGAGGAAGGGAATAAATTCTGTGTGGATAGAATAATAGCAATGGTAAATTTCTTTTTATACATTTGTATCTTATATCAATATTACATATTTTTATATTCAAAATTTAAAGTTCCAGACAATACAGTTAAAAAATGGGAAAAAGATGAATGAAGCAATGCCTTTTTCAATTAATATTGCAATTATTCATTAACAAAACTATGATACTAATTGCATGAAAAAACAACTACTGGTTCAACCCATTAGGGGTCTTCAAGATATTATATATATCAAGAGAAAAAAAATGTACAATTTTGATGATTTGTAATAAAAAGAAATTAGTGCAGTGCTTTACTGTAATTTTCATTGTATATTTCAAATAATTGTTTTGAATACAAAGTACTGGTCGGGGACCATCAACCGGACACCCTTTTAACATTTTTTCATACATACTTCATAATTTCAAATTTAGAGACCTGAAAATTAGACACAGTACAGCTTAAGGTTCTTCCCTTAACTAACAAAATAGTTTGTTTATTTCTGATTACTAGTATATTGACACTTATATCTGAGGCTCGTGCAGGAGGATATCAAAATTACCTAAATTGGCTACACTACAGTACCATGTGTCCGGACAGATATGTACATGATATGATTTTATTCAGTTAAATGCTTGGGTATTTTAATTTTTAACATGATATACAATATTTTAGCAGGAAATGCTAAAGTTTTGGATATTCTATTGTTTACTCTGCAAATGATTATAGCTAGTATATCAGTTCAGGTATTGCACTCTTAACGCCCAAATTTTCAATGTCAACATTATTGAAATAGACATTAAAATATTACCGTTGAAATAAATTTAATTACTTTTTTATGGAAGAAAAATGCATTTATTGTTTTTAAAAAAGTGACTGATAGATCCACAACCAATGAACAAAGAAAAACAACTAAATTAAGCATTTTCGGGGCTGTCCGGGTTTGGTGGTTGTCCGTTTTTGGTGGTCCCCAACCAGTAGATGATATGTATTTAGTTTAACATGAATATACAAACACTGTGAATATTTTTTTTTTCATTTTGATTAAATACATACAGTAAATTTGTATTATTCATTATAAGGTATATTATATCATTGGAAATGCAAATTATTCTTTAGAAACATTCAAACTGATTATGAAATAATATGAAATTAGTATCTGCATCTGATATAAAATGGATAAATAGAAAAGATAAATGGACAAACCTGAATATACACGTTTTCCATAGAAATTGAAATACAGTCATGAAAAGTCATGAAAGAATCATAAAATGTTAAATTGCCAATTTTGTTTGTTTTGAAAACTTTGCATGCAATTTCATTATCTCTATATAATTCTTCTTACATCCTTTTCTCATTCTTAAACATATACAATTATAGTCATCGGTTTTGTCATTTTTATTTTTTTTCTAGTTTCATACATGTATATTTATTATCACCACTGTTAAACTTATTCATGGAACTGCAGCAGAAAAACAATCTTTGTGTTGATGAGAACTAATTGACAAAACTAAGATCACAGGTTCTTGTTGAAATTTGCAAAATTTGCAAATTTGCAACACCTTTGGTCTTTGTTTCATCAATGTCTTATCCAAAAGATTAAAAGTAATTTCAGGCACCCTTGGATAATCATATAAATAACTTTTAAATTTTATTTTCAGTCCCGCCCACTGTGCCGCTATTAAAGGTTGCCTGGATACTCTCAAGTTACTGGAGAAAGAGAAGGTTGATTTATGGCACCAAAATAAAAAGGGAGACTACCCAATACATGAAGCTGCACAAAAAGGACACATAGGTTAGCTCTCTTGTATCTTTTCTATTATTTCTTTAATTTTTTCCCGGCTTTAAAAATACAAAATCTGTGTAATTTGTGATGGACACCTTGATTTTAACACATAACCATACTAAATGTCTTTATGAAAATGTCTGTTTTCATCCTGGAAAAAACATTGATCTTTTTAGGGAAGATTTCAGAATATGTACTGACTAGACAGACTCAGATCATGGACTTGGTCTGTTCTAGAGGCATGAGTAGATTTAGTCACCACCAGCAGGATAAGGGTTAATACTGGACTGTCTTAAACTGATTCAAAAGATATCAATATTAAAATAGTATAATATAGAGTATTGTATAAATGAATTGGCAAAGACTTGCAGACTGGTATGCCCTTAATTGACTGGTTATTGTCATTCCAAATCTTGTAACATGTGATTATTTTGTAAAAGTTCAACACTGATTATATTTTGATGAATTGTCATATTTTTCCCATTTCTGTCCTATACTACAAAGATCAGACTGATGAACATTTGTTTAATTATTTGTAAAAACATTGTCATCAAATGAATATTAGCTGTGTTTAGTAACAAAATTGAATGAATTTTTGCAAGTTTCTGACAGATTAACCTCGTACCATTTGATATACTGGTCTGGCCTTAAAAGTTGTGTGCAATTTTTCAAAATAATTATGATATTATGATTATGAAAATAGACCCAAAAATGAAAAGCGTTAAAATGCTGTTAAATAACATAGCACAAAACTATGAATTTCAATTTTATTCTGAGTTATTCTGATTTTTTTTGTGCATATCTTTTTGAGTGCCCATTTTGATCTTTGTAATAAGTTTTTTAGATTTTTTGACCTCAGGGGAGTTCCTGTAATCACCAAATAGAAATATTATCTTGAAATTTTTTTGGGGGACAAACAATTTAGCATTTTATATAAATCATTATTTAAATTGTATGCTAAAAATTTAAGCCATGGTGTAAATTTGTCTTTCCTTTCATTTCTAACGCATCATTTATTAGATGAATAAACAAATTTACCTTTTTTTCAATAAAGTTAGAAATATGGTTATCCTATGTCAGAAATTTGATCTATTTTACCATAGAAAGGTTTATATTTCAAACACTAAGATAAGTTTTCGTATTTTATTGTAGATTTAATTTTGACTTATCTCTTCTATCAAAGTAAATTTTGTTGTCACCTTTTGCTAAAATCAATAATGGTTTTGAAATGTTGACAAATTAGGTATATTGAAGTAGTGTCACATTTTGGTTTTTATCCCCCTTTTCATAAATATGACTTGCATACCTGTGGTTGAATAAATAAATATTTTTTCTAAAATTAGGTTGAAATATTTTTACTGTATTGACTATAATTTGAATTGTAGTTTAATATAGAATATGATAAAAAATAATTTATCTTAATTTAACCTGCTAGTTCTTTAATAGGATTGATTAAAAAGGATGGCATTCCAGGATAGAGGCAAGCTAGTCTGAACATCTACATAGTATATTTTAAATGCTGTTTAACCTTTTCCCTCATATAGACGTGTTTTGACGGCTTTTTGTCCCCCCCTTTTTGAGGCCTCAAACAGTGAAAAATGCCCTATTTGGGTTCAAACACTGTTTTTCGTTTGAGAAATGTTGTTAAAAAAGTGATCACTTTTTCCGCGCGGCCCCCAATCAAAATGAAAGACAATTTTGGACATGTGACAGACTAAAAATGGCCTCAGGTCAATCCTAAGGTAATGCGTAACAAACGCTGAAAAGCCTTTTACTCTATCTCAATGTATTGAGAAGTTGCAGCAATTTGAAATCAGTTTTGATGGAAAAGAACAATGCAAAATAGTGATTTTTTCGCAAATTTGAGACGTCCCCCTGTTGCCATGTTAACAGGACATTTAAGATTGAGCATGCTGTTACAGAAGTTATGGTTCAGTCAATATTTGTGCCAAGTTTCATCAGTATTGAAGCATTTTTCATAGTTTTATAGCAATTTGAACTTGTAACATGAGGCTTTTCAATGAAAACGGCCATTTTTTATAATATGCTCATGGGGTAAAAGGTTAAGATGCTGCATATGAATTTCATCTGTATTGACCTATTCACATTTAATGTTGTTTTATTATTCTATATTTTCGAAATTTTTACCATTTATAACCAGCTTCTATGTTTAGAAATGTCCATTATTGATTTTGGGTATATCAAGATGAAAATTTAAAGTTGGTATAATGAGCCTGGTCATACTGCATGGATGTGCAGGCTGGCCTGGCTCTATACTGGTGGCAAAGGCTCGCACTTTTGGTTATTGTAGAGTAAAGATTAAAATATTGTTTTGTACATTTCAGATGTTGTCAAGTATTTAATGCAGCATAAGAATGTTGTAAATGTGACAAATAACGTTGGTAAAACTCTCCTTCACATCGCCGCGGCAACCAACAATTTTCCTCTTTGCAAGCTTCTCATTAATGCAGACTGTAACAAAAATGCACTCATGAAGCATCAAGTAAGTAAAGAATTTTTGTTTCTTAATTTAAAACACGTATTTACTGAGCAGAGCAACAGAGAAAATATATTAAAAGACCACTTCAGGAACAGACGAGATAAAATTGAATGCATTATTCCACATGCATGTATTTGGCACTGTAAACTTTGCTGTATGAGAAACAAATATTCTGTTCTTCAAATGATTTATTAAAAAAATTATTTATGTTGTTATGTTTGCAAAATAATAACTAACCTCACCAGTCTCTATATGAATTTATACATGTATTATGAATGATCTTACTATTGTTAATATTGCCTAACTCAGATCATTATAGTCATCTTGCTAAAAAGCAATTCATTTCAACTATAAGAGCAAAGGGAGACTAATCTTGAAAAGTTACAGAAATAGATTTTAATTGTTGCCATTCAAAAGTATCACTTTTGAAATACTACTAAAACGTTTTATGAAAAGAAATTATTAGGGTAAATGGTTATAATGAAGTCTTTGAGGCCTGTTAAAATTAAAAATATTTTTTTACTAACAAACTGTATAATACCTATTTAAATGGTTATATAAAATATTTCAATAATTTGTAAGAAAGTGTATGTATAGCTGTGTTTGCTCATGTTAAAGTATAATTTCCTATTATTATTCAAACTGTTTACTTTTCTATAATAAGTATAGTATGTATTTCTTCAAGAGAATAATCTGTAGATTTGATAAAAGTTTGATTTAAGAAATCTTGTTATATGGCATTTGATGGTAAATTAACATGGAATAAGTAGATATATCTTATAACAATTATTAAAATCTTATCAGAGGTAATGTACTTGAGTTATAAGTTGAGAAGGTGAGATTTTAATGTTTTTATAAAAACTTTATTTTCAATATTTGTGTTTATTTATCTCCTTTAAAGGAGAAATACCCTAGTTGCTAAGGTGCATGTCACCAACCCAAGGATTGAGGGTTTTAGGCTTTCTGAGGTCAAAGCCATGTTCTCTCATATGACACCAGTAGTGGTTAGTGCCAGGAAAAGGACTTCTTTAAGGTTCGAATAAGCTGACTGTTTTCTACGCAACTAAAACAAGCAAATTATGATTGCTTATGAGAAAAAAAATTGTCGTAGTACTTTTCAATCATATCTCAACTTTGATAATATCTTGATTCACTTTATTATTTTTTTTTTGTCAAACCCTTCAGTTCATATAGTTTTGTAACTTGTTGAATAGTAGCTAATAGTATAGAAAGAAATAAATGAATCTAATTAGCTATATACACTAATGCTCATTTTTAGCTTGACTATTCGATAAGAATAAGTAGAGCTATTGCAGTCACCCGAGCGTCGGCGTCGGCGTAACCACTTATGTTAAAGTTTTTGTAATAGTTCAAATATTTTCAAAGTCCATTGACATATGGCTTTGAAACTTTGCACACTTGTTCACCATCATGACCCCAACCTGTAGACAGGAGGAGGTAACTCTATCAAGCATTTTGACAGAATTATGCCCCTTTTTCGACTTAGAATTTACGTTAAAGTTTTTGTAATAGTTCAAATATTTTCAAAGTCCATTGACATATGGCTTTGAAACTTTGCACACTTGTTCACCAGCATGACCCCAACCTGTAGACAGGAGGAGGTAACTCTATCAAGTATTTTGACAGAATTATGCCCCTTTTTCGACTTAGAATTTACGTTAAAGTTTTTGTAATAGTTCAAATATTTTCAAAGTCCATTAACATATGGCTTTGAAACTTTGCACACTTGTTCACCATCATGACCCCAACCTGTAGACAGGAGGAGGTAACTCTATCAAGCATTTTGACAGAATTATGCCCCTTTTTCGACTTAGAATTTACGTTAAAGTTTTTGTAATAGTTCAAATATTTTCAAAGTCCATTAACATATGGCTTTGAAACTTTGCACACTTGTTCACCATCATGACCCCAACCTGTAGACAGGAGGAGGTAACTCTATCAAGCATTTTGACAGAATTATGCCCCTTTTTCGACTTAGAATTTACGTTAAAGTTTTTGTAATAGTTCAAATATTTTCAAAGTCCATAGACATATGGCTTTGAAACTTTGCACACTTGTTCAACATCATGACCCCAACCTGTAGACAGCAGGAGGTAACTCTAATAAGCATTTTGACAGAATTATGCCCCTTTTTCGACTTAGAATTTACGTTAAAGTTTTTGTAATAGTTCAAATATTTTCAAAGTCCATTGACATATGGCTTTGAAACTTTGCACACTTGTTCACCATCATGACCCCAACCTGTAGACAGGAGGAGGTAACTCTATCAACCATTTCGACAGAATTATGCCCCTTTTTCGACTTAGAATTTACGTTAAAGTTTTTGTAATAGTTCAAATATTTTCAAAGTCCATTGACATATGGCTTTGAAACTTTGCACACTTGTTCACCATCATGACCCCAACCTGTAGACAGGAGGAGGTAACTCTATCAAGCATTTTGACAGAATTATGCCCCTTTTTCGACTTAGAATTTACGTTAAAGTTTTTGTAATAGTTCAAATATTTTCAAAGTCCATTGACATATGGCTTTGAAACTTTGCACACTTGTTCACCATTATGACCCCAACCTGTAAACAGGAGGAGGTAACTGTATCAGGCATTTTTTTTACTATCAAGCACTAAGAATAGTCGAGCATGCTGTCCTACCGACAGCTCTTGTTGATTATATCTCTTATTATTTGATGCTAGTCCATATCATAAATAAGATGTTGCCAATTTAATCTCTGGACTGATTCATGTCAAAGATTATTATAAAAAAAGTAATATAGTCACATTTCAGTAAAGTCTAGTCTTTTACTGGTTACATGACAGATTAAGATGTTAGAGTATAAGATCTCATCATTTCTGTAAAGGAGAGGAATGGTTATAGTGCTAGACTAATTGTGGTCAACCGTATAAACCTGTTTACGACAAAAAATACCATTGAATACCCCTTTGTATTTATGATAAACAGGCCAATATAAAAAATCTGCATTTACCGGTAGATAAAAAGAACATGATAGTTTGGCAACATTTATGTTATGGGGCAAGCAAGCGTGTAGATCCAAGCATTCTTACCAGTCTCAATAATGTTGGCTGCACAGATTTAAAATTTTATATTCAAATATCCCTTTAAATCAACAATAGACCGTCCCAAATTAAAGCATGACAAGTCCATTTTTCAAATTTAATGAGATAAAAGTTTAAACGTTGGAAATGATCATTATTTTCTTAAATATCTGCTAGTGACAGTATAATATTTATTTGTAGATTTATTGTTAATAGCAATCCATTGAAAGTGGCGAGGCTCGAGGCAACACTGTCATAATTTATGAATATACAAGACAAGTTACTACAGTCTTTCCACAAACCTTTATCACCCATTTAAGGCTTTAGCTACTTATTGTTAAACCATAATTTTAAAAGGGAAAAATGGAAAATATTTCCAATTTGTTGACACAATCTTTACTACAAAGATTTAACCATTTGGCCGCAGTAAGAAGAAATTGTAATCAGATTAAGGGTGAATAGAAAGAAATATATCTACCAATTACATGGTTGTCTTCGGTGTGATATACCCGGTACATAATGTATCATAGTTTAAATGGTATTGTTCTAAAAATACAGATTGTAAGACATGTGTGTTATTGATGAATTGTAAAAATATACATTGATATATTGATAGAAATGTTTACATGGATATTTACGTTGACATTATATTAAGGTAAATTTATACATATTATTTTACAATCAGTGAACTCACGGTCAAAATGAATACTAATTATTCAGCTGTCATTTTTTTATAATGTTAGTATTTGGTTAAAATAATAACTTTCTGATATAATCAGAATAATTAAGAATTTAGTTCTGTCATTTCTAAAACACATTTGAATGAGTAATTATTTGTACTTACTAAGGGAAATAAGTGTAACTTTCACACTTACTAATGGACATAGGTCTGTCATTCACACTTACTAAAGGAAAAATCATATCATTCACACATACTAAGAAAAATAAGTGTAACATTCACACTAACCAAGAAATATATGTCTATCATTCACCCTTACTTAAGTGAAAAGCATGTATGCTTCACACATACTCTTGGGATATTTAGTATTTAATTCACACTTAATTAAGAGAAATAAGTACATAATTTACAATTAACAAGGAATTTAAGTGAAACTTTAAGACCTATTATGAGAAATTTTAAGAAGCTTAAAAATGATTATTCTGTGAGTCTGTTTTAGCTGGCCAAATCATAGTGTCTGTGCAGCTCATTTTTTGCAATTTGGTATTGAAATCCCTTAGACATATAATGGAGTATTCCAAATTCGAAATGCTTGTTGAATGGTTGCAGCAATAATTACATGCCTGTCCCACCAGTATTTTAGTGTTCAAGTTCATACAACCTAACAGTTTTTACACTTTGGCTATTTGATTACCTTTTGATGTTAATATCTTTCACATTATCATAATCATAAACAATAAGCATTTTTTCCAATTTAGGAAAGAATAAACCCATTTATACAAATAAAGCAACTTAAGGGTTACATATTGTCTGACGGATCTGTTATAAGTTACTTTACAATGCATTGTCAAAACAAATTACATATTGACATAGGAAATAAATTTTGTAACTATATTTTGGTGACACTTGAATGACCTTAGCTACAGTAAAGTTGAAATTAAATATTATTGTTAAATCATTAAAATGTATGCACTATATTAATTTTCCTCTACACAACTACGGTAATTGTATAGATGAATATCAGCATTATTTGTTGATCATTAACTCCAACTTGTTTAATTCAAGGTTATCTTTTTGTCTGTTTTTGAATAGAAATAGCCCAAAGTCGGTCAGTCAAATTATCAAGTTACTGAAAAAAATATTTGTTTTGTTGTTTCAATAAAAGTAGTACTACCATTTTAAGTTAGATAGTTTGAATTAGTTAAAATGTTAGCAGAAGTGGAAGTCCACTAAATAACAAGATGACTGTTCTTAATTGAAAACTTGTGAAGTCTATTACCCAAAGTCAATTATGTAAGGGTAAAGTGCTATATTTATATAAGCACACAATTCATATTTAAAGGGAGATAATAAATAAGATTAAAATCAATTAGAAATCTATTTCTTGATAATGAAATTGTCAAACCTGCAGAAAAATATCACAGTGAGCAATGATAATTTGTGACATAATGTATATATATTGATATATTTTATCCAAGAGAAAATTGAGTGCCACACTTTATTTACAGAAAATTTGGTAAATTTGTGACAAAAATGACTGTTAACTAATTATCACAGTGTGCCATACATGAAAGGAATAAACATTATTTCCTCGCCATAACCATGTATTTTATACTCAAGTTGGTTTATACTTAAACTTTATTTCAGTCATTATTCAGCAGACTTATACCAACTTCCTGTTTATGCAAATGTTTATTTTTACCTTCAGGGCAAAGAGTTCACACCTTATGACCTTGCAGTTATAAAAGGATATAAGGAAGCTGCAGATTATTTGAAACAAAAAGGAGCTCTTTCCTATGCTGATCTTTCAAATACTGAAAAACGAGAATCAAAATCTGCACGAACACGTAAACCTAATGTAGAACCTGTGAAAGAGGAAACAGAAAAGAAGGGAAAGAAGTCTCCAACTAAAGAGGCTGGTAAAACTTCACCAGCCAAAGATAAAAGCGACCAAGAATCAAAAACTCGTCCTAAATCACCTGTTAAAGCAGTAGCAGCTGTATCAGCAAACGAAAAAGAAAAGGAGAAAAAAGGTGAAGAAGAAGAAAAGGCAAAGAAAGTTTCACCTTCAAAGACTCCTTCACCAGCCAAGGGTAAAGAAAGTCCAGCAAAATCTGACGGAAAAGGAAGTCCTACAAAATCTGAGGGAAAAGGAAGTCCTGCAAAATCAGAAGGAAAAGAAAGTCCAAAAGGATCTGAAGGCAGAGAAAGTCCTGAAAAATCGGAAAGTCCTAAGCTTGATAAATCAGTTGGTATTGACAAATCTTCTGCTGCTGTAAACACAGAAAAACAACAGAAAAAGGGGATAAGTAAGAAACCCAGTGCTGATTCTGTATTGGAAAAGGAAGATGGTATAAGGACATCAAATGTTTCGCTGAGATCAGAGGAATCACCTCTTACCAAGGATGTTAGTACACAGAAACAAGGTCCAAGACTGAGAGACGGGAGTACTTCACCAATGGGTCAGTCTCAAGGAAAGAAGAAGGAGAAGGAAAAGGAGACGGGAAAATATGTTTCTCTTGAAAGAATCGAACCAAGTAAGAATGACGATGATGCAGATAGTCATCCTGAAAGAAGAAATAGAACTGGTAGAAAAACACCAAGGAGTAGAGTAGGGTTTAATGATAATGATGATAGTGGTAATGAAACAGATCCAAGCCGTTCAAGATCTAGACATGGCATGCATAAAAGTAAAAAACCTTATATTGATCATGTACGAGCAAGTGTTCGAAAATATCAAGACAAAAGAAACTATTCTCGTAGTTTGAATCAGTTGAAACGTGCACAAGTGCATACTGGACCAATGCATGATATTGTTATGTTCAGTAAAATGATGGATAATTATCGGCGTGGTTTGATGGGAGATGAAGAGGACATTGACCTTCGGAACTATGCTAACTGGGATGGTTATCTCAATGGTATGTATATAGTAAAATCTTTTCTAATTATTGTATCCCTTATTATAGGTAGAATTATACCAGAAAGATGTTCTTTGTTTTAATTTGAATCATATTATCTCATTCATTTACCATTTGTAAGAAGATTATTTTTAGGTTTTATCAGTGATCAACATTTTTGTCAAATATTGATACAAGTCTTATTTTAGCCCATTATGGAGTGTTTTATTTGTACATATATTCAGAGAATACATATGAAATCACAAGGTGGTTAAATTCTATTTTTATTATAATTCCTGCTAGCTAGATATTTTATCGTCATGTGAACCCTTTCAGAATCAATGAAAGAATGCTCAAAAGAAATAAACTAATTTATTTCTATCCAAGGAATATCATAAAAAATATGTAATAACTATGTATGTATTCTTATATATATGCATTATATACATGTGACATTTATCAACAGTATGCAAACATTGTCGGCAGATGAGAAATCGACCACAATCATCACCAGTTAAAAGGAAACATTTACTGATATATGACCTAGGCATTGATCTAATTATTATTTTAGCCTTCCTTTTCTCTCACATTGTTTGTTGTTGTTATTTATGTGAACCCGTTGACAAGATAAATCTTTAAAAAAAAAAAAATGAAAAAAAAAAAAAAAAACCCAAAAACAGAGAAAACTCATGATTATGAAATATAGTAAAACGGAATCCCTAAAAAAGGTCTAAAACAGCAATAGTTTTATTGCTAATTTAAATTTTTATCCTTGATCATATATTAGAATATTTAATTCTTTCTTGTTACTCTTTTATAATATACTGGCATGAGTACAGTGCAACATAATATGCATGTATTTCTGTATATTTTTCGTCAGCATGGATGTTTGCTATTTTCTATCTTTGTATTTTCTTGTTGCGAATTACATATTTCGCTTTTATGAGCCTTTGGGAAAGTCTTGTATTATCTTATAAGGTAGAGATTAAGAGTCATGGGTTTACATTAAAAGTAAATGAAGTTCATATTATTTCATTGTTTTTTAATCAGTTTCATAATTAAATGTCCAATTAATGACAATTTTATTTTGGTGATTGATTTAATTGATTAATAAATCATTTATCAGTATAATTGATTACCCATTGTTCTTGCACAAAAGAAATATATGGCAAAAGGAAACATGTTAGTTTTACTTTGATGTGAACTTCATTTCATATGTTGTTATTACACTGTTATATCTTAATTGTGATAATTTGAAAACACGACACATATACACTTTATGTTATACTACTAACCCTTAAAATGTTGAATTTCTAAAATGGATTTGTCCACCTTCCAATTTTTGGCATTGCCCATTATCACATATCAGGACAAAAATTTGAAGTTTTTTAGTCATCAGTTTAGAGCCTGGTTACACTGCACAGATGTACAGCTCTAAAATGATGACTAAAAAACTTCAAATTTTTGTGATAATGGGCAATGCCAAAAAATGGATGGTGGACAAATCCATTTTAGAAATTCTAAAGTTCTTGTTGTGTTAATTCTGTACTACAGATGACTAAAATAGAATCTAAACCCGAGTTTGATTTTTATCAAATAGCAAAGTCAAAAGAGTTACTTAGGTGACTCCAAACATTTCTTCTTTTTTGTGTAAATGTGTCAGTGTTTTCAGACATTGTGTTCACTTAATTGTCAAATGAAGCATAAACTGTCTTATCTTCAATACCCGAGAAATTGTTGATTGGAAGTTTATGCAAGAGACCTCCAATGACTTTGATTTGCACTTAAATAATGTTGTATCTTTTTTTTCTAATGAAGCACCCCACAGAAGAACATGTTCCTTTGACTTTTTCAACATCCACAGATATATATTTTAGCAATTTCCAGTGTGTCTTTTAATATATTAAACACCATTCATTCCTAAGGCAAATAATATATTAAAAGTTATTTGACCTGTTCATGCATTTATTTTTTTATTTAATTATTAATATTGTAGACATTTGAAAATAGAAACATTAAAAGCAAATATAACTAGTTTTTGTATTTTTATTCAGGTTTCCTTCTTTCCCCTAAAATTAGTTAGAATACTGTAATAGACTGAGAAAAAGAAACATGTTTAAAGTTATAATTAAATAAGAAATATATTAAAGTAATGAGTAAGAAATATAATATATGAGTTAAGATGGTATAAGTATGTAATTGATGACAATGTTTTCAGAGCAATTACGATTTGTATCACACCTGTATAATGAGGATGGTACAGCTACACCTCGTGAAGTACAGGATATGGCAAAGGTACACAACTCTGTCTGATGTCAGTAACAATAACTCTTTGTAGACAACCTTCTCTTTTAAAAAAAAAGTGTGTTTCTTTTGAAATCAGGAAACAAAGTTTAGATTGATGTTATTTGCAAATAGAAGTTTTAATTTCTTTTCAAATAATGTCAATCTCGCTGATTGAAATAAGAGTTTGGAGTTAAAATTCAGAAATGTATTGCCTATTTATGAAGTTGAATCCATTAGTTAGTTAGTTACTTTTCCTTTATATTCATTTATATTTTATTCACAATAAAATATTTAAGTATTTTAGCTGGCCGTTTATAATGCAAAAACAGATAAGTATATGTTGGAAGTGTTTTTTATTTCTGATTTAATTATGTGTAATGACTATTCATAGCAGAGTCACTAAAACACTTTGTTTTATATCACTACATTTGAACTTTTATAGCACTGATTTAAGAAAAGGAAAGGTTGTCTTCAAAAACTAATGATAATGTTTGTTCAGAAAATTTATACAAAATTTTGTATTAAATTTTCTATGTTTTTAATAAAAACTGTTCAGTAGGTAGAATTAATTTTGAATTTTATTTTTCTAATTTATTAAGAGGGTTCATCACATTCTGGGATGTTGCCAAGGCTTATGAGCAGAAAGGTATTAAATGAATACATCACTGCGTTCTGATTGGTTAAACAATCCAAACTTACTGCATTTGTTGTGAAAGTTATTCTTATTGATGTTGTTTAAAATATTTTTTTCAATATGTAAAAATTGCAAGTATTTATTTACTTGTTTGGTACTTGGTATAAAATCTTCAACATTTATGCCAGTAAAAGACTTAATGTCTTTATTGTCCATTTCCATTTGATCTTAATTAACATACTTTATAAATTTACCAAATCCATTTTTTACAAAATTTTAGGTCTTTTTTTTTGTTCAGTTACTTCCATCTTTAAACTAATTTCATGAAAGTTGTCTGAAAGTAAAACATTATGGAATCATAAGAAGTTGCTGGGAAGGCAGAAATTTTTATAACTGGCAGTCCTGAACCACTTTTCACTTATGACATGAACATTTGTTTGTATTAATCATATTTCTACATGTGTCAAATGGTTCCTAAATTATTAAAGTGACATTATGCTCATTGTTTTGCATGTTAAATTGAGTTGAATAAGAAATATATTTTAAATGATTGGCTATTGTAATGGTAATTGACCAATAATTGACTAGAAATATGTTAATGATACAATTTAAAAACGACCTAATTATAAAAAGACTGTCCCACTCTTTTTAACAATTGGATGGTACAGATACGTTCTGTATGGCACATTATATATATATATAGACATTTCTGTTGTTCATATGGATTTTTTTTCACAGTGTGATATAAAATTGAACACAAATATGGCAAAATGTTAAGTTATTTTGATATTTACCTAATTTCACTTACCATTTACACATAGATGGGCATAATGTCACTTTTAACTATGATCTTAACCTAATGGATTTTCACTGAATTTGTAAAGTGGGCTTGTCATATAAGGTGATTTCAATAAAAAATGACTTTTAAGATTAATTAATAACAGCCAATATTTAAGCTATAAACTGGCAAACAAGTCCTTTCGTTGGTCTCCAGAGAAATGCATTACTCTTAAAGTCCATCTTTAAGATCTATCTATAGGTTGTACAAATAATACATGAATAATTTGTGCCTAAAAACATGAATATTTTAAAAAGTTCAAAATTCTGTTGAATTCAGGAAAGAATTCAGCAAGATTATATAAAATCTTTTACACTTGCAGATTCCCAGATAGTAAATTTTTATCAAAACATAATCTTTGATCCAATTGAACAAAGCTTATTCAATTATCTTGTAGTATATTTGAGTTGCTATCTGTCCATATGCATTCAATCTGTAGCAACCAGTAAATTATTGTTTTACTTTACACTAGTGTACTTGAAAACTTGGAACAAGTGCAGTAATATTGGATTACCAATGATTGCAATGTTCAGTACATTATATTATATACCATGCTATGTCAATATCAAACACTGGGTTTTGGAATTACACACTTTGATTTATATCTCTTACTTTATTATATGTAAACCAGACTTTTCAAAGTATAACCGAAATTAAGAAATAATATTTTCATTCTCATATTTTTAAATAGTGAATTTCTATAATACTACGGGCACAGATCAAGCCATTTCTTATAAGATAATGATTTTTAGATCAGATAAGCTATATATTTAGTTAAATTGAAAGAAAAAGCAGACTGAAAATGTTCTTTAGATATCTGAATGCCTTGTCAAAACTCAAAGAATATTGTTTTGTATTTTGATCTTGATTGCATTCGATTGCAATTTTAATTATTGACTGAAAGACCTTGTGCTATTTGAGACTACAGAATGCATAAAGAATAAATTTGGTGTCATAAGATTGTCAATTAATTATGGTTATTAGGTTTCATGGTTGTTTTTATTTAAATTATATATGCATTTTTTATGTCAAATTTAAGGAAATCGTTACTTCAAAACATACTACATTGTATTTGTATTCATAAAATGCTTTGGATAGTCTGGGCAGATTTCTCTTTGTAAGATTTTGAAATTTGGTTTTCTATACTTTCTTTGTTCAATCAATTTCCTTTTTCTTCTGACTGGGCACATTCTTTCTTTTTGAAATTCTGATGAACACTCTGCATGTATTGTCTGAATAAATTTTCATCAATGTATTTATGTCTTCTAAACAAAATTTAACTTTATCTTGTTCAAGATTTACTCTATGTCTGACTTACATATGTACAGGGTAAACATGCTTGCAATGTCTTTAAGGACAATATGGGCTTTATATTCCCACATTATATAATACCTTCGAGCAACAAACTAATTTTGATTGTGAAAACCTAGTTTTTTTTCTCCTCAAGTCTCGGGGAAGAAAAGATGTTTGTCATTTATGACAATAACATTAACATGAAATTTAATAGACAAATCCATAAACATGCAGCAAGTCATGCAGTATGAACTTGTGAGAATACTTTATATTTTAGAATAATTTTTACGCTAGTTTTGTCTTTTGACTGGTTAGTATATAAGGTCATTGCAAGCATGGGGATAGAAGTTTGTTAACACATATTTTTTCTGCATGATATATGCATGTGTTTTACTGTGTGTGTGTTTACATTGTCTGTACACAGGAGCACCATAAGATGTTAGAGACTGAGGCTAACAACCGCAAAAAGGACTCTGAAAATCGGTGTGAAAAAATGACCAAAGAAGAGGTTTGATATATGTTTCATTGTAAACTAGTATACGAAGTACACACCATAATATACAGTCTGAAGATTAACAAATGAAATATTGAGATTCAGATTAAGCAAAAAAAATAGAGCAAATTATGGAACAAGTCTCCTTGTGCAAATGTTTCGTGTTTTTCCCACAAAAAAATTACAATGTTTGAAATCAAACAAGCAGTAAAACATTGAAAAATATTTCAAAATTATTTCTATACTATTGGTTGCTAGACTTTAGTATTCTTATCACAAATTCCTAAAATTACCAAAGGACAAGACTTTCCCATTTTACAAATTAGCAATATAGAATTTTTAAGAAAAAAGAGGTACTTTGACATATAGACTACTGAAATAAAACTAAAATCCTTTTTGATTGGCTGAAATGCAAAAAAAAAGTCATATTTTAAATAGCTCTATTAGTTGTAAAAAACAATGGATTTAGATTTTTTTACTGATAAATCACGACACAGATGAAGTTTGATAGCTAATGATTTAGGTAAAGGTTAAATATATGGCCAAATATCAGACACAATAAAAACTATAAAGGGTCAATACTGTATAAAAATGTCTGAAGCTTGAAGGTGTTTCACTTTGTGAGCTCAAAACACTAATTGAAATAATATAAAGGTATGAATTAATAAAGGCTTTATCTTTAACTAATTATCCATTTAAAACTTTTGAAACAGAACAAAATAATAAAGAAAACAATAAACAAAAATGAAACGAAACAAAAATGATAAAGTACATGATTATGATTGTAAGTTATATTATTGAAGGACCACGAAAACTTTGCATTAACTCTTGTCTTTTGCCTAGTTTTCCTGGCTATAATATTCTATATCGGTGAAAAGATAAAAATAGATTTATTTACAGTTATATCTTGATTATAAAATTAGTTGTATTTGATAGCATTGTAAATTGGAAAAAAAGAAACAATTGTATGCACTCGTCGTTAACTTAAAAACATTTTAGCATAAAGAAATGTTGAACTGTTAAATTACTGCTTTAACTTTGTACCCATTTAAAATCTACTCCACTATACAGTTTGTAAATCGTCAATAGTTCTTTAATGATTATGCTAAATTGGATTTTAATTATATCTTTGTCAATCACTGTAATACACAAGGTTTGTATAATACCCACACAATGCATACAAGAACAAAAGCCACAAATCAGTGATCCTACTGATAACAATTAAAACTTATTACATGTGGAATATATTGTAAAGGAAAAGGATTTATAAAATGGCGGAATTATCATTTTTACGGCATTTAACGGAAAAAAAGAATCAGACGACATGGAGGAAAATGGTGTGTAGCTTTCATAATTTGCCACCTTTTTACTGAGATGGAACTGATAGTAAAATGTGTATTGTAAATATAGTATAAATTAAGATTGCAAAGACACGTGAAGGTCAATTTAATTTGTGCAGCATTTTTCCATTGTCGTTTGTTTTACAAAAGCTTCGAGAATTGATTTAATTATCTTATTAATTTGATACAAAGCATAGTAAGAGTTTTGGTATAGAAAAACACTTGTAATGAACACTGATTTTGATAAGTTTGTTTCCAGATATTATATTTTATTATATAAATTTATTAAGAAAGGTTTGGCAATTAGATCTAGTAATGTATTGTTGTAAATGAAATGTATTTTTTTCTTTAATGGATGTTTATTAGTATCAGGTAACTTAAAAACCAGTAAAGCCTAAACATGACATGATGCTCTTACATAATAATACAATTTACACTTCTAAAAAAAGAAAAGATAAACAATGGAGCATTTTTCGCAGTATATCATATGAATTTTCAATGTATAGTCAAATGACTATGTTTGAAATTATAAAACATTGTTACACCAAGTGTTTCTTTTTTGTGCATTCTGATTTTGTATGGTGTAGATGTGTATGTAAATAAAAATAGTAAATTCTCCATAACAAAGTGATCTCTTATCTTAAAAACAGTTTAGCATTGTGAAGTCGGTACATTGTTAAATATTTTCTTATTTAGTACTTTGTTCAAATGCACAGTTTGGGACGTTACGAAAAAAAAAATCAACTCAAAGAGAGACTTTAAAAATATTTTAGTTCCTCATCAATTCTTGTCTATTTTCAGATTTTTTTGTTGTATAATATTAACATGAATATTTCAAAACAAAACTTTACTTAAATCTATGCCAGATAACAAACAACACTTTTTCATAGAATTGTTTTGGTTTTCTTCATTTTATATCCATTGTTTATTGAACGTTAATTGACAATTAATTGATACGTAATTGGCTGGTATTTACCTATCAGGAGTTCCAGAGAAAGAAGAATATGGACATGGATAAGGAGATCGACAGTTTAGCTACTCGTACAGCGGAAATGTTTGACAATGTTAAAACTGGGGCATCAAGTAGCTTAGCTAGTGCTAAATCACGCAATACTAAATTACGAGATGAAATAAGAAAGTCCCGAGAAGAGAGAATTTTGAACACAACAGATCCCCATGAAAGAGAATTGCTTCAAAGACAGCAACTGTGAGTCATCTAATTTTTTTCTGTCTGATAGATCAGTTCAAATTTAAATGCAGTAGAAATATTGTCACTTAGATATGTGTCTTATCTTGTGTTATGACACGAAATAAACTACTATTTTACAATGGTTCCTGTAAATGTAAATGAAACTTAACTTTTTTTACATCAATGATCATAACCTTGAAAGATGATTTCATTTAAATCTATTAAACAAAAACTTTTCATGTTATCACACATTTTTTAAGATAATCATACCAGTTTATAATTATGACAACTATTATTATTGTAATATCAGTATATGAGGTTTTGTGTATATAAAGTGTTTATATTACCGGTATAAAAAGTATCCTTTGAAGTTTTTATAACAATCTTATATTGCTTGTGTTGATATATTTATATACAACCTGTAACTGTTTTCTATATAAAAGTGAAGATCAGTTAGCAGATCAACAACAGCAGATAGAGCTGGAGCGTAAAGAGAGAAACAGGACATGGCATCGTCGTAAAGATGAAGACATGAGAAAAAAGCTTCTTCAGGCGTATAGACCTTACTTTCCTAATGATGTATTCAACAAAAAATCAGGTTCGTTCTTTCATGTAGCTATTATATAAACATGACTTGTTTCTATATCTCATTTATAAGTGTGTCCGAAATATAGCATGAGTTATGTAAATAAAATATGTAAATTATTTTATAAAAACCAATAAAATTGCTATAGCACTTACTATATTTTACTTTGCTTTACTTATAAGAAATATTTACAATATGCATTTTACTATATTATGCTGAATAGAAAATACAGTGTCTTTTATAAGTGAATGATAATACATTTACATATTTGGTAACCTTATGAATATTGATGCTGAAATTCTATGTTGCCTTTAAATTAGTACAAAATGGTAGGCTAACGCCTTTACCTGTAACACCAAGGCCAAAAACACAAAAAAGAACCAAAGTTAAAGGAGGTAAGTCTCTCAAATTGCGCAAAATGCACTGGTATCTTTGTTTTCTTTTATCAAGCACTTTGGTAACAGTGACATTTATTGTTGATTTGAGGGTTCCGCCATTTTCTTTTTCAAATCTAGACTCCCTAATTAATGTTATATACTTACAATTAATTCAAATTAATATTTTAAATAAAAGTTTCTTTGATTTTATTTGGAGATAACTAGTATTTCATAAAACTGCATAGATAGAATATTACTAAATATTTTTATTCTTTTTATTTTACTACCTCATAGTTCATGTCAAAAAAGGAATAACCAATTAGTAATAACCCATTATATTTTAATTAACATGCATATAAGTGCAACATCACCATCACTGTTCCATCTCATTTCTGAAAGCTAGAATTTTGCATGCCTTTCATATTGATAATGTACAATATTTACTAGCTGATAGTTTTTTTTCCATTTGTTTTACTAGATAGTCACTCTATGCCTGGTGTATGGTGGTTTCAGGGATCGGTTATTTTACATGTTTGTAGTCATTTTTTAAGTTTCAATTGATAACTCACGATCTTAGTAATGAAACGAATATGTACCTCGTTAATAGAATCAACAGTGTGCATGTCTTATTGCTCATTTGTTAGTCTTCGTCTTATTCCTCGTTTGATTCTCTAAACGAACACACTATGATATTATCCGATCAGAATAATTGTGCAGACATATATTTTCTGTAAGAGAAATTGATACCATGCAATTATATCTCCATTGGACTGTTGACATTGAAAAAACTTTCAAAGAAAACGAAGTTTTGAGGCATTTTGAATGATTTTTTTAAACTTTCTTTTTCAATTGAAAAAAATGTTGCTATGATTTTTTTTCTTGGCTTTTAAATTTGGAGATACCTTCTTTGGTGTTTCAGCATCAATAACATAATTATTTATTTAATAATTTCCTTGATTCTTCCTGGGTGTCCGTGGCCAAATGGGTAAGGTCGTTCTTTTCAAACCTCTTTCACCTCACCGTTGTTGTTTTCACTTTTGAATACCGCAAGTGATTTGATTCTTTTATCCGAGAAAGCTGTCGAGCAAGCCTATGGAACTTCGGTGGTTCTACTCAGATGCCTTTTTGTGCCTGAAATAATGCACTGACGGTAGGTGAGATCTTCATTCATCAGTAAAGCTGCTTAGTCCCTTTCACAGTGTTAGTGCGACGTACAACTTAACTAAACAGAAAAACTGATTCTTTCAAGACATAAATAATTTGGTGATAAAAATGACGGAAATGCGTCTAAGCCGATTGTAACTTTGTTGCTCCTTACTGTAAAGCAAATAATCATTTGAAACATTTTGAGTATAGCGTTTTATGCAAGATTGTTGCAAACAGTTTTAGTTTATATTGAGCAAGTATACCCTGATACGTGAATCTGTAAGACGTCCATATCACTTCTTTAAGTGCGGATGATGTTAAAATGAAGCTTTGACTTTGTGAAATTATGTCTAAGGAATCTATGAGAATAGGAACCAGACTCATTTAGATTTTAATTGGTAAATTGTTCTCATTTAAGTGATGGTTGTGGGTGCGATGAAACCATTTGATTTTCGTAATATTTAAATTATTTGGAATGCATGGTGTTTATTTACATAAATGTCATTTTAAATCTTTTCTGCGACATTCAAAAAGTTTTAGATATAAATTGCATATGAACATAGATAATAAAATAGACGAACAGAAATTCCAAATTTTTAAGACATGTTTCCAAACAACTCTTAGTCAAAACGAAATAGCCAAGAGGAAATTTCGTGGTGAAAGCCGAATGCCAAAAAATGAAAGTTGTATGCCGATTTCAGTTTGTATATCTGGCGGTAGAGTGAAATCAGCAGGTCGATTGAGGGTTGAGTCTTCCCCATCACCCCGCCCAAGACGACCATTCCAGTCACCCCGTCCTAGCTCTACGAAGTCAGGCACTACAGAGAGTAACTATTCCTCTGCTCAGTATAGGTTAAAAGAAGAGAAAAACCAAGTTCAGATGACACCATATGGTTTACGTAGAGTCAGAAATCAAGAAAGACCGTCTTATGGTTAGTAGTCGTCATTTTTTAAAGAAGTATACACCTTTCTGAGTAATGAATTGTGGTCTTACAGTTACATACAGTGTTTTTTTTCTGTTCTTTATATCTTACTTAGGGAAACATATAGGCTAAAATATCTTATGCTACCAGAGCAGTTATGTGATCTGCTTCTGTTTATCAATCTTATTTTAATCTCACTTCAAATATTTCATCAGGTCACGCTTTGATGATGCACATTTTGGTTTTTAATTTTGTCTTGCCGTTTCTTTTTTGCACCTTTAGTTTTGTTTTCACGACGATAAATTTCAATGCTATACAAATTTTGTTCCTGTCAATGACTTCAAAGTGTTCTTTACTTTTAGCTGCTAAATTTGTGTAATGGAATTGGCCTGCAGTGAATTTGAAACATTAGGATTTATAATGTCAAAATACAAATTGTTAGCTTCCAACAGTATGGAGTCTGGTAAGATTAAATGGATGCGAAAACCTGACTTGGTTCTTTACTGGTGGTAATGGCTTCTCAGTAATCATTTTTGGTTTCAGCTGATTGAGGGCTAAATATGTTTACATTGAAATATTTCTGATTGTTTTCAATTGTTGCTATTTATTGCATTTATATTGTACTTCTTTATTTTTTATAGACACGATCAGTAGTATGTATATGCAAGAGATAATTCTATTATGAACCGACTATTTAATCCACCATTTCTTTAACTCGGCCATATTCTGAAAAAGTATAGACGTTTTTGTTGGTTCAAGTCGAATTAAAGTACCTGTAGAGTCGTAAATATTACCTTCGAATTTGATTCATATAAAGATGTATTATAATGGGTTAGAATCTTAACTTCATTTGTTTATACAGACGAACAAAAACTCATTTAAAATATCGTAAATGGTAACATAATTACCTCTATTGTTGTTTGCTCAAGAGAACATTAAGAAGGTGGATCAAATAGTAAATGTATTTCACAAAATTAATTGCATGGTCGATCGTTTCAATTAAGATTTTGAGTAAGTAACCAGATAATATAATGACAACTAACTTATCAAGAATGAGAACATTGACCAAATGTTTTTCCTTCAATATAGAAGAGGTAGAGGCCGAGCTGGCAGATGCCATTTTCTTTAGTCCGAATCGGTGCACTAAATCAGCCGATATTGCAGGTATACGGACGCTAAATGTGACTGCCTGTCGTGTAGAGCTAAATGTGTCATTTGAATGTGTAGTTGGTTTCTCAAAGAGTGATTGTTATCGAATGATGTTTCATTTTTGTTCTCTCAAAATGTCGTTCCAGTAATTTTAATATATTTTTATCTATTTTTGATGTGTTATATAACATTTTAACAAAAACAATTCTGTGTGAAATAAAAACTTTTTGCAAAGTTTTACTGGGAAGACATTCATATATAAAGAATAATGACGGAACTACTTAATCGGCTTTATAGAACAAATGTCAAGCAAATATGCTTTTAGTCCATTGTATCATTGTCATTCATAATTAATGTTTCAAAACGTTTATGATTATTCTTCATTTATGGAAGTAAACATCGTTCAATTCATATAAATAATATTTTTTTTTGTTCTACAAGTAAATAATGTCACATAAACGTCATGAAATTTCAATATTAATAAAGCGACATTCAAGAAGGAAACAGTGTGCATCAATTGGATAAAAGAAACAAATGTTTTTAGCAATTTACTGCAAGTTAATTGTCTTGAAGTACACAATCTTCTTTGGTCTTTGTATATCCAAGACGACATAGTGAATAAGAAATATTATATTCCCTTTCCATCATTATTCTTTGTCATATAATATATGTGTAATTTTGATAATTTAATAAATGACAGTAAATAGTGGTAAACATTAAATTGTACTGAAGTTGGATACTGCCAAGTGTGTGTTAATGTTGTTTGGTAAATCATTTAACAGATCGACCTGCTCGTGTCTATGTTTTCAAGTCAGAATTTGAGATCCAAAATCCAAAATATGGTTATAATCCTGAACAAATTCTTAAGAATATACGGTATTGTAAAAGTTTATAAGTATAGCATCATTTGTCATATATATCTGAAAATATGATGTACGCATGCGCGATCGTATCTTGCATGTCGCTTTGTGACATCTTTCATCAGAAAAGCTTGCTTTTTCATTTACAGTTTGCTTCATTACATTTATTCTAACATTACATTGCATTAGAGCAAAAGGCATTGCGAACTGGCTGTGTTGAATTAATTTGGAGGACCAGTTCTAGTATTTTATATGCATGTTAGTAAATATTATAAGGTATGCTGCATTATGTACGTCAGCTTATTCTTATCATTTTATAACGTATTTGTTTAATCCTTATATATAACCATATTGTCAAATAGTTACATTGGCTTCATAATAATGTTGGTGTTGTTGTGATATATCACGTAGATAGGCATTTATTGTTTTTCAGGAAAATACAATTATCAGATCCCCAAAGATGATTTTCCTGAAATCATAAAGTTGACTACGGAGTCGATAGTCAGTAGTTATAGGTTACATCGAATGATTGGTTCTGCAGGATCAAAATATATACATTTTAGTGTTTCGAAACTAAATTAGCTAGGCTGCGTTAAGTGTTACATTTAACATATCCGACGATTGTCTTTCAATTAGCACAATGTAAGCAAACGTTCAGGAATTTTGTATTTGTTGCGGCGGTAAAGCAATTAACTCTGTATTACAGGAAGTTTTAAGTCTACACAATCGTGTAACAGCGATGGTAACTCATACATATTTTTATCTTTCTTTATCTTCTACACTCTGTCTATCTATTTTATATACTAGTCTACAATTTTTTAAACTGAATTAATTCACTAGCTATCAATTAACATTTTTCTCTTAGAAACTAGTTTTCGATTTCAGTAGCTGGAAATATGTGGAATCTACAATACTTTCAATGGCAAAGACAATAGCTTGATCTATATTATTGTGTAAGATCGATATCAGTTTGGTTGATACAACTGACCGTCACGACCGATTTAAAACACACTTAATATTACCTTAAAATTATTAACACCTTTTGGTGAATTTAATGTGGAATTAATGAAATAACATGTCTTGTTACATGATTAAGACTTTATAAAGTATTTCTTTACCCTCAATCTTTACTAAACAAAAGAACTTTCTCCTTCAATATATTACTATCCGTATAACCGTATAGTTTGCTTTGTACATGTATGACATTGTCAGGTGTGGCTTTACCTAGTAAACATTACCCTTTTACTTTCACTTACTAGTATACAATGCGTAAAGATTGATCCGTTAAATTTAATTTAATTCATTTGAATTTTCTAATTCTTAAGTTTGTTTACGTTTAATTAAAACATATTTTTATTCAAAATATCTTTTTTTTCACAATTCACAATTATATACTATATAAAACATCTTTCGAAACAAAAATAGGTATGAATATTGACGCATTTTCCGGCCATCTTATTATGTTATCTTATAATATTATCTTATAACGATATCTTATATTGTAATCATATTTTCTTATAATATTATCTTATAATATTATCTTGATCCTTTTGCAGCGAACTGGAGTCGCAAATACGACGGCAGTATCCGGCCACGTACGAGTCTTGTATTTGTGGAGCCACGCGTTTACGACGATTTATTACGGGAAGAGAAGGACGCCAAACAGTTAATCTCGTCGGACGTCCGCCGGCATCTTACTAACGGCGATGTTCAACATGAAAAACTGCCAAACGATGATGATTCATTTTTAGGGTCGTGATGGAAAATTGTACACTTTATATACACATTATATCGCCTATCCTTATTATAGTGATATGGAAGAGAAATAAAAGGTTAATTAAATTTCAGATGCAGTTCACCTTTTGTACTGTATGTGACAGCAAAATACATTGTTTGCAGTTAAATGTAATTAATACGCTGTGATCATGACTTTTGCAGGGATTCTTCACTTTTAAGGTTGTGTTTGAAAATTTTATTTTAGATATGAGGTTGAACAATCTTGGATCACTGTCCAATCTTTGCAAAGGACATACTGCTATTGGCAGATTTCGGATTGAATTATTTCTTTTTTGAATTTACGTTTTTAAGTTACGTAAACGGTAGCCCCGGCGAGTATTTTATATTTATATTATTTGTACATTTTAGATAGAATTTGTGTTACATTCCTGAAACAATAAGAGACCGAATTAGTTGGTTATTGTTTGTTTTATTTATTTCTGTGATACACTGACTTGTGATATTTATTTCTTTATGTTTGATTTGATAATTATAGTATGATAATGTGGTTCTCTGTGATAAAGTTATACAGATACAATGATAAAATGACGTTCAATTTACAATTAAGCCTCGACCTCTTAGATTTCCTGTCTCAATGGCTTGATTTATCAATATGATATACTACATATATATAAACCTGACTGTGACCAACTTACTTATCATGGTCACAAACGCACTTGAAAATTCGACCATCATTACACTTAGACATAGACAAAATCTTTTTAAAGACCAAGATTTAGAAAAATGATTGTGTTTTGTTTTTAATTTGTTCATATTCATACCACTTTGTCCTTATTATGTAAGCATACAAATAATTCAGCTATTTTATAAATGTTCAACCGCATTTTTAATTGATACAAATACTGTTGTTATTTAGCCATTTTGAAATATTATATAATGACAATGTTACAGTAAAATGATTATGCAGTGATGAAAAGAAATAACACCGTTAAATATTGTTGACGGAAATTAGAAAGATATCCAACATTTATCTGTGATAAAAAAATTGTCCCAGTTTATTTTTTTGTAACCCAGTGTTCTTTATCATTACTTAAATTATTTTCATTACTTTGTAATCTTAACGCATGAAATTACGTGCACTAATCCGTCCAGCCATGATGTTAGATTGTTGACGAAAGTGTGTTTTCAATAAGTATTCAGAAAAGTTTAATGGGCACAAGATGGAAAGTTGCATGCATAATAAAGTTCAATGATAATATAGGTATATATTTAGAATAAAGTGATAAGATAAATATGCTACTGTAATGATTAACAATAAAGATGCTTCATACATTATATAATTTTGTTATTATTTAAACATATATCATGTAAAATGAAAGGATCAGTGTGAAAATATGTTGTTTTATATTGTTTGCAAGAGCAGACAGTGTTTTGCTGTTGCATAATTTCCTCCCTCTGCAATTGATTAATGCAACAACTCTTAAATCACAAACCAAATTTCAGATTAATATTCCTGTGTGGCCACCAGTTTGAAGCCACGAAATGAGGGAATTTTTTATCAGCACAGTGGCGAGCTGTCTTCACAATGATAATTACATTTGAGAGCGTCTGACCAGTTATTTCAATTATATGCGGGCGTCATTTTTCTTAGTTCCTCATAATGTTATATATTTTGCTGTTGTGAAAACGTGGCTATAAGGCGGCAAGAAATTTACATAAAAATGGATATACAAAGAAATAATCTTTTTTGAAGTAGACGTCTTACGAGTTTTAAATTCATTTCTCACATACGTTACATAGCTTTGATTCTATACAATTTATGACAATTACCAAATTTCAAGCAAATTAGATTAAAGTACATAGCTGTACCTTTAAATAATTCTGGAAGGGACAATATTGATGATAATAAAAAAGGGAAAGAAAAAAATGACTAAAGTGAAACTGGTGCATGTTGGGTTTGAGAGAATGTGCATGAGCTTAATAATGAAATCTGACTGTCATGTTTTCTGGCACCGTCTTAAACAGGATTCAAGATTTTTTTTTTATATTAAGTGACTTGATTCCTTTGGCATATCCTTTGATGTGATCATACGGAGGTCAAGAACCCTCACTGTTGAGGGTATGGTACAAGAATGAATGAACAATTTTATGTAAGAAGTGTAACTACTTGAGCTAGTCTTAATTAATTAACTCGTTTACCTGCTGAATGTGTTTTTGTCGCCTTGGTACTGGAGCAGTTTATTTTAGGTAAGGAGTTTCATTATCAAAATATGAGCTGCCAACGACATATGAGACGAATGTGCAGGCTGATCTGGCTCTATATTAGTATCAAAGGCTAATGGTGCTTGAAGGTTAAGGTTTATATCTTAAATAGAGAAGTATAGAATCCCTACAGAGAGCCCAAAACGGCATAATAGAAAATGCGCACGCCCCTTAGCACCGGTTTAAGCAGTATTCAACATTTAAAATGAAATGGAAAAGATTTGAATGTTTTAATTTCCTCAGACCTACACATTACCTCCGTAATATAATAAAAATTCACCTATTATGTAATTATAATCACATAATTATTTCATAAAGACACCAGCCATGTTATTTCCTTCTTGCTGATGTATGATAACTGTTGAGCGATATGAAGAAGGGTTCATCTAAAGTTGAATTTTTCATTTCAATAAAACTAATAAATACGGATTGTCTTTTGTTAAACCATGCATACAATAACTGTAAGAAACTTGCCATCCATTGTCTTATCTTGAAACCCATATAGAAAGGGACTACGTTTTTTCATACAATGTTTCTACAAAACAATTCGTAAAGCTTACAATATCGACACAGCATATAAACTAAGGGCATAACCTAAAATATGAATGTTGACATTACAACAGTAATAAATATGTCGGAAATACTTTAGATACAGAAATATAAAATACATTCCATAGTGATCTTTTATCCGACATATTAAATTAAAAGATTGATTAATTTATCAAGCTGTTTTTTTTTTTTAATTTGAAAGTCAGCCAACAGAAGTGAGCCTTGCCAGACTGCACGGATGTGCAGGATAGCCTGGCCAAAGGTTATCGCTTCCGGTTCCACTAATATAAGGTTACGGTTAATGCTCTATATTTGCGATGAGTGATGACGTGATTAAAGATATGTTATAAAGTACTATCATAGATTCAACCACTCAAGTAAACTATAAATACTTGTTTAATCACACTTTATTGTTTTGATAGTATTAGGTCATGAATTAGAATCATATCATTTAATCAAAGTTATATCTATTTGTTTTACACAGATGATACCAGTATCAAAATGTTGATATTCTCATTTATGTTTTCTTACTGATTAAATGTTTTGACTAATGTAGCTGCAAAGAATTAGAATGATGGACCTCCCGCATATTGATTAATTTGATTAACGTAACCCTATAGTTCGATAAAGACATTGAGATTTTCTTTTTCATACGGGACAACTGACCCACTTGCTCATTGATACAAACCTGATGCCCGTTCGTTAATTCATAATAATGATAACAATAATAATTAAATAGTTATAATAACAATAATAACAATAATAATAATAGTTATTATTATTAAGGTAATATTTAAAGAATAATGACAATATTACAAAACATGAAAAACAAACCAAACAAGAAAGGGCGGCATTCATTGAACGCATCCCCCAACACAGGATTACCAGCAAGGAGCCCAGTTCATATTCCCAATCATTTTTTATTTTATAATGGTGTTTAAAAAATAATGACAGTAAGTACAAAGTTCATATAGATAATTCATCATAGATATTATTTTGATGCAATTAGTATAGTCGAGTTATTTTTCAAATTTTTGATCACCTTACATATATAATAAAACGTAGTAAGAACGAAATGTAATTTTTTTTAAATGATTAGTTATCATTGTTAATGGTATGTTAAATTGCAAGTTATCTTGTATATAATTAGATATTTTTGTGTTATAAATAAAGATGATATAAACAATTATCTACATTTTGATCATCGTATAACTTCGTATTAGCATTTTATATTTTGCTTTAAGTGAATCGACGAAACAAAAGTTTATTTTATTTTGAACAAACATGTGATGTATCATCTCACCGAATACATTAAATAGTTTGGATAATATAGTATTGTATGTGAGTATATACAATTCAAATTTAACTTATTTTTTTTATTATATTTCTAACGTTTTTTTTATATTTTGTTCTGTTGATTAATAGTTAGAAGGACTGGTAAGCAGTTAACAGATTACAGGCTTTTTTTGCGTGTGTATAAAAATTATGAAGGTCCTAGTATGGAGCTTTGTGACACGCCTGGCTTGACTACGAACATTTCAAATTGTAATCTTTCATTTTTTCCCCATTTTTCTCCTTTTTGACAAATACGACTCAAATAATTATTTTTTTCAGAGAAATTGTAAAGTTTTTAATTTTAACCAAATCAAACGCATTTATTAGATCGATGAATACAACTCCCTCTAATTTTCCACAATCAACATTATTTATCTACATATCGAAATCTGGAAAAAGGGTGATTCCACGGAAGCTTTTAAAACAACAAAAATAACATGAAAATTTGAGATTTAGTTTGATTAAGTCTGTCAATGAGAGATGATTAAAAGTGCAACATGCCTCATGTCCGCTAGCACCGACTTGAGCGGTTATTTTCAAACCTTATTGTGCTGCAATCAATGATCTTAAAGGACAAGAAAATATAACAACACTGAAGTAAAGAACAGGACAACGTTTTATAGCTGCCACACAGCACTTGACATCTTGTTGTTAAGTCAAGTCTTGTTTAATATACATGCAATGTGAATGTCTCATTTTCTTTTTCATCCTTTTTAATATTTTCAAACACTTTAAATTAATATCAAAATATTCAGAACAACGTTCAAGTAACATTTGTTTTGCCCGAAATAAGTGTTGAGGATTTTAAAAGTTGCGTATTAATTAGTTTAATTATGACATGCATACTCACATTTATATGCTTTTGGTAGTATTTCAAAGAATGATATTTCATTTTTGAAAATCATTCTTATATTGTTTTGTTGGAAGAAGGAAGATTTGATTGTGTATTTGTAGGACAATGGAACCGGTCACACGGAGATGGTTCCCGTTATTCTTCTTAGGCATATTGGTTCTCCAAAGTAAGTACTGTACAAAAAGAGTTTTGGATGTTAAAAATATACATACAAAGTATTTCTTTGACTATGAATGACTATTTTTTACTTTGCAGCATGTTATTCGTACTTGCTGCATATATTCACAGGTTTTTTAGGTTGTTCCTTTTAATGCTTCACGGTAAAGTGCGGTTTGAATCTATTCCACCTTTCAATAATTATAAGGTATGAAATCAACAAGGTTATCAAAATTTTGGATATCTTGTTGAATTCTATATAAAATTCTTCAAAGAAATATTCATTTAAATACAGCATGGTAATTTTTCAATGAATTATTGTTTATCTAGGTGGTTTCATGGATTGTTGGGATGCTGGAAGAGGTCGTACACGTTCTTCGAATTCTAAAAGAACTCATGTTAGAAAAAGTAGGGTTACCTCAACTTCCGAATCGTGAGTATTTCAACTGAACAAAATTCAACTGATTTATTGTCACCTTAAATTTGAAAGTGATTCCATGATACTTGTAAACAAAAGCAACTGGAACATATTTAAAAAAAATACTTCTATTTTCCACAATGTGTGAATTTGCAAACCAAATAATATTTTAATTAAACTAATAATTCATTTTTATTTTTCCATGTGTATATTGTCGGAGTTTACATTCACTAACATATTTTTCATCTGTGTCAATCGCACTCTTGTAGCCTTCTTTACGATATTTGGTTTCTTTTGGTACACATTGGTACACTCGTAACATGAAGTTTCTTCTTGCAGTTTGACAGTAACCATTGTTATTAATATTTTTCAGATCTAATTCTCGTGAAAATAACAAGCTGATTGGTATAATTATAGGTTCTGCGATAGGTGGTTTAATTGCTCTAACTATAACAGTATTCTTAGCTTACTACTTCTGCTCTTCTAAAAGATCTAGTCGGCAAGTTACAGCAGTATCCAATGAAGTTCAGATGGACCAACAAAGCCATGACAGTTTCTGAAATATATCATTGCTTGATATTTATTTTTAATTGGATTTTTTTCGTTACATTTAAAATATTAAAACTATCAAAAAGTGAACAACAACATTATATTAAAGTGTTGTACAGTGTTATGTCATTATAAATAATACATATCATGCTGTTTTAATCAAAGTGTGGACTATTGCTAAATCAATCAATTTTGACGCATCTTTTTATGACAAAAGCGATTGACAAGCTATACTGTAAACTTTCAACGTTGTGTATACATGTATAATAACTGAACAATGATGGGATGTAAATAAAGATTACTACTATAAACTACAAACAAATATAAAGATTACTGCATATTTGAAGGGTTGTTTGTGTCTTATATATACAAGTATATTTAAGATGTTCAATGAATCATCTTGCAATCTTACAAAAAGTGTTCAACCTAACTTGAATTCATGCTACCAGTCTTAACAAAAATAAATGAAAGATTGTGTTTCTATCATCTTTAGCATGAGCTAAACTCCAATCTTGGTACATACATTTTTAATATTGATGTACATGGTTATGATGTTAAAGAAAATAATAGTTTTAAGTAAAATGATGTTGTTCCTTATATGTCATCTTGTGATTGAGGGATTGCCTTTAATGGTTGAGGCATTAGAATTGGAGCCACCGTTTATGGGTTCGAATAACTAGAGTCTATGCATCTCTCAGCTCCAGCGGGTGTTTTTGACCTCTGGTGTTGCTTTTAACACCCGAGGTTAACCAAAACCATCTTTCCTGTTTCGACGCCATATGACTTGTACTGTGTTGGTGCGCCGTAAAGTCAAATAAACAAACAAACAAGATATATTACCATGGCACGTAGATAATTATTACTTCCTTTACTTCAAATATGTTTAACAATTAAAATAATACCAGTCAGTCTGATTTTTGTTACCCTGGGGAAAGTTTTAATATTTAATTAATTAAGCATATTTGTTTTACTTAAAGTAGGCTATGGAAATTTATTACCCTTCCATTTTGTTCAACCTTTTTGATTGGATATTGATCCGTCGAAATAAATTGATATTACCGAGCCAGACGGGTAATATACACACTAAATATACCCGTTTGGTACCCCACGTTGTAAACAACATGCGTTGTGGCGATGCGCGTACGGTTCAATTTTACGCGGTGTAAATTCCGATATACAAGCACTTTTTAAATGTCAAATGAAAAAAAAGTAATGATGAATATTCTCATCAGTATTGGAAACAAAAAAAGCCTCGTCAATGCTTGATATTAATTACAAAAAAGTGTCTTCGACAGACTACCCCTTTTCTCTTGTTTACATTCGTTAGGTACGAAAGCAAATACGTCATGTATTTATGTGACGTCATGTTGTGGTGAAGGGGTACCCTAAAGGGAATCTTATTTCGACGTTACAATTAAAACAGCAATGATTTATTTTAAAATCTTACTCGGCATGGGAAGGGAAATAAAATTGTTATTTTGGTTTTGGAATGATATATGTGGATATACTACCTGGCAAGATTTTATATCACCCTCGCCTAACGGCTCGGGCGATATAAAATCTTGCTAGGTAATATATCAACATATATCACTCAAAAACCAAAATAACATATAATATTATGTTGTTAATAAGACACGAATTGGTGATATTTTCTGCAGTCTAATTTATTAAGTTCAAATCTTTGACGATCATAACAAAGTATATAATGCCAGATATTAAATAATAAAGTAATTTGCTTGCCATCGTCATTTGTCATTTTTGATTCGATTTGATAACTATGTAAAATCTTAATTTATTCGACATAATGATAATTCCAATGTTATGGCCTTTGCTATTAATTTCGGGCTATTGTGGCACTGAGTTGAGCACTTCCAAGCATTTAACGCTGTGATACTCTAAAAAATAACGTCACGTCACTTTTGGCTTTTCATTTATAACCACGAAATGTTTTTTAATATTGTATGTATCAAATCATTTAATCAAAGTCTATCTGTATTGTTTAGATAAATTACATCCATTAAATTTCAAGATATTCCGTCATCGCAAAAGTCATCAAATATCAAAGAAATTCCCGTGTAACTCACCCCCTCGGTACATACACATCGTTGAGAGGCTAAGGACATTTGCAATTGATTAAAAATACAATTCAACCAGTTGTTGGGCAACGAACGTTTAAGGATACAAAGATACAAATGCTCCTTGTACGTAGTGACGGCCGGAACGACAGGCCCATTGCTTTGCACCAACATCCCTTATCAAGTCTACCTCCTTCATTATTGTCACATGTTACTGATTATTAAGGAGCTCATTTACCGCAGCACAGTGACCTACTTTCGGCTGAAAATCTAATTATCTTTCTAATACTCTGTTTAAAAAAAGATAGGTAAATTATCATTGTTTTGTGCTTTAAAATTAAACTTTTACGGGCAGGACTGGTGACATGTCCGGGCCCGTACTCGATAGCAAACATTACTTTTTTGACGGGCGGATATGCCTTCATTAAACAAAGACTACAGATTTAATTGAAAATAATATGTACAATCTATTTTCTCTGTAATCTAGTCAGTTGACATCGAGAGCTAATTGTGTATATAACATCTGATCGCTGATTTATACACGGCTCTGACTCCAGGATTCTATTTGCCGTGAAGACAGTCACATGTCACAGAATATCTATTCCAACACTATCATTCTTAAACAAATCATCAGACAAGCTTTATTCAGTAGCTTTCAGAAAGAAGCAAGTTTTCTACAAACAATTATTCAATATATATCTAGATCGCATTGATGATCAGATATACGTTTTTGCATGTATCATTATTACTTATTCATACAAAACGTCACTATTCTTTCGATTTAATACTGGTGTACAGTGTTGCAGAACATAAATAATTTATCAATTGTTATGGACAATAAGGACATTTCTCGAGATTTTTGGTGACATGCTGGAATAGTGAATAAACCTCACATTATGACATACAAACAAAGAACATACATGCAGACGCTTAATCAGGTAAGTTGAATTAGATTTTTTGGTGTCTTTAGCATAAATTTTTTAGTATATTAATTAATATGATTGGTATTATTGAAAAGAACTTATTCGTAATAGCTCTTACAAAGATGAATCAATAAAATGATAAGAAAGAAATGTTTGAATTGCTAATATGAATATGATAATAAAACCGATTCACTTTAAATTTAAATATCGAAATTGAATCGCAGTCGAATTATTTCAACACATTTTTATTTAATCAAAACGTATTCTTTATTAAATAATTTCATAGCAATGTCCTGTAATAGCTGTGCCAATTTCAAATACTAATACGACAGACCTATAAACAAGACGGAAACTTCTAATTTACGACTTTTAGAGATGTTGTTAATAAGGTAATCAAATCTCCAAATTAAATTATCGAGATTGACCAAGATGTTTACTATTATTACAGAATGTACGCATGAGAGACATGGTCAATCAGTCATGTTGATAAGATGTTTATCTTTAATTAAGTTATAAAGCTATAGTTTGTTTGCATTGGCGTATATATTACTGTTACACAGAGGAAAGAACTGTTTAACGCGTCAACTAAATTATGCTTGTATCTGGTGTTCTTGAGATAACATGTACATTATCAGGTTAATCGGAAAACAAAATATTATGTTTAATCTTAAGTAAACTACATTGTACCAAAAAAAATTTTGATATAGTCTGTGTATCTTAACCAAATATACTTATAAAAATAATGCCGTTTTATTATCAACTTAACAAACTGCTCATAATATAGCAAATATATAGCCAACGTGATTTGTGAATTGATTTCCAGCAATGTGCGCGTCATTTAATTGTCACTACAAAAGTCTTTGGTAATTTAGAAATTCTGTAACAATTGTTTTATGGCTTATTTATCAACATGCTGTTCATATTTAGAATAAACATGTTCATTTAAGCTCGATTTTGAAACAAGTTCTTACTACTTATTTTATCGCTTTTGAGTCTTCCTTTAACAACTTATAATACTGTTGTTATGTTAGGAAATATGGTCATAACCTGACAAAAGCTGGGAACCACAATTTTTTAGGTTAAGAGGCAGACCCGTTATACTAGGATATTATAGTTAAACATGTAAAAAAACATTAAATCGTATAATGATTCACCCTAAACCTGCTTTCAACATCCAAATTAAAATAAAATAGCTACCAACTAAATAGGTTGTTTTCTCTATATTGATTGCAAACGCGAGTTACATTTAGTTTCTGCAGTATAAGGGTTCAAAATGATGAGATAAATTCATGTTGTTTTTTTTTACTGGCATTGACATGTGTTTTATTTGTATTGTTGACATTTCTTTTGAAAAAAAAGAGAGAATCAGTCGCTATATCAAGGTTTTACCTTTAAAAGATAATAAAACAGTGATTTAAATCAAGTAAATGATTATTGATTAAAAAGTTGTGACGGATCACAAATAGATAAGAAAGCGTTCGTAAAAGTGAAAAAAAAGTTCAATTAAAGTTGTACATGTAATACGAACGCTTACGGGATTAAGTTTGAATGAGTACTTAATGAAGCGTAAGTAATTCTATAAGTTTAACGGATAAAAACTGATTGAAATGAAACATATCCTGTTAGTAATCATGATTGACATATCAAATGAAAGGGTAAAAGTCTATACGTATTAAAGAGACTAATGTCACCTCGGTCATTTTTTTACATATACACCTACACTTAACTACATGTTACTGCATCAAAGTAAAACGGTTTAAAAGTGGTTATGATTTAATTTCGATGGTTTAATCATTAATTTATCTAAATGTTGCCAATTTGGAGAGCATTTGTAAAGGATAATAAATCATCTCATTTTTGTATGCTACAGGTATGCCACCTTTTATCATGATATAGTTTTTTGTTTCAAAATAGCGAGTTAGTAAATAAATGTATCAATATATTATTATAATATGCTAATACTGCACGTTTGTAACGTTACTTTTCATTGGATAATCGTGACTTTAGATTTATAGATTTAAGAAATCTCCACTTTATCTCTAAAAGAATGATGTTTGATGTATTTTAAATTCGTTATAAATAAATTCTGACAGGTTATATGACCGTATATAAACGTTTTTTTCCAAAATTACCCTCGACAGGCAGCTCTTGTTGTATTTCCTAACACCCCTTGTATAGAACCATATATAGCCTATCAAAAAATCTTGATAACTTATAACATATAAATTATAATTCGTCATATATTTGATAAAATGTAGTTTTGTTTTGCCATCAAGGCCAACAATGCTCTAACATAATTTTTTTTACTTTGTTAACAGCAATGATAATATTGGCAATGCTTGGGACCGTTGTAAGAAAGAAGTATGCATATTTAAGATCACTGAGGAGATATTCACTAGATCAAGTAAGATTGGTGGTTGTGTGCTTGTATTTGAATGTAACAAATATTTTACTAACCTCCTTTACTTAACATATGATTGAACATTACTTTACAACAAATTTAACAACGTTGTTTCAGCTGCATGACGACATTCTTAAAAAAATTAATGATAATGATAAATGATAAAATTTTACAGTAACAAACAATATTTTACCGGTATTTTCTGACTAAGTCTCGAGACATTGTCTTAAATATTATCAACAATATTATTTCCGTTATGATATAATATTTCATTTTGATATAATGCTCTTTTCCTGCATGTATGCACTTTCATCCTGCCTATATATGACGCACGTTGGTCGTAAGCGGTAAGAAGTTTATTTAGAGTTTATTATTTTCGATGGCATTGGCCTCTGAAAAATATAGAAGTATCAAAGCTAAAACAGTATTAACGTAATCGTATAAAATACCGTCGACTTTAAACAAAATAACAAAAGATCCACGTTTAGTATCAAATAATATTTATATAACAAACACATCATTTTCATAAACATATTTTCAATAAGACGTAATCCAATGATATACATTGCACTTAAGGTTGACGCGTGCAGATTTTGATAAAAAAACATTAACATTTTTTATAAATTCAACCCCTTTTCTGGCACTTAACCAAGACCTAGAGGGTAAAGTATATATATTCTGTTGAAATCAATTACAATTATATTGATACTATTCATTTGGACAAAGTGAATCACCTATACTTGCTTTACAAAAGAGTTCATTGCGTATGTTGTGTTATGTATTTTTCTTTCCTTTATGAACCTGGTGGAATCATGTTGCCTTTATCATATTTGTATTTAAAGATAGAAAATACAAGTAATTATGGCATCAATTTTATTGCAATAAAAATGAAGGAGTCACTTATTAAAGAGAATAAAGTTCACAAACAGTCTTGTAATTGATACAACCATGTAATTAATTACATAAATGTATAACTTAATAATAAAGTTTTGCCGTTTATAATCCTTTTAACCTTGTGATTATTTTGCTGTGTTTTGTTTATATCATTAATTCGCCTGTAAACGTAATTTTTATTATCTGTAACGCAGACAACACAAGATGGTTATTCTGTTTTCATTTTACAATTACAATTAGAATTGTGTTTCTTCCTCTAATTTAACGAACGCCGACAAAACATTTATATATGGACTTGTCCCTATTGAAAATATGCTTCTAAAAATTGCAGCAAATCAAGCACAGGGGACATTGTTTGGCTTTTTTATAATGATACGTTCTTAGAACTACATGCATTAATAATGGAACGAATTTTCAGACTAACACGGATATAAAAGGAACATCCATACAAAAATAAACATTTTAATTTCATTTTTGTTCTCGATATTGCAATTTGATATGTCGTTCCGTCGCAGTTAAAATTAAAATTGCCGATAAAGTAACACAACATAATACAATTTTGATCTTTTTTAAAAAATAACATCAATTATATTTTATTTTTGATTTGATAACACTATTTATCTAATACCTGATTAGATCTACTAGTATATTTTGAAAGAAAAAAAAAACAAAAAAACTTTTTCCTTTCAGACCTCTGACAATGAAGAGGAGGCGAACATTTGGTTGTAAGTGATAAACTCTTTTATATTTTCACTGTTATCTGATATTATTTATTTCATATTAAATATTGCTTGTAGATCAGAATATATGTATACTATACAAACATTCGCTGATATAGAATTGCTTGTTCATAGCAACAGCAGTAACTGTAAGTTTATTGTACGACAATGTGTCATCAAATGACCAAAGGAGGAATCCTTTACAAACACAATAAGTCTAACTAATGCCATGCTTTAAACTTGATAGGTTTCTTTATGATCATTAATCTCCCACATTATTTCAAGATAAAATGTTGTTTCGTGACTCAGTGTAAAATGATGTAACACTCTTTAGAATTATTAAAATCACAAATACGTGACAGATACCCTTTTTTATTTATCCAATTTAGGTCAATGAGACACTTATATGCAGTTAGATATAAAACATATCACATTTTTTGAAAGTTTGTTTTTGCTTCGCGCTCTTGTAAATATCTAAAATTCCCATCTCTTGGTGGCATATATGGCATATTCACTAAAATACCTAACAATTGTCCTGTATATGGTATGTAAAGTACATTAAGTTATAAAATATACCGGGTATACAGTGTCAATCAGTAAAAGAACTTATTAAAAAAAATAACAAAAACACATTCATAATAGTAGAGACCATGTCAAAGTAAAGTTCAGCTACACGTTCAGCCACACACTGCTTAAATATTATGTATTCAATCCCCTTACCAGAATGTTTTCATTCGGAAACAATACTGCAAAATTCTTGCAAACCAAGATCAACCGGCGAATATATGGTGTATGATAATCATGATAATGATTTACAATTCTGCATTGTTCGCTATTAAGTCAGTATACTCGTATATATTGAAATTTACTCTTAAAAGGATGAATGGTTATGTCCAGATTGGAAGATGGACAAGTCCAAGATTTTTAGCGTGGTTGTGATTTAAAAGTTTTTGTGATGTCAGACTATTCAGACTATTCTAAATAACTTGTTTAATGATTTAATGGTGTTAATAAACCGTTTAAGGTCTAGTTTAAAAAAATGAATCTTAACATTGAAGGTGTATTGATATCGTTTTTAAAAACTTGATAATTATTTACTTATTATTTATACATAGTATTCATTCATTCATCCGAAAATCCACACATCTCTCAACAAAAACAGAGACGTGTGTCAAACACAGAAGAATGAAGATAAAAGTGTTGAAATTATATTACTTATCAATAAATTAATACTACATTACTGCAATGATATTAAGAAAGAAAAAGAATGTTGATGTGCAACCGTAACCTTTGCAACCATCAACCTTTACACAATATGTTTAAGTATGATTTATATAACAAGTTTCATGTCAAATTAAGAATGCAGAAAGTGACTAGAATTTTTTTTCAAAGCAAGCACCAAAACTAAATTTTCACATCTCAATTCTTCAAATATTGATATATTACATACCTATATTTATACTATTTAATTATTTTAAATGACGGACAAAACGTTTTTGGGAAATCCAAAACTTATATTTAAGTAAAACATGTTATGATTTTAGAAGTTTTAAGATATTACGGATTTAACTACATGTATATTCAATTTGATAATAGTACCTGTACTTTTTAATTCGTGTACATTATTACACAACTAACTTTATTGTCTGATGTCAGTGTCTAAAGACACGTTATGCCTCAGAAACAAATTAATGTTTACCTGCTTAAGAAAGGGCAAACATGAGTTTATTAAGTTTAAATAACGGTTTAAGAATGTTAGATGTTCTTAACCTGATGACAAGAGCCATCAATGTGAAAGTATTTATTATGCAGCAAAATGTATAAAGTAGTTTTTTGACTTCCAAACAAAAATAAAATCACTCTATTTGTACTAATAACCAAAAAAAGAAACTGAGACAAAGTATGGTTCATGTAATTGACCATCAGTATCTTTGTGGAAACTTTTAAAATACAACAAAGTAAAAAAAAAGTGTTTGGTAAAAAACCCCAACATTTCAGAGGCATAATGGGCCTTTAAATTCAATATACCAAAATTAGTCATGAAATGATTTAAAATATAACAAAGTGCTTACAAGTCATTTTATTCAATGTATAAAGTATATGTATAAAACTGCTTGACATAATTAATTGCACAGACTTACTATTAAAACTTCTCGCAGGCTATGAAGTTATATTGTTTGATGTCTGAGCCAAAATTATACAGTCAACGTACACTATTAAAGTATTTTTTTAGCTGCACTGTTGATTCAACCTTAGTTTTGATTGAAAGTACATAAATAATGTGAATAAATTTCGTTTGAATTATTCCAAGCATTGCGGGATATTTTTCTTTTCTTTAAATAAGGAGAATAATATATAGCGGAACTTATGTTTAGTGATATTTCAATATAGCCTGAGATTTGTTATTAATATACAGTATATCAGCAATACTGATACATATTGTTCTATAGTAATTATCAGTTTCATAAACGACTTCAAGAGAAATTAACGGGTCTTTGACGTCAAAACTTGTACGAAATTAGCGAAGAAATGTAACATAGGCAAGGTGACAAAAATAAGATATTTTTGTACTATATTATAAACGATTTTCTGAAGATATTTTAGCTTTACTAAAGAAAGTGTAATATTTTTTCACTGGAATGAAAGATATAATCATGCCGACTATATCCTTTATACATATGTGCAAGAAACATTTTGGAAGATTGTAAGTATTTGTTTTATAAATGATTATACTTAATTATATGCCTTTAGTAACGTATTTTATTTTCTGTTCAAGTTTTATACTTGTCCATATGTTTTTGCAAAACAACAGTTGCCTATATAGATCTAACTGTGCATAGTTTCTTTCTGATGAAGGCTTAACTTAGATTGCATGAATCAAAACAAAAGAACATAATTTTGTAAGATATTGTAGATCTAGAATAATTTTATAACAGCCAATAGCATTTTACCTCAATACCTGATCAAAGGAAGCGTTTTATTACCATTTTCTATTTTTTTGATATACTTCTTTTATTGTTTAGCGCACAACAGTAAAAAAATGTTGACATGCATTATTGTGCAGACAATATGACTTTTTCATACACCATCTGTTTGAATTTTATTTTCTGTAAATTAGAAAAAAAAGATAACGAGTTTCGTAAACAAATGCGTTTTTAGCTCGACTTTTCTATGAAAAGGGGAGCTATCCTACTCGCCCCGGCGTCGGCGTCGGCGTCGGCGTCACACCTTGGTTAAGTTTTTCGTACCACCCCACTTTATTTCAGAAGTATTACAAGTATGGCTTTGAAACTTACCATACTTGTTCACCATCATAACCTCCATCTACAGACAAGAGTACATAACTCTGTCAAGGTTTTTGACAGAATTATGGCCCTTTTTTGACTTAGAAAGTGTATTGAGCTTGGTTAAGTTTTTTGTACCACCTCACTTTATTTCAAAACCATTGGAGGTATTGCTTTGAAACTGACCATACTTGTTTACCATCACGACCTTCATCAACAGACAAGAGGACATAACTCTGTCAAGGTTTTTGACAGAATTATGCCCCTTTTTGACTTAGAAAATACATTGAATATGGGTAAAATCCACTTATTGCCTTAACCCTTTGAGATATTGCTTTGAAACTTTTAATGCTATTTCACATCATTACCCCCATCTGTACGCAAGAGAAGGTAACTCTGTCAAGGATTTGTTTTAAAAATTAAGGCCTTTTATCGACTTACAATTAAATTTATTTAAGGCTCAACTCAGTTTTTTTTTCTTTCTTACCAGCCCTCTTTTGACTTAAACATTTCAAACTTTGCTGCAGTGTTCAAGGGTATCACACAATTCAGTAAAATAATTCTTCACTAAATATCTTAATGCTCATGGCCATTGTTCACTTTAAAAATACAGAGATTCTTGTATTGCCTTTTACTGCAAAAACTTTTTTTATTGGCAAGCAATAAAAAAGTCGAGCGCGCTGTCTTACGGACAGCTCTTGTTATGCATACCTGATAAAAATCTATAAAATATAAAAGTGTTGCTAACTAGTTACACGTTTTACAACTAATGCAATAGATTTATTTTTCAAAGCGACCTTTGTCAAGATTATGGTGTATTATTGGTTTGAAATTTTGACATGATATATGATTGTGTCATGGACTTATAAGATCCAATTCTTTTTCTTTTTTTTAAGTTTTATTTTACATTTAACAATGGTAAACTTGGGTGTGGTTGACAGTGTGTCGTAACATAGAATTATAATTTAGGATTTGTTCTACGTTGCCCCATGACATAACGATATGTTTTTGAATTTGCTTGAAATTGTGCAGTTTCATAAGATTATTGTGTTTTTTTTACATTGCGCTTTGATGGTATATTACTTTTTTGATTTATTTGAAAATGTGCCATTACATAGAATTAAGAGCTTTGGTTTGCTAGACATTTCGCCGCGACATAACATTACTTGTTGTAAGATTACATTTAGTTTTATAATTTGTATGAAATAATGCTATCATAAAACATTATACTTTTGAACTTTTTCTTGTAGTGTGCCTTGAATATTTTTCAATTTTTAACTACTTTTCTTAATTTTCAAAAGCGATAAAATAAATGCTTTTATTTCAATTAAAAAAGGAGGAATAAAAACATTACTACAATTTATAGCAATTTATCTTTTTGTGTCTGATAATGTCTTTAAAATAAAGTAATGTACTTTGGTCACATGTAAATCAATGAAAACACTATATAAGAGAAATAGAATTGTTTAAATTTCGATTCTCAGAAATGTCGTCAGACTAATGCAAAGAGGGGCAGACGTCAATTTACAAATTTGATTTAAATGTAGACCAGATAAATCAACCATTGTTGTATATGTAAAGAATAGTTTGTTGATAATGAATACGTCTACATCGTCAAGTATTTTATTTCAAGCGCACAATACAGACAAAGTTTGCATGTTCAATGGTACTTTATGAATATTTTATTCATAGGATTGAATATTATTTTCTCTGAACATAACAAGGAGAAAAAACAAACACTTTTCAAGAAAATTATAATCAAATTTTAACGAAGTGAAATTTTGCGACTTGCAACTCATTTTTTTAGATCACAAATTCTTCAAGGAACTGTTTAATCCCTTTGGAAGTTATTCTTACTAAAGAATATTAACAAAGTGACGTGTTAATAAAATATTCAATTTTAATTTTCATCATTTAAAAATGGATTATGCTCATTATTTCTTATTTCCTTATTTCCCATCATCGCCTATTGATTTTAACTTCTTACATCAAATTATTCAGAATGTGAATACTTCAGGGAGTAATAAAATTGATTGTAGTAGCGCAAAATGAGTTTAAAACAAAATGAAATTGAATTTCAGTAAAAAACAATTTTTCTTTGATGTTAACTTATTCGTGAGTCATGTAACTTGCGGGTTATAATAAAAAATTGCGTAACAATTAGGCGATATTAAAATTTCTTTTATGTTTATATATTAAGGGCTTTTTTATAATTTAAAAAGTTTTGCTCTTTGAATTTATATGAAATATATGATAAGAATAATCAATAATTATAACGGCTTTCAACAAAGGTAAAAGTTAACAATTTATATAAAACCATTACGGTATGTTATCTATAATTATAAAAGCATACAATATAAACGGTCAAAAGTTGTACAAAAAATGAGAAGGCAAAATAAATGTTATAAAGTAGTTTGATAATTTTCGATTTCATTAGAATTTCTTATTTGATGCCCTATAGGGTATATGTCTTCCTTTTTATTTCAACTTGTTATTCCAATGTTTTCCGCAAAGACCTGTTTAAATACTCACACAAATACTATACATTTCTGTTCTTTCTTGCATTTAAGATAAATTGACACGTCAAGTAAATTTCCTTTACCCACATTAGCTCATATAAATACACTTTTATCAGGTTTCCCTGCTTTATTCTATCTTATACCTGTTTCTTTTGCAATATTATCTAATAGAAATAGAATAGAATAGAAAAATTTCTTCACGGGGAAATGCCAATACTTGTGTTAAAAACATAAACTCATTGCGTGTTATTCTGTCATTTAAAGGGCTAAACAATAAAATCTTATTCATTGTACTACTTCTTTCAATAATTCCAAACAACCTTGCATGTTTATTTATATTAATGTGTATGCTAAATCTTGAATAAAAGCGATACCAATTTATCATGATATTACGTTCATACGAATTGCGATACCAGATCTAGAATAACCGTAGTTTGTCTTTGTTAAAACCAATTAAAGATATCTGTATAATCACTGTAAACCGTTATCGTATGAGCCTCAGCTGATTATGTTAGATCCCTTATCTGATTTACATGAAAATATTACCATAATTCATGGATAAATAGCATTGTTATGGAGTTGATTATGCAGATTTAATGTATTTATGTAATAGTTCTTCACTGCCCTCTTGTGTGATCGGTCACTTTGTACATATACTCCCTTGGTATGTTATCAAATTTGCAAGTAAAGAAAATCTTTTACAGATTCATACAACAATTTATGATAAACATGAACTTAAAAGAACAAGTAATGCAATACTGCAGCCTGATTCATCCCTTTCAGTCATCTGATTTTACAAAACAATATAGTAACTATCATTGCAATACAAAAATACAATTGCAATGATAATTTTCCCACACAACATAAAATCTTTGTAATCCACCATCGCAATAGTCTTTATCATTCATCATTTAGTTGTTTTACCACACAACTTAGTTAAGTCTTCATAACTTATATACGTATTTTAAGTTATTTTAACTCTACGTTATAATTGATATGCCACAGCCTCTGCTTCACGGCATTGGCGTATTTTTCCTCTCCTGCCTTGTTTAGTCAGGCCATTGTAGGTGATCATTTTGCTGTTCTGCCTTCCTTTAAGGCATTGGGTACTTTTGGTATGGTCATTCGGTTTTCTATAAGACTGTTTCAGTGTCTCATAATTTCTTTAACTTATTGTTACCATAACAACTGTTAGAATTTTGCTTGGCAGGGAATCATTTTGTTTACACTGTTTCGTCGCATAGGAACATTTGGTGCTAAGAGTAATGTTTGGTGTATTTTTAACCAGTTTAAGCTCCCCAGCAGTGCATTTGCTGGTACCACTAAGTGTTCCTGAAGACGTATATCTTGTAGTGTAAATTGAGATGACAATTGTTGTGTCACAGTTCGTTATGTGTTGTCAAAGGAAAGTGTCTCTTTACCCTTGGTTTTCCATTTTAAATCCCTCCCTGGTCGGTCCCTTCCCCTTTTACCTACGTCCCTTCTGATTGAATACATTCTTTAGTGTTTTTCCTGTGTTTCTTTACTTGTCCTTAATTATATTGTTAGCTTTATCAGATTATCGTCATTGATGTGTCCGTGTACCCTCTCCTCGGCGTTTGTTCGGTGCCTTGATGGGTTCCTTGTCGATGGTTCGGCGTTGCCAGGTGTGATTGGGCTGCGTTCATTGAATACCGCTCTTCTTTGTTGATCTTTGTTCACATATAATTGATTGTAATAACAACACATCATCGGTTTAATTCTTACAATACCACATTTTATAATCTTCAACACCCAACAGTGACATCCTTTTTAATTCGAAACTGAAACGGTCATTTCTACAGACAATTGATGTCGACTTTACAACACTGCATAGCAACACAACATTGTAATAGTTTTATCGGTAACTTACTGGTACATTTGTATATTCTTTACCAAAATTCCTTTTATCTGTTTCGGCACTACCGTTTTCGAAGATATAAAAAGTGAACAATCTCCATTGCTTTGATAATTAAACATACTATCGCAAACTAACTGTTTAAAAATATAGTAAGTGAAAAAAAAACCAATAAGATCATAGCATATAAGACATTTATTTTGATCATTATTATTGCCTTAGTTTCTGCTACCGGTATTATTTCAAATGTTGTCAAAAAATAACCTTATCGAAGTGGTATCATATCTGAAATTTCTAAATCGTACATTTGTATGAATAGTCTTATCCATTTTGTTGTTATGTTCTGATCGATAAACAAAAAACAACCTGGTACTTATAGTCGTCTGTGATTGATATTTCCTTGTTTTCCTTTCATGGTAGTTAAGTTTTTGTTAGAACATTCGGATTTGCTTACAAGATGAAATTAGACGTATTTTTTGTTGTGTTCGGAAAATGCTATAAGTTTATATTTCAATCAATTTACTTAGTATTTTATTTCATGATATTGTAATGGAATTATGACAGGTATCAAAGGAAAGCATTCTTAAAGTAAATTAATGATAGTTTGACGAATATATAATGATGTAAGTATTTGTTAAATATGAAATTTTACTTGCTTTTACTTGGAATATTAAATACACTGTACATTTGAATAGATTTTTAATCGCCCTGTGGTGAATTTTCTACATAAGGGACACTGATGAACCGAATGTTAGTAACGACTTAGTGTGCTTTGCTAATTGAAGAGGTGGCATGTAAGTTGTTTTTTTATGTTTGTTTACTTATATGGGACTTAAATAAATAACTAAATGAAAACTTAAATAGCTGAATAAAATGAACATAAGTGAGCAATATTTACTTACATAATATCTATTTGTCTCCTTTTTTGTTTTCTTTAGTGGCTGTAAGTTTTGTTAATAACCGAATATTATTATTTGTCTTTTAGAAAAATGCTGACATACCGACTCTGTTATCATTGAAAAAGGAAAGAAACCTTTTCTCTTCTGACATTATAGCGCTTTTTAATAGAGGTACTGCTTTAAAATTTTTGATTTTCTTTCATTTTCATCATCGTCTATTTTAGGAAAGTACATTATTTTTAAACACAACAGAACACGAAAATAGATAAGTGATTAAAGCAATTATTAGGAAATAAAGTTTTAAATAAGGAAATTGAATAAATCTAGTATCCTAACTTAGAATGAGATTAGCTTTGAAACCAGATGTAATTCACTTGTCTCTCTGTAACAGAATCAAATATATTGATCATGTGATCAGTTATAATCTATCATCTTGACACTAATTTCATTTCTATTCCATGATTAAACCGTGTCTTTTTCTCATAATTAGATTCTTTATCTGCTCGTCTCAATGTAGTTGTTTTAGTTAACGATCTATTTTCCTCAATATATTTTGAAAAAAAAAAATCATCGGGTAAAAAATCTTTGTAAATTAGACTGAATTTTTTATTGTGTTCATTAAATATAAGAAAAAACAATTGTTTTTAGATAATTACCCGAGGTCTCATAAATGCATATCTTATAAATTTAATTCCTACAAATACAGAGAATTTTAAAGCTGTTTTTTTGAAAGGTTACAGATAAAGGATTAATTAAACGTCAGATTGCGCCCTTTTTTGTCGTACCAGATTAAAAGCTTTAAAATTCCACTGACGATTCTCTATTATCAATTAAAACATGTTTTTATTTCTCTTAGAATTCATAACAAAGACTACCACTGTAAAATACTCTTTTCCTTCCATTTTACATATATTTTGGTGCCAATGTTATGTAATTTACCTTTCCATTCACAATGAACATGGGAAAAATATATTCCTTCGTATGTATTGTCTGTCATGCAACCACTATTTTTGATATCACTTTTACATGTTTTTGTATTCAGGCTTTAAAACCTTGTTTTCCGCGGGGATTCAGTCATTTTTTAACTTCTAAGCTTCCTTAAGAATACAGATTTTTTTTTATATTTAATTGTGCAAATAGCTTCAATTCATCGTGACTTTATAAAAAGTGGCAACTTAATTTTATACTTGGCTGACAAGGAATGTTCATAATGATTTGTTTGTTTTATAATCGTGCAATATTCAAAATAAGTTTTAAACAAATGCAAAACGAACATTTGATATAGCATTACACATACTCTGTAACAATTTCATCGTCGAACAAGAATCAGATTATCAAAAATACGTGTCAACAATTTCGAAATGCAAACAATTTATGATACAAGTATCTGCACGTTGTTTACATTACTTGTAATAAAGTGTGCTCAGTTTCATTTCCCTTCATGTGAAGTATCACTGTATTGACATTTCGGTTTGTTAAAAAGATAAAAATATGTTGTCATAGCAAACTGTCTAAAGAATATCTCATACTTAAGCTAACGGTGGCTTCACAAACTTAAGTATTTGAGTCATCATATGGTATATAAAAGGTCATATGAATTGGACTTATATAATCTAAGTGGTATTTATTGGATTGATACACGAGTAACGATGCCAACCATTTCCTTAATTGATACTTGTCTTAGGCACTTCAGAACAAAGCAAGTATATTTACAATTTCTTTAAATTCTTTATTGTTTTGATATGATTTATATTTTCCTTGATTTGATTTGATATTTATGAAACTATTGTTTTTGTTAAAACTAATCTTTCGCAGCATATCATATAAAGATAAGTCAAAAGATGTTGAGGTCAGTTTTATAATACAATATCATTAACAAATCTCATTATTGTACAGCAAGATACAACACCTACTGATCTTTTGGGTAATATTTTAAATGGAAATACATATTTTAACTAGTTTGATTTAAGTACTGCATTAAAATTCTTGACTGGACTCCTCTAAGGTTTTTCTTTATTAAAATAACAGGAATGAAAATATTTTGTCGGAACCAATAACTTTTGTACAAACTTTCAGATCATTCGCTTACTCAGCTTTTTTATCATGTGCAATTGTGCAAAATGACCTCAAATTACCTAAAACAATCGATTTTAGATTTAATTCTGAATGTATTTCTTACTATGATTTGCTTTATCATTTTAATCAGAAGTAACACATCTATATTTTTTACTAAGTCAAATAAAAATAAATGTATATAAATACAATCACTACACATTGAAATAAAGTCAACTTGATATGCATACTAGTTGATTTCCGGTTTTGTTGATAAACAATCAAAAAACAATTAAGATTTATGATAAATGTACTTAATATTTTGAAGTGGAAATTTCATACTAAGAGTAAATTGTTTTCAATGTTAGGGTCAAGTTATCACAAAGATTTTTGTTTTTTAATCGTTGATCTTAAAAAAGTTTTTTTTATGTGTTGTTGTAGTTTAAAGTTCCTAAACATGTAAGTTTGTCTCTATTACAATGCCAAATAATTTTTTATTTGACTGTCAATATTCCACTTCGGACATTTTTATGGTTTATAGAATAAAAGTGTCGCGTTTAAAACTTGTTTAGAATGCAAATTGCAATCTTCTCCAATAATATCATTTTCAAATATCAAGCGTCTCCTTGTAAAGTTAAAACATTTATTAAAAATAACATTTTCCTGAAAGTTTCTACGATTTAACAGCATACTGTTTATATTTAATGTTTTAGAAATGGACAATTTAAGTTTAAAAATTATTAAAAAAATGTTCAACTAGAATCTAAAGGGATATCGCAGATTCAATATACATGGCAGCTGGCTTTTGAACAAAAATGCTGCAACTTTAAGACAAATTGGTTTCCCAAAATAGACAAGACAAGAGAATCTTCAAATCTTTATCAAAATCACTTTCTTTGAATGATATAAAGTATTTTACTATTCTGTTATATGTCAATAAATCCTCTTGCCACGAAGTAAAACAAATAGACATAGTGCAATCTTTACTTATACAAAAATATAAATATTTGTGTTTTATAGATTGCATTTAGTATTTCATCAATCTATACAACAACAACAACAACAATAATAATTTATAATTTCACTTTTAACGTTCTGGTTCCGCTTTAGGAATTTCGTTTTTTTTATAAAATAATTATGTAAGATTACACATGAAACAACAAAACGAATCATTTCGTTTTCAGATTCAGTATTGTTTATAAAATAGGGACAGATATATGCGTAGCTTATAGGAAACAACTTTTTTCCAAATTTTAAACAAGGTACTTAACTTATGATATATAAGAACAATCAAATAAGGTTTATATGCATAGTCTGACTGTAGAAAAATAACTTTTCAGTCAATATATTAATTTTTATTTTATACTGAACTTCGATATGAATTATCTGTTTATTCTGAGATACACACGTTTGCTCTACATAAAACAATTAAGCAAATGCCTTGAAATTATAAATTGTCGAGATATTGACAGTACTCACGCATCCTGTCTAATGCTAAATAAAATATTGAATAATTCTAGCACAAAACGATGTTACAACAAACTGTACATTGATTTTTAAATAAATTTAATGGTCTGTCAGGAAATAAACGTATTCATCTAAACATAACACGGTTGTTCGCACCGAAATAAAGAACGTTATAAGAGTAGGAATACTTTTTTCATATTTATTTTTACATGAAGCCATAACCAATTCAAAGTAATATCATATTGATCATAATTCTTATGCTTTTTTCAGATGTCAATTTTTATAATTTCATGACTGGTTATTCTAAATTTCATAGTTTCTGGTGTAATGATCGCGTGACGTCATTTTATTATCATTATGATTATGGTTATCATCTGATAAAAAAACTTTAATCCTATTTCTGCCTGATTTTAAGTAAAGAGTATGAGAATAATGAAGCAACAACATTCCGTGATTTGATTATAATGCATGTGATGTTTGCAAGCATTAACTTTAACAAATAATAGTATATTTTTCTAGGAGCTTTAACGTTTTATAATCCTTTAAAGTAAACACTAAATTTGCTGTTCTGAATGAGCCAAAGCCATTTTTTACAATGTCATAAAAATATATAAATGTTATTACAATATAATTTTTTTGTTGAAAATGGTTAGTCGAGCCTAGTACATGTATATAGCAAATTGCCTACAATTGAAGTACAAACGTAGAAAACCGGCAGCCAAACTAATGAATATTTCAACAGATCGTTTTTTGCTGCTCTTTTCGGAGTGATTTTAAGAATTTGATATTTTCTGAATAAAAGCAATCATACATAAAATGTATTATGTTACTTTGGATATATTTGAATTTACGATAATACAGCTTTCTAGAAACAATACTGTTACAACAGAAATGCCTAAAAAGTACAAAAACTCCACTGAGCTTCTTTGCGTAGATAAACAAAATATCATAACAGTCGCCTTTTAGATGTTGCATGCTTTGATTGCTCAATACCTTTGTTAAGACTGATTCGGCTTATTGAATTCTTATAAGGCTGACCTGGACTTGTCAAGCCTCTATTTGTGATACTGTTCATTGTAAATCTAATTTATGATATCAAGAAGAAAAATTTGAATTTATCAAGTCACCAATCTAAAAGCCAGTGCAATGCCCCGGATGTGCAGACTGACCAAGCTCTATAGTAGTGGTAACGGATGTCCAGTTTTTTAAACTATTGTTATGAGGTTATTATACATGTTGAGAACAATATTTAATTCCATTGAACATACCTGTGAAACTCATATTGGACGAAACGCCGCTGGGTTTGCAGCTGTATATGAGTCCAATGGAATCCGTATTGTATTCAACAATGCATAATAACCATTTTATTTCACACTACCATTTTTTTCTGACATTTTGATAGGACTTTGTATCTGTTGAACAATAATAATTTGATATGGATTGTTGGACTCTAAAAGTGAGACACAATACAATAGCGATTTTATATAGAATTTTGGACACGTAAAATTATTACAGTACAATAATTGATAAGATTTGATGCAATAATGATTTGTATTGAGACCACATGGTGCATAATATAGACATGCATTGGTTGCATTTTAAAAGTGGTGAAAGAAAGATTAAACTTTCATACAGTTGTGTACGTTTCATTATGCCAGTTTGCCGAATATAAAGTCCATTTTTTTTTTAGATATTCTCAATAAAATTGCTGATCAAGTAGACATATTATGAATCTTATTTCAAGTTAATACTGTGCATTTAATTGACCAATGTAATGGGTTCTAAGAAATTAATGTCTTTTATGGTATAGGAAAAAACTTACTTTTTATACAGTTTTCATAGTATTTTGTACTTACTTTATCCTTTCAAATGTTTAAAATATTGCTTTGGTAATAATCTTGAACACAGAGACATTTACATTAAAATTATGTCATTTTAATAATTGTTCAATTTCGCTCTTATGGCAAAATTAATCTTAACAATATTGTAAAAATGATAAAACCTTTATAAAATCCTATTTAGATAAGACATTAATTTTATCATCACTTATTCTTAGGCAAATAAATAGCCATGGGAACATGTGTCACTCTCTTCCCGGCGTATTAATCGATTTCCGCACAATCACTCTTTATTAAATTTCCTGCGCTCAAAGTATAGTTCTTGTTCTAAATGGATTAATTCAGACGCTTGACTCTCTAAATACTGTACGTGTTATTAGATAATGCCTTAGACAGACTTTTCATTAAACTGATTTGAAAACCAAAGTAATATCTGAATTGTTTATTTCTGTTCTTGATCACAAAAATGTTTGCTGTCTGACAACCACATGTTGCAAACTTATCACATTGTTATTTTACATCTTGCCGGGAGAAATTGTGCTCGTTACATAAATTCAATTGTTCAATTGAAAATGCATTGTCATTTGTAAATACTAGTATTTTGTTGCAGAAATTGTTTGTATAAAGGACTTTATTCTTGCTTTACACTTTCTATTGAGGGTTGTTTTATATAAAACGCCGTTGGAATGTACGCGAACTGTGTAAGGCATCGGTTTTAAAAAGCACGTCAATTACTTAACATTGCTGGAATTAACTGATTGACTCACTTTATACTTTAAGTTTAAATAATGCCTACAATTCCATTACTTGATGTCTATCTAAGGCACTTCAGAACAATGTAAGTATTTATACTATCTTAGTTATAAATGTTTTGAAATAAAAATTATAAAGAATGAAATCAACAATAATTTTATTGTTAATTTTTTTAGAATTGAAAGATAAAGATAATATAAGTTGTAGATGTAGAGGAAGTCAAATCAACTCAGTTAATTAAACTTTGACAAGTCATATGACTATCATTTTTTTAAATCTTCAAGAAAAAAATAGCGACGTTTTATACGAACGGTAAAACGAATTCAGGGTTAAATATGGAATGTTATCATTTGGTAGAAATACAATGTCATCCGTACATCTTTTTAGCAATACTCGCACCATGTCATTCTTACATTTTATAGCACTACAAGGTAATGCAAACTTTTGAAGCAATACAACACCATGCTAACATTTGTAGCACTACATTGTCATCCTAACATTTGTAACAATACAATGTAATTCTAATAGTTTGTAGCAATACAATGGAATTCTTATAGTTTGTAGCAATACAATGGAATTCTTATAGTTTGTAGCAATACAATGTCATAGTAGTAGTTTGTAGCAATACAATGTCATAGTAATAGTTTGTAGCAATACAATGTCATAGTAATAGTTTGTAACAATACATTGTCATTCTAATAGTTCATAGCAATACAATGGCATTCTAATAGTTCATAGCAATACAAGGACATTCTAATAGTTTGTAGCAATACAAGGTCATAGTAATGGTTTGTAGTAATACAAGGTCATAGTAATGGTTTGTAGCAATACAAGGTCATAGTAATGGTTTGTAGCAATACAAGGTCATAGTAATGGTTTGTAGCAATACAATGGAATTCTTATAGTTTGTAGCAATACAATGGAATTCTAATAGTTTGTAGCAATACAAGGTCATAGTAGTAGTTTGTAGCAATACAAGGTCATAGTAATGGTTTGTAGCAATACAAGGTCATAGTAATGGTTTGTAGCAATACAAGGTCATAGTAATGGTTTGTAGCTATGCAATGTAATGCTACCATTTTTAACACTGCAATATCTTTATTACATGTTGCAGCTAATATTTTAACGTACTGCAGTGTCATTCTTACATTTTTAGGCACTGCAAAGTCATTATAACATTTTGTAGCATAACAATGCGATACTTACATTTTGTTTTACTACAATAAATGTCATGCTTTCTATTTTGTAGCAATGAATGTCAATTGTTGAGATAAATGTATTGGAAAGCAACTTTTATGATGCTAAAATATTTTACAATTATGCTTGTTTCGAAAACAAGTAAAAACGTTTAGGAGAAGAACGTGTTTAGGTTATTAGGTGTGAAATCAATTTATATGATTTTCATACATCTTACGATGATAACATTCAGCCATTGACGAAACAAATGTTCTCTTTTCTTGAATTGCTGGATTTGTACTAGACTAGATTCTACATTGTCTGTTTATTAATTCACTTGTAATATATGTATGTAGAATTCCGCATGTCGTTTCTGCGTAACTATTCTGATTGATTGCAAAATGAGATGATTGCAAAATAAGAAAACCATCAGCTTTGAACAAATTTAAAGAAAATGGATTCTACTAATTGGATTTATTATATTATAACAATAATTTTTCCACATAATTCATACGGAGATTAGAAATACTGACAATGTCCTTTTCGAAGTAAAAGTGACGGAGTGTTAAAGTGATTAAAATTAAAGATATCAGCGTTCTTCCGTTCTCATACTTTCTTTGGGTTGTCTTTGTATACTTAAATTGTTGGTAAAGCAAATATCGGGGAAGGGGACGAAATCGCAGATCTTGCAAAAGAATGGAAGAAAGAGGCATTTTTAGTTTCTTGAAATCCCACATTTCAAAGTAGAAAGTAGAATTTTGTCAAGAAAAAAAAGCCGGGGCCCGTTAAATTTTTCAGTTATTTATCTTACTCTAAAGATATGTGTAAGGGTAGAAAAAATCGCAAAGGGGAAGGGAAATATTTTTAGAAAAATTCCGTGATTAAAATAGAGTTATTTTAGGACATATAAACATAAACTTTCAATGAAATCTTTTTTTTTTTTTTAGCAATATACAAATTAAATAATTCATTTTTAAAAACGACAAGTCACTTGTTTCATAAAAACAGCATTGGTATCTTGTTATTTTTTTAAAACTTACAATTTTTACAAAAAATGATAAAAGCATACTTACGTAGATGTAAAATTATCCAATTCTTAAGGAAATTTTTCATTTGGTTTAACTTATTCCATAGTGCGATTTTAAAAATTTCATTTTTTAATTCAAAAAGGAACCCAAAAAAAAATTAAACGGTTTCCCGTTAATTTTTAAAAAAAACAAAAAAGTTTGTTAATTTTTGGGAGAACATTTAGGTTTTTTTTTCCCATATTGTCAGTTATTTTATATATTCCAGGAAAAAATAAAAAAATATTTTATGTTTTTAAGATTTAATAAAGACTGTTTAAACTGAATTTTCTTATATTATTGTTATTTACAAAAAAAAGTAATAATAAAATGCCAAAACGTAAAAAAAGCTGAGTTTGGAAAAGTTCTATTTTTTCCTATATGGTTTTAAAACAGTTGTTGTTTTTCGTGCATGGAGTGATACAAAAAAAAAAAATGAAAACATCTTTTATCATTCGCGTTTTAAAACGAAGCATATTACAAATTCAAGGTTTCAATGATGCTTTTATATATAATATGGAAACTTTACCGGTATCTTTTCAGTAAAAATAATTGGCGGTACGATACGATGTGTAGATCTATAGTGTATACATGTATTAGCAAAGTTATCAAATATAAAACAAGTTAACATGAGCTCATTTATGAATATTTCAGGGATCTTAGTGATTACTCTATCCACACTTCTATTCTGTTTTCCTTACGTTTCCATTCTAGTTACATTTTATTTGAAATACGAGTATATGTAAATTTTAAACTTAACCTCTATTTTCTTTTATGAGACTTAAAGTGTTTTGTTGTCGTTTTTTGTATCATTTTTACCGCTGAACTTTTGTGATACTAATTGAGGAATCATGTTATTCACGATGGATTTTTTATGAAACTTCTCTTTTTGAAATTTTTGTGTTCTGCATTCAAACAAGAAGTAACTTTTAACGTGTTATTGGTTTGATTTTCTACCGCTATATGGCAATGTTAAGAGCAAGTTTAATGTTGCACGAGAAAGAAAATCAAAGTGTTTCTGATTTTATCCATGTCTAATGGGAAGTAGCATTTTAGCGTAAAATTCCCGACCGAATGGATGTTCGATGAAGATAATAACAAAAATACATGTATTACCACGATGATAAATGACATGAAAACAACAATATCGGACGTTGTTAATTATAACCATGTATCTATTAATATAGATAAACAATTCTTGCAATACATGCACATGTTGCCTCATTTTAATTTTTGATTTGAGTTTGTACTTGAAATTTGCAGCTTTTAACAGAAATAAGTTCTGATCTTGTGAAAGTGTTTGATTGACGTTCATGTTCCGCATTCAAACAAGATATTGTAACTTTACTTACATTTACCCGAAATCACAAATGCACTTTAAATATTATTTGATTGAATTGTATACCAATGATCATCAATTTTATAATATTTCTTCCTATATTTCATTTGAAGAAGTTATATTACTTATATACCAATGATCATCAATTTTATCATATTTCTTCCTATATTTCATTTGAAGAAGTTATATTACTTATTAGAGTCGTATGATAAATTCTTCAGACAGTGAAATGTGTCATGTAACATGTTTTGTTCTTCTTATTTAGTGGAGTATAAAAGTTATTATATCAGTACATTTAGTTTCTAAATAACGCTGCAATTTTGTGTTTAAAATGAAACTATTTTGCTTAGAGTTAGACATAGACTGATGTAAATACATAAAGGACGATTATATTTTCACGCGATTCAATCGTGCAATCTTCACACAGGCATGTTGCCGCTCTTTGTTATGTATATATCTCTGAAACAAAACAAAAATAATCTTATACAAAATGTGTCATATGGGAGATATAAAGCATATGATTTCATACCAAACAACATGAACAACATACGTCTCTTATTAAAGCATACAATATCATATCACTGTATGGTCTTTGTTGATTCTTATTTTCTCTATTCTTTTAAAGTTCTGTCAAAATAAGTAATATACAATCATATCTTTACAAAAAGTGCAATGCTTACTTTTGGTCTAAGAAATGAGTTTTACAGTATCAATACCTAAATTTCCACGGATTGTCTTCACACTTTATGTGTCATTTACTTAATTCCTATTTTTCACAACAGTTTTACCAATTCAAACAGTATCTAAGTTTTCATAAAACAATAACACACAACTAGAATCATGCTGCGTTAATGTACTTTATCATCAATACAAAAAGCGATTTACATCAAGGGGAGTGCTCATATCATTATCTTCTAACCCTTATAAATGTTCTAAACAACTCCACTAATTTAGCCATTAACTTCGTTATTTCATTCTTTGAATCATTGTTTCTGTTCCATGGGATTTAATCAGAAGCTTGATTTTATCATAATTGAATCGGAAATTGATGAATCTTTATGGATGAAATCCAGACTTAAATGTTAGATTAATTGCACAGAATGTATTAAAGCATGAATGAACTTCATTAAGACAGCTACAAGACTGTCACTTTCATCTTCGTATATTTCGAGTATTTGGTAGTTTATTTTAATCATTTCAATGAGGGTCGACAGAATATTTTGTAGTATATGTTTCGTCTAACATATCAAATTATAAACTTATTTGTATGACTTTGCTAAATACTATAAAACGTCAACATTTCTAAGCTATCATTGTAGGGGGGACCGTAACCGAGTGGTTAAGGTCGCGACTTCAAACCACTCGCTCCTAACCACTGTGGGTTCGAATCCCGTCAGTGACATAGGATTATGTCGACTCACGATCCCGTTCGTACCTGAATTGATGCCCAGAGGCGCACGCGCACTAGGAAAGTCGCCAAATGACCTTTCTGTAAAATCAAGATTCTGTATTTATCTATTTTATGATCACATCCGTGTTATTTGTGCCGTGTGGCGGCTGTAAAAAGTCTCCCCGTACATTTAATCAATGATGCTATATTTTCGATCCTTGCAGATCGTTCAGCACGACATTATTGTTGTGCTTGTAGTATTTTAAGTTTCAACTTTTCGGCATTTTCTAGTTGGGTGGTTCCAATATTCCTACTTGAATAATGTTGAATCACCCTTAGGATATGTGGCCTGCTTTTTAAATTTGTCTTTTGACGTCTTATCTGTGATACGCAGGCTTCATAACCTCTGATCCCATTTCAAAATTCCATTTTATTTAGTTCCGCCCATTGTTTCCTCGTTTAGGGCACACGCTTTTTATTACTTGGGGACCATACGCCGCTTTTCATGGAATGGCACGGAAGTGTCACATTAAAGGTTCCATGATAACCGCCGTATGAACACATCTGCGGATGTTTCTAAATTCAAAATTTTACTATTTCATGTTTAAATGTTGAATTCTGCTTAAGCCGGTGCTAGGGGGCGTGGACGGTAACTTGCACTTTCCAGTACCGTCCATGAACAGGCTCAATCAAACCGAGCCTGCAACATTTTCAATTTTGCCGTGTTGGGCTTTCTTTAGGGATTCTGTATTTATCTATTTTATGATCACATCCGTGTTGTTTGTGCCGTGTGGCGGCTGTAAAAAGTCTCCCCGTACATTTAATCAATGATGTTATATTTTCGATCCTTAAAGATCGTTCAGCACGACATTATTGTTGTGCTTGTGGTATTTAAAGTTTCAACTTTTCGACATTTTCTAGTTGGGTGGTTCCAATATTCCTACTTGAATAATGTTGAATCACCCTTAGGATATGTTGCCTGCTTTTTAAATTTGTCTTTTGACGTCTTATCTGTGATACGCAGGCTTCATAACCTCTGATCCCATTTCAAAATTCCATTTTATTTAGTTCCGCCCATTGTTTTCTCGTTTAGGGCACACGCTTTTTATCACTTGGGGACCATACGCCGCTTTTCATGGAATGGCACGGAAGTGTCACATTGAAGGTTCCATGATAACCGCCGTATGAACACATCTGCGGATGTTTCTAAATTCAAAATTTTACTATTTCATGTTTAAATGTTGAATTCTGCTTAAGCCGGTGCTAGGGGGCGTGGACGGTAACTTGCACTTTCCAGTACCGTCCATGAACAGGCTCAATCAAACCGAGCCTGCAACATTTTCAATTTTGCCGTGTTGGGCTTTCTTTAGGGATTCTGTATTTATCTATTTACTGTTTATGCGACATAAAACCTAACACGGACAACAACAATACTTTAAAAAGGGGTTTTCGTATAAGGTGTCATAAATGATAAGATAACTATTTATATTTTTTGGAAAAGTACTGACAACATAATTGGTTATTTCCTTACTCAGCATCCTCTTTATTTATCCAGTCTAGACATTTACCAGTACAATGCAATCAGCAGACACTAATTTCCGGACAATTGTCGTCTGGTCATTTTTCGATCTATTATTTTTTCCTGGTTGCTATCTACTTGATATTTAAAAGACGAAACGAGGAGTGATTTTCAGTTATCATAATTAGCAAAATACTCCTAAATGATTATTGTTTAAAATTGTATGGCACTTAATCAGTCCCTTTTTAGACTTGACGTATGACCTTTGCAAAGTCCATCTACATGTTGCATATTATTTCTTATCGTTCAATCACCTAGCAGACGTTTTCCTTGAATCAATTTTGGAAAGGTATCTTACTTTTGATCGGCATTTGTAGAATGAGCTTACGAACCAATGGCAAACTAGTACAAATGCAACCTTGATGAGATTTGATGTGTAAAAATTCAACTAGAGCTGTCATAATTAGTATATAAATGGTAATATCAGAATGATTCATTTTTTGCTTTATATAAACATTAACTTCAATAGCCAAAACTAAGATATTCAATCACAAATTAAAGATAGGGTTTGTTTACTTAAAACATTTTATCTTTTAATTGAACATCTCATTAAATATGCAACAACAAATTCAATTCTGCTAATGTAAATTGGTTAGTACCTTGTTACTATTGCTATACTATCGCAATAAAATAAAATGTAGTAAGTATACGTTGTAAGTGTTTGTGATTCTAGGCAACAGTAATAAAATACGTTTATTCTTAGAGTCACACATGGGAATATGAAAGTATAATTTTATCTTTTCCTGCTGTTCGGTCTTTGATAAAATTTCATTTTTTTTCTAAATTCTTTAGTTGAATTCAATTTTAAAGTAAACAACTGAATGAAATCTTCATTTAAATAATCACAAAAAACTTTTAGTATTAAAATAATTGATTCCCACATACAACGCAATTTCAAAAGTGCTTACAGCTTACACATTCTAAGCAATTTATTTGACCATTTGGTAAGTCTTTGGTTACTATGTGAGGCTTTTGTTTCGTAATTTCGGAA